>NC_045440.1:58581402-58722906 GCF_002776525.5 Piliocolobus tephrosceles
GCCATACTGTTTTCCATAATGGTTGAACTAGTTTACAATCCCACCAACAGTGTAAAAGTGTTCCTATTTCTCCACATCCTCTCCAACACCTAACATGAATGCGGGAGGGACTACGAGAAAGATGCTATCAAGAATTTGCCTTAGTTGAGAGGAAGGCATAATTACTGAGAAGGGTTTGAACATGTCAAGAAAAATAAACAATGTGGCAGTGAGGTAATTGCCATAATATTAATGAAATGTTAAAAAAAACAATAAAATTATAGATTCAATTGAAGGTTAAAAACTGGAAGAAAGAGACGCTATGTTTTAAACAAAAATATAAAATAAAATAGTAGAAATTGTTTTTAAATGACAGCTACTGCAAAAAAAAAAAAAAAAAAAAAAACACTTAAATCCACAAACACAAAGATTCAAATAAAACATCAAGATTTTATTTAATAGGAACAAATTTAAACAAAAATCAGAAGCAGTTTAAAAATAACAGGGGAGAAAAACATAGCCATGAAATACGAACCCAAATATATCCAGTGAAAGAAATTTAACATAAGACAAAATAAGATTTAAAGCTTAAAAAAATCAGTAAAGACAAACAAGACTGTTAAATGTTAGTAAAAATCCAATCTATCAGGGTTTATGACCTTAAGACTCTATGCAGTTACTGAAATATAGTTTCAACAATTGATAGAGTTACGGGGAAATTTTAATGTATTTATAAAAGATGGGATTTTTAATAAATTCCTCTTGAAAAGTAATTGACCAATAGTAAAAATAATTTTAAAAGACACAGAAAGGAACAAGTTAATGTACTTGAATTAACAGATAAAGAGAACATTTTACATCCAGAGATTATATATTCTTCTTGGATGCAAAGAAAACAATCACAAAAACCAAGTATGTACTAACCAAAAAGAAAACACAGTAAATTAAAAAGAATTAATAACAAATAACTATGTCTTCTGATAATCTAGAAATAATAGAAATCATTAATAATGATAAGCTAAAAAACTTACTATGTGCCTGAAATTCAAACACACATAAAAATCACAAAATCAAAAGTTAGAATACTAACACTGAATTAATGAAGCATTATAATGAAAAAATTAAAAATATTTATCGCTGAATGATAATAAAATCACCGTAGGTCTATATGTGTAGAAATAGAGAATTATTTGAATGGAAATGTATAGCTTAACTTGGAAAACAAGAAAGAATGGCAGGAACAAAACTGGCCAGAAAAGGAGCAACTAAATAAAGCAAAACAAGGAAGAGAAAAAAAAAATACGGTCCAAAATTGAAAAAGAGAACAAAAATACAACAATAGATATAATTAACATAATACAAATGGGATTCTTTAAAAAGACTAATAATTTAGATTCACTCTGTCTGTTCTCAAGAAAAGAATAAGAGAAGATACATAAAAACAAAATAATCATGTAAGGGGGTGTTTACATATGTTATAGACATCTTAAAATAGGGAAATAAATGAACCAGTAACCAGAAATGTAGGTCAAAAAGCTATCTACCATACTCTTACTCCCTCTCCCATTCTCAAACTAACTGCTAAAGCTAGATTTTTTTTTTTTTTTTCATCTAAGTTGGACCAAACTTTCCAGGAACGACTCACCTTTACCTTATAGTCATTCCATAAAATGGAAAAAGAGAAAGCTGCCAAACTCATTTGATGACACTATTACAATCTTGATGCCCAAACTATGTAAGAATAGTTTAAGAAAAAAAACATTGTTGGACTATTGCACATAAATGCAAAGTTAAATAATAGACTGCACAAACTAATTATTTATGAAAATAAATACATCATGCTAACTTATATCTTATCCCAGGAGTTCAAGAATGATTTAACTACAACAAAAAGTCTTTTAAAGGAGGAAAACCACATGGTAATCCTAATAAATATAGAAAAAACACTCGAAATGCAAACTTATTTGGGCCAAAATCTCTTAAACTCAGAATCTAAGAACTAAAAACCACACCAAAACCTCATTTTTAGTGAAGAAACCATAGAAACATTTTAAATAAGTTTCAGTGTAACTGGTGGTCAAAGATAAAAGATGTATAAAAATATGGGCAGAATAAAGATTAGAAAAGAATAATAATAGAATAAAGATAATTGGCCAGGCACGGTGGCTCACGCCTGTAATCCCAGCACTTTGGGAGGCCGAGGCAGGTGGCTCACGAGGTCAGGAGATCGAGACCATCCTGGCTAACACGGTGAAACCCCATCTCTACCAAAAAATTAGCTGGGTGTGGTGGCATGTGCCTGTAATCCCAGCTGCTTGGGAGGCTGAGGCAAGAGAATCACTTGAACCCAGGAGGCAGAGGTTGCACAGTCAGCCGAGATCACACCACTGCACTCCAGACTGCATGACAGAGCGAGACTCTGCCTCAAAAAAAAAGAAAAGAAAAGAAAAAAAAACATCATGGGTGCTGTGTGCAGGATCAATAGTATTTCTCCACGACCAGTAATAGTCAAATGGGTCTTTATTGAGAAAAACTTTCAAACTCTATTGAAGAACATAACAGGAAAATCTAAACTAATAGAGTATATATGTGTTTCATGGATAAGATACTTGAAACTATAAAAGTTGTCAATTCCCCATAAATTATTTAATTGGATTAAATCAATTAGAATAAATATCACAGTGGAACTCTGCAGGGAACTTTTCTATTGATTCTAAAAAATACATGAAATAATAAATTTTCACAAATAATTAAGATCCTTTTTCAGAAATAAGAGTAACAAGGTTAGTTCAAGCATAGAAAGATGTAGAACAATGGAAGAAGATAGTGATTCCAGAAGCAGACTCAGAACTTGGTATACAGTAGATGTGTCATCATGAATCACTCGGGAAAGTATGGATTATTAAAAGCACAGTATTGGCAACACTGGCTGATATATAGTATCACAGTTGATTCCTACACCTCAGAAATCATCCCAAAAGAAACTTCAAATTTGTAAAATACCTGAATATGAAAGGTAAAAACATCTAAACACAACTGAACAGTAAAAAGACAGGAAAAATATTTAAATTATTTTTAAATATCTGAAATATTTAACTTCTAATTTGAGAGATATTTCAAAATGAGTTTTAAAAAGTTTATTTACGGATCTGTTCAAGGCTACAACATTTTCTTAGTTTAAGACTTTTGAAAACCACATTGAGTTTATTTAATCAGAGCATCTATCACGTCATAGGATCCATGATGACTGCTTTGTGCGGGTCGCCCAGAGCCTCAGAGGTGTATGGAGATGAGAAAGCTCTCTGCCCTCTTTCCTGCCCTCGTGCAGTTGAAGTGCTGCCCACAACCACCTCAGCACCAGTTCTCTTGGGAAAATAATGGTAGGAATGTGTGAGGTGAGAGTCTGTCTCTGATTCTAAGTGAGTTTAGCATCTTATTATAAATATATTAGCCTTTGTAGCTATCATATTGGCAAAATTTAGAGATTTGAACAATAGCAAGTGCTGGGTAGGATGTGTGGAAAGAAAATATTTAGGAATTGAAGGTGAAAGTATAAACTGGTATAGCTCAGCAAAAGAGAAATCTAAAAATACTTAGAGAAATTAAGTATGAATATAATCTAACAATTTCATCCCTAGGTCTAGTCTAGAGAGATTCTTATTCAAATCTACCATGAAACATACAGACTAATATCTGTAGCATTGGTAATGGTAGCAAGGAGTTAGAAGCAACATAGGTATTTATCAGTGAAGAAAAAGATAATTAGTGTAATACATACTGTCAATAGCATATTCTGCAAGAGTCAGAAATAATGAACTTACTATTTAACTTAAAGCAACATGGCTGGATCAGAAGCTTTTGAAATAGAAAAGAAAGGGGGTTAAAAGCAGGAATAGGTCCATGGCACAGCACAATTTATGTAATTTAAACACACACACAAATATCCTATTTTCATGGATATATCTACATGAATCTGCATAGATATATAGGAGATGGATTGGAGAGAGGCACCTTAAATATATAAGGGTGGAGAAAATCAAAATATAGACAAACAAAAGAAGTACTTGCAGAAACATATGACAAAGATCTATCATATGGTTAACTCCATTCCATGCCCCCAAGGTTAAAAAATAAACTCAGAAGACAGAACTACTAAATGTTGAAAAGCTTCCATCTTCAATATGGAACCAAGGCAGCATAGACTAGCAGGTAAAAGAAGGAAATCTGTACCCAGACTTCCTCGGGTCGAAGCCCAGCTCTGCAAGGGAGACTAGTGGCTTCATGCCTTGGTTCTATCATCTATGAAAAGATAGATGATAATAGCACCTATGACACAAGACTGCTGTGAGGATCAAATAAGTTCATATTTGCAAGACAGAGTAGTATCTGGCATAGAGTGTTTGATTTTAAAATGCTTAATACATTTTATTACCTGTCTTAATTGAACTCCTGATAGTACTTCACAGTGTTGGAAGCAGACATACAAATACTTTCTAGAAATGGACTACATCTCAGAGCAACAAAAAGCACACATATTGAAGGAATGATTAAAATAATGGCCTTGCAAACTTATAGGATAATGGGACCTCCAAATTTGAGAAAGGAGTAGACAATGTATTTCACTGAATCATCACGCTACATACTTTGGCCCTTTGTCTTTTTGACAGTTTCTAAGGGAAAATATGTTTAAAATATCACCTAAAAGACTCACAAACTGAGGTGCTTATAACTTATTATACCTACTTCTTAACAGAACAAGTCTAGTCTAAAAATTTAGTATTCAGTTCAACATTTTATCAATAATGGCCCTCAACTAATAATTTTTAGTTTGTGAGTGATTTTTAAAATAGCACTTGTCCCTCCACCTTGTATCATTACTGCCCCCAGTGCAAATGCATGCATGGACACCAGTGGTCTCACTCCCTGTCCCATCCCACCACCACCACGGGCACAAATGAGTGCATGTAGGTTGCACCCACTAACACTTCATCACTATGCTGACACCACTGCCAGTGCAAATGCATACACAGAGGCCAGTAGTCATGCCCCCCGCACTGTAAGACCACCACCACTTGTGTAAATGTGGCACAGAAGCCGGCAGTCACACTCTTGCCAGTGCCCCACCACAGCCAAGAAGCATGCACCCCACCATGCTGCCACTGTTACCGGCATAAGCGAATTAGCACAGATCCCACTGCCGCCAATCTGATGAAGTGCTTGAGTAGGCACCACCCGTTGGAGTGTTGTGGCCAGTAGTCAGGGAACACCTTGGACCCTCCAGTGCAGTAGGCTCCTGACCTTGAGGGGCCAGAAAACAAAGCTGGCGCCCAGTACTAGCACTCCTGAGTTACTAAACTGAGCCTTGGCTCCCTGAAATCTTCCAGAAGCCACACCAGTCAACTGAATCCACCTTCCAATCAAAACACAAGGGCATCAAAGAAGATAAAAGCAAACAAAAACAAAAATAAAAACATCCAAAGGACAGTAGCTTCAAAGAATGAGGGAACATCAGCCAACACAGATGAGAAAGAACCAGCACAAGAACTCTGGAAACTCAAAAGCTAGAATGTCTTCTTTCCTTCAGACAACTACACTAGTCCCTCAGCAAGAGTTCTTAACTGGGCTGAGATGGCTCATCACAACATGGATAGGAATAAAGATCTTAAAGATTCAAGAGAAGTTGAAACCCAATCCAAGGATTTTAAGGAATAAAATAAAATGATGCAGGAGATGAAAGACAAAATGGCCATTTTAAGAAAGAACCAAGCTGATCTGACACAACTAAAAAAAAAATTACTTTAAGAATTTCACAATATAATCACAAGTATTAACAGCAGAATTGACCAAGCCGAGGAAAAGTCCCAGAACTCAAAGACCAGCTCTCCAAAATAGCTAAGTCAGACAAAAATAAGGAAAAAAAGTGAAGAATAAACAAAACCCCAAGATATATAGAATTAGCTGAAGAGACCAAATCTATGACTCATTGGCATTGCTAAAAGGGAGAGAGAGGAAGCAGCAAGGAAAACAAATTTTGGGGTATTTTCCATTAAAATTCTCACAAGGTAACTAGGGAGGCCAACATTGAAATTCAGGAAACGCAGAGAACCCTTGCACAATACACGACACAAAAAGACAAGCCCCAAGACACATAATCATCAGAGACCCCAAGGCAAATGTGGAAGAAAAAAATATTAAAGGCAGCTAGACAGAAGGAGCAGGTCAGCTCTAAAGGAAATTATATTAGACTAAGTGGACCTTTCAGCAGAAACCCTACAAGCCAGAACAGATTGGGGGCCTGTATTCAGATTTCTTAAAGAAAAGAAATTCCAACCAGGAATTTTACATCCCACGGAACCAAGCTTATAAGTGAAGGAGAAATAGGATCCTTTGGAGACAAACAAATGTTAAGAGAATTCATTACCACCAAACCTGACTTAGAAGAGGTCCTGAAGGGATTGCAAATATGGAAATGAAAGACCGCTACTGGCCACTACAAAAACACACTTAAGTATATAGACCATGTCACTATAAAGAAACCACACCAACAGGTTTGCCTAATTATCAGCTGGCAAAACAATAACAGGATCAAATCCACACATATCAACATTAACCTTGAATGTAAATGGGCTAAATGCCCCAATTAAAAGACACGCAGAGGCAAGTTAGATAAAGAAGCAAGATCCAATTGTATACTATCTTCAAAAGACTCATCTCACATGCAATAACACCCCTATGCTCAAAGTAAAAGGATGGAGAAAAATCTACCAAGCAAGTGGAAAACAAACAAACAAACAAACAAAAAGCAGGAGTTGCTATTCTAATTCCAGACAAAACAGACTTTAAACCAGCAATAATCAAAAAAAGACAAAGAAGGGCACTACATAGTGATACTTCAACATGAAGACCTAACTATTCTGAATGTATATACACTCAACACAGGAGCACTCAGGTTCATAAAGCAAGTTCTTAGAGACACATGAAGAGACTCAGATAACCATACCATAATAGTGAGAGACTTCAACCTCCCCTGACAGTATTAGATAGATCATTGAGGCAGAAAACTAACAGAGGTATTCAGGATGTGAGCTCAACACTTGACTCAATGGACCTAACAAACATCTACAGAACTCTCTACCCCTAACAAGAGAATATGCATTCTTGAAATCTGCACATGACACATAAAACTCTAAATCAGCCACACAATCGGCCATAAAATAATTCTCAAAATTAAAAAAAAAGGCCCCACAAAATCATACCAACCACACCCTTGGACCACAGCACAATGAAAAGATAAGTTAATACTAAGAAAATTGCTCAAAATCGTACAATTACATGGAGTGAACAGTACCTTCTGAACCTGGGTTTCTATGGATACCCCTGTGGGTTCTTAAAGCAGAAGACAGCAAGATTCTATTCCATCATAAGTTTCTCATTTTCTCTCATCAGGCAGCCCTGCCTATGCTAGACCTCAGGGCACTATGCCCACCCTCTGTGTATTGTCTTCCTTTTGCCCAGTTTGAGTCCACATATTACAGTTAGAATCTCACCTGAGGAAGACTTCTAAATGCCAAGATGGGGTCCTCAACTCTTGTGTACTTATCTGGCAAGGACCTCTCAAGACAGGCTTAATTCCCATGCAGCTTATCTCTCCTCTGCCTCAGTCTTTCTCCTAACCTGGACTTCCTGACACTGATGCCAAGACTCTGTTCCTGTCTTTTCACGCATCACGTTGACCTGGCTCCAAGCCTGCCTTCTTTTGGTGCACTACATGGCTCCCATGCTGTCCTCATCCCGGGTCCAGTCACGCCTACTAATGTTCATCATCTGGGTGTCATACAAAAGCTTTCTCCTCCCTCCTCAATGGGACTGTGACATGCGACATTACACTCTCTGCTTTTTGCTTGTTTTATTTTGTTGCTTGTAGAAGATCTGTGGATAAGACAACCACAGAGGTGAATGTGTTCTCTCTATCTTTCATAAAACTATAGTTCAAAATCTTGTCCACCTCTTCTAATTAAGAACTCTTATTGTGATGCAGTAGACACTCGGGATGAAACTCAATGGACTTTTCCAACATTTAAACTAAGAAAATGTTGTATCACTGTATCAATTTGTAATACAATTTGTGAAACCTCAATTTAAAATATCTCTCAAATTCGAAGTTATGAAGCATCTCAGATCCCCAAACTCTATATATCCTTGCTACTGCAAGCATGGACTTGAGTCTGTAGCATAAGCACCCTAGGGAGATTGTCAGAAAGGCAGAATGTCAGGCCCCATGTCTGACTTATTGAATTGGAATCTGTTTTTTTTTTGACAGGATCCCCAGGTGATTCATGCATGTATTACAGTTTGAGAAATATTGTTTTTTTTTTTCACTTTATTCCTTACTAGGAAGGTTCACATTTAAACATTAACTTAAAATGTAGACATGTAGGAATCTAGTATATGTTTATACACTGAAGGGAAAGGATCTCATATTCACAAATGTTTGTGTGCTGAAGACAAAATGTATTTGCATGCGAGTGGTTTTTTTTTTGCTGCTTCATCCTTCCCATCAACATTTTCACTGAAAAAATTTTATCCACATCCTTAACTTCTCTGCCCGTTTTGCTTTCTAAGGAGACTTCTGTCTTTTCCGGTCTGGTTCCTTGACTTTGAAATGTAGAAGCAGAAGAACAGGCCTGGGAAGATAGGAATAAAGAGCAAGAAAGAAAAAGAAAAGAGAACAGCAGTAAAGCAGAATAGCCTCACAGGTTGAGAACTGGGGAAGAGCTGGAGGTAGAGAGGAGGATGAAGGAAGATCACACGTGATGAGCACATTCCAGCCTCAGCCATACCTGGACCAGATGAGAAGCAACAGAGATCAACTGCCAGGGAGCAAGGGGTGGTGGAGGGGGTGGGTCATCGATTCAAAGAGGTGCCAGAGAGGGGAATGACAGCTGTGTGTCCAGACCAGGAGGGCTAGGTTCCAGGCATTGGAAGAGAGAAAGGCAGACCTTTGGAACAGGAACATGATTTGAGGACTGCATTGTAGACACGCACAAGCAGCCTCTGAGCATTACCTCTGTAAGAGGGAGGATGCTGAGAGGGGCCAGAGTACACACCAATATAATAACATAGACTGTAACATAGACCTTATATAGAAGGAACTTTGAGGCTGCAAATCATCTCTGTGGGTCAGAACACAGTCAAAGAAATTATACTTTGATGCTGTAATTTTAATGCTGCTCTTACCCCAAGCTAGGGATAATTGACTTAAAATTGCAAAGCAGTGATGTCTAAAATGATTTAGTATCAGTCAGTGAAATTGACCAAAATCTAGTACGTCTTATAATACCTATAAAAATATGTGTGTATAGGACTTATATATGAATTATAATTGCCTATATATAATATAGGAATATATGTATGTTATTGATGTGTACATATACAGTATATATGTGTGTACATATACAGCCCTCTGTATTTATGAGTTCGGTATCCATATATTCAACCAACTGTGGCTCTAAAACAATTGGGAAAAAATATTCCACAAAGTTCCAAAAAGCAAAATTTGAATTTGCCACCCACAGAATACTATGTTGAATCCAGGCAACTGAAGTGATGTGTGGGCATTGTGTTAGGTATCACAAGGAATCCAGAGATGATTTAAAGCATACAGAAGGATGTGCATAGATTATATGCAAATACTACACCATTTCACATCCAGGACTTGAGCATCCACAGATTTTGGTATTTAAGGAAGGAGCTATCCCAGAACCAATCCCCTGTGGATACTGCCAGAAGACTCTAGATGAGTGTGTATGTGTGTGATGGGTGTATATCAATATACACACACGTATTAAAATATATGTGCTTTCTATTTGTACCATTTTTTTATTCAAGAGTTCACAGAATTTACAAAATTTCAAATTGCTGCCCCAGTCTATTCACCCTATACATTGCTGTGAACCCACCTTTAGGCTCTGGAGTGAGTACCCTAAATATATTAGAGTATTGCCAGTCCAAAAACCAGAAAACGTTTTAAAAATAAATGATACTAAGTGTTAGTACCCTGCAGTTAAGATAAACAAGAGCACTTGGGTAATAAGTCACAATATAACTAGGAGGTCATGTATAGAATGATCGCTGAGAAAGTAACATTTCACTGATCTGTCATTTGTTTTTTGTTTTGTTTTGTTTTGTTTGTTTTTTGTTTTTTGTTTTTGAGACGGAGTCTCTCCCTGTCGCCCAGGCTGGAGTGCAATGGCACGATCTCAGCTCGCCGCAACCTCCGCCTCCTGGGTTCAAGCAATTCTTCTGCCTCAGCCTCCAGAGTAGCTGGGATTACAGGCATGCATCACCAACCCCGGCTAATTTTTTATATCTTTAGTAGGGACGAGGTTTCACCATGTTGTCCAGGCTGGTGTCATTGGTTTTAAATTGGTGATCTCAGGTTAAAATCCAAATGACTTTCTAGATGCTTAAATTATGTATATACTAAACTTGAATGGAGAAGTGACTTTGACCACGTAAATCACTCTGCTTAGTGATCAATTTCAATTGCAATTCAACTTCTAAGTCAGTCACTCTTCATTATTTGAGGAATTACAGTGTCCTCATGGTGGTCTTCACACTAGAACTACAGATTCATAGGTATTCAGACTGGCATGTGGTTGCCAGGGGTGACTGAAGGCATTTCATTCCTTAATGTCATATAGGCTTTAATTTTATACATTTTTATTTCAAATGTTTACACAGTTGTCTTACATTGCAATTTGTTAGCCTGATCCTTCCTTCTGCACCAGAGAAAAATCGTTTCAAGATATTTAAGAATGCCTCCACAATGCCCCCGCCTTCTGTTCCAAACCTCATATGGATTAATTTCCAAGTTATAAGGAAATTGATCCACCACCTCTAAAAGTTATACTTCCCACATTCTCACAAGATCTAGCACTGAACACATATGCACACACACACTTTTATCATTTTGTTATTACTTTGTGATAACCTGTCATTAGACTCCCACATTGGGTCTGTTATATAACTTCCATGAATTACATAATGTACTGAAAGCTATTATTGCAAAATGGACAGTGTGTCTTTTCATTCCCACCTGTGATTCTTAAGTGAGGGTTCAGAACAAACATTACTCCCTCAGTTTTCTGTGAAGGATCTACAAATAGGATCTTTATTCTTGCAGTTCAGTTCTTACATTTCAAAATTCAATGTTTTTAGGTAAGCAGGTTCATAGCATTTTCCTCAGGACCATTCCTATTAATATCTAAAATATCAAAAAGCTATAATTAAAATTTAAATATACAAAATAATAACAAAAAGATTAAGTAGATTACACTGAGACTCAATGTTATTCCTTGTTTCAGTTGGCATGTGAGACTTTGAGATGGTTTTTAGTCTTTCCACTTTCCCTGGGATGTAGTTCATGCTCTCATCCACCACTCACCCCAGATCTATAAAGGCACATCTTCCCTGGTCGGGGTGATCCCAGGGATCTCCTGCATGCAATGTGTACAGATTTTGGAATTGAGCATGAAATCTTCTCTGACCCATCCTAGCAGAAGCAATCTCTCTCTCTTTCTCTCTCTCTCTCTTTCTCCCTCTCTCTCTCATTCTCTCCTCCTTTCTCTCTCTCTTCTGACCAGTCCGAAGTATTTGTAATCTGTGTGTGTGTTTCCAGCTGCCCACTCTAGTTTCACATTGTTGTGCCCATGCCAGGGAAGAAATATTTGAAAAATATTTCTAATGATTAACATCTATTCTGTTTCCATCTCTTCCTAGATATCTACAACTTTTATGTTTCATATATATCTCCAGAGATTTACTTCTCATCTTCAATGGGCCAAAGTTCATGACCAACCAGCTAAAATTCCTGTACCACATTATAAACCAGATATGACAGGGTGCCACAAACAGTCTGTATCATCACCAGATGACAACTTTGGAGCAGGATTTGTTTTTCATTCTCTAAAATAAAATTAATTCCACTAAATTAGCATTAGATGTGCTAAAATTAATAGCACATCTAATGCTAATCACTTTCTACAAATGAGTAAATGCCCAGTACAAGGTATGACCCAGGTGCTTCACATTTCCCCTTTCATTTTTAAAAGAACAAGAGAGAAGGCGTACTTCACTGATGACTTCATAGGGAGACAAAAGAGTTGGATTGTAATGTACAGAACACAGCACCCCATAATCCCCAACAGACACATACATCCATGCATTCGTAGGCATTTTTACCTCAGTCTTTCTTCAGCTTTCAGCGGTTATGTCCCCCCCCATTCCCTCTCCGTTCCCTCCTGACTTTTCCTTCCTTGAGTCTCCAGTGTTCTCTATTTCATGGACACTTGCCCTGCACCTTAATAAGTTGAGCTTATTCACCTGGGTAAATAAACTTCTGCATGTGCACATCTAATGCTAATCACTTTCCACAAATGAGTAAATGCCCAGAACAAGGTATGACCGAGGTGCTTCACATTTCCCCTTTCATTTTTAAAACTTCTCAGAAGTAACGAAAATAAAACACCAAAGCACAAGCTTTATTTTCAGTGAAATAGAAACAAGGGTCAAACGCATGTATTAAAGACAACTAAAAGTAGCCAAGTTTATGCATAGCCCCATAGACAGGGAGCTTGAAAGAAACCAATGAAAGATCTCACAATGAGTGAGAAACACCACATCAGAGAAATTGCCACCACCAAATATATACTCACTGAAGGTGAGGGTAGCATTTTGAAGGGCAGAGCCAGAGCTCTTTTCCGCAACAGCATCATAGAAACAGGGCCTCCTACCTGATGGCAGATAGTACTCCCAGATCTAGTTTGGGTCAGAAGAGCAGAGAAGACAGGACTCCTTAGTTAATCACACAAGCCTTATTTTTAGTAACTGGTAAGGCTTTGGTATCTGAGAAGATGCCTTATTCATGGACCCTCCATGCACATAGGAAACTTTTGCAAATGGCTTGTCAAAGAAAACCGAATTCATTCAATCACAAGTCATAAAAAGAACTATTCAGCAAGCATACAAAGACACTATAAGGCAGAAAGAACGAGTAGCAAGATTTCTTAAAAGGTGAAGAATATGGCCAGGCACGGTGGCTCATACCTGTAATTCCAGGACTTTTGGGGGCCAAGGCAGGCAGATCACAAGGTCAACAGATCGAGACCGTCATGGTGAAACCCTGTTTCTACTCAAAATACCAAAATTAGCTGGGCATGGTAGTGTACACCTATAGTCCCAGCTACTTGGGAGGCTGAGGTAGGAGAATCGCTTGAACCCGGGAGGCGGAGGTTGCAGTGAGCCGAGAAAGCGCCACTGTACTCCAGCCTGGTGACAGAGCAAGACTCCATCTCAAAAAAAAAAAAAAAAAAAAAAAAAAAAAGGTGAGGAGTACTCATAAGCAAAAGTTTTCCATGGAACAATAAAAATGTGGACAAATATTTTGCCTTAAGTTTAAAATAATAGAACTTAATGGCAGAATGATCTCTATGACAAGAGACCATGAGCTAAAAATGCAAGAACTTAAGGGGAAAATGGTGAGAAGGCAGGAATGGATAAAGTGTGAACTTGCAGAGCTCAGTAAGGAAGCAGAAAATATAACACCTATAAATAAATGAAGTAAAAGTAGGAGAAAAGAGATGAATAAACACAGCAGGAAACATAAAATGGGCATGGAGAATAGAAACAAGAGAAGTGAATAAAACAAAAAACTTCTATTAATGGATACATATGACAATGAAAAGCAGATGACATACAACATATGTTGAATTATACTCCCAGGAGAATAATAATGCAAAATAATGGAATAGAACAAATGCTTCAGATGTAATTTAAGAAAACTTTCCTGATATAAAAGAAAACTTTACTCTGCAAATTGAACTGGCATAACTTGTCAGAGAAAGTTAACTAGAACATAAAGAAACATCTGCAAGATGCTTTAATACTTTTCCCATATGCCCCTAGAATACTCGCCTGTGACCCGTACAGGGGCAGCATTTACCCCGAGATAACTTTGCCACAAAATATCTCATTTTTATTACTATTTTCACTTCACTCTAGCATATCAACTTTGAAAATGAAAGACATAATTCTATTTAACGTATTCTGTTTTTAGTAGTGGTATTTCCATTTACAAAATATAGTAATTCTCGATCTCTAAAAATGTCAAATCCTAGAAGATGGCAGCATTCCTACTCATGATGTTAACATCATTCTCCAATAGTCGTTGGCCAAAGATTCATTTGAGGCATCTGATTTTTCCAAAATAAACCATTCTGATGATTCAGATGATACTCATGTTAGCTCTGTTTAGAAATAATTCCAAGAACAGTTTTAATATTTAATTTCCACATTGAAAATCAATCAAATTTGCTTCAACCTCAAAGAGTGTGTTTATATAAAATTAAATGAGCGCTGGCAGCAAGCTGCACTTTTTCTTTCCTAAATGAGGAAAGAGTTAAAGAGAAAGAGAGAGTAATAAGAATTTCATGAAAGGCCAACTTTATTGCAAGTCTAGAGGCTACAGTAGACAAACAGTTTTGAGCATTCAAGTACTCAGGAAATACTGTTCCCAAAAACCTGTAATAAATGAGTACTATGGCCGAGAGTAGGGGCTCACACCTGTAATCCCAGCACTTTGGGAGGCAGAAGTGGGCAGATCACTTGAGGTCAGGAGTTTGAGACCAGGCTGGCCAACATGCTGAAACCCTGTCTCTACTAAAAATACAAAAATTAGCTGGGCGTGGTGCCATGTGCCTATAATCCCAGTTACTGGGGAGACTGAGGCAGGAGAATCGCTTGAACCTGGGAGGGAGAGGGTGCAGTGAGCCAAAATCACAGCACTGCATTCCAGCCTGGGCATTAGAGTGAGACTGTCTCAAAAAAATAATAATAATAAATGAATAAAAAGACTACTAGAGGAAGAACTTCAGCCAGCTAATGGTTAAGGAAACTATGTCAGAAAGACTTAGGGTATGCATTAACCATATTTGATAGTAAAACTAACACTAAGAAAAGCCAGAATATTTGAGTGGCAAAATATAATAGATGTTTTATGCCTTGACATTATAAAAATAATAAAATAAAATTAAGGAGAGAGAGTTGGAAATGGAAAGAATATGTATGCTAATTGCTTCATCTGTAATAGCGGGGATTCAGGAATCTTATAAAGAAGTAAGATAATTGAAATAATGTTTAGTATCTGAAGGAATCTAAAAGGCATATTGTAACAATGGTGAACTAAATGATTGTAGACCAACTCTACTGTGAGAACTAGAAAAACTTTAAAAAGAGGTTAAGAAAACAAACAAAACTTTTTTAAGGCAGCAAGGACTTGAGTAGCCAAGATCCAGAAAAAATGAGGATCACTCAAAGGTTGGCTGACATTATTTTTTTTCTGTTAAAAAATTTGCTGACTGAATAGAGAGGAGACAGATAACAAAATGATAAAGTGACAATTGAGAGGAAAAAAGCTAATCTGAGCTACTGACAGCCTTATAGATTTAGTGTGCAAATATTGAATCTTAGAGTTTAAAGCTTGCTTCGAAGAAAAAATATTGGTGACCCTCTCAGGACTTTAGCTAAACCCACCTCATCAAAGGGTTACACACTGGGAATAAGGATAAAAAATATATAGAACATACCTTAAAGACGCTGAAGCTGTGATTAGATGAAGATGAATGGCCTCTGATCTAACTGCCTATAAGCTGCAAAACTAAATCCTCTCTAGGGGAAAATAATAATATTCAGAGTCTCAAATTTTCTCTCTAATTCATCAAATATAATGGCAGGTACTCAATCAAAAATTATTTAACAAACCAGAAGATGAGACTATCTGACCAAATTCCAAGGAAAACTTCAGACAATGAAACAGAGACCTAGATGATGGAGTGATAAAACAGGATCTTATAATTAACTTTGGTTGTTATATTCATGATATTAGATGACAAGAAGGAGAAGTTTAGCAGAATACCTGAAATTTAAAATAATTAAATGGAAATTATTAAACTGAAAAATGAAACAACCATTAAGAATCATTTTGCTGGCAGACAAAGCTAGAGACTGAATTCTTGAACTGGAAATTAGATAAGAAGAAAATATCCAGACTAAGTTATAGGGAGGAAAAAGAATGGAAGTTAGAGAAAAAAGTTTAAAATACATATGAAATGTAGTTTAAAAGTATAGCATATATGTAACAGAAGTAGTAAAAGGAAAGTAGAAAGATAATCATGCAGAAATAAAGAATTAATGACAAAATACCTTAGACTACTCCCAAGTAGATAAAAAAAATCAGACCACAGACTCAAGAAATGTTGTGCACCCAGGTAGAATAAATACAATTGAGCTACTCCAGTGTATATCATAGTAGAAGTACTGAAAACCAAAAAGAGCACAAACGACAGGGTTAATTGAGTAGAGAAAATAAAATAATAATAATTTTTTTTTTGCATTAAATAGTAGAGCTTTAAAATATATGAAGCTAAAATTAAGGAAGTATATAAAATGGAAATAAACATTATGAAAATTGTTGACATACATCAAAAAACAGTTGACGTACATCAAAAAACCAAAAAAGGAAGATGTAAAATCTGTATTTAAATGTGAGACACTATTTGAGTCTAACACTTGCAGAGCGTACATTTTTTCAAGTTTATAAGATATATTTGTCAAAATTGATATATGCTGGTTAATAAATGAAATGTCAACAAATGTCAACAAACTGAAATTATGTGTACTATTTTCTCTAACCACAATGAAATTACGCTAGAAATTAATTTTTAAAACACAAGACTCTAGATATCTTCCCCTCCTACGAAGAAATAAGCAATATCCTTCTATACAACTCATGAGTTCAAATCCATATAACATCTTAATGAAAAGAAAAAATGCATTCAACCAAGTGCTAATGAAAATAAAACATATCAAAATTTGTGAACCCATCTTTCTAAGGTAGTTAATAGCCAAAGATGCATAGATTAGATAAAGAAAAAGCATGAAAATCAAATATTTAAGCATCCATTTCAACGCATTTGTATAACAGGAGCTAATTCAATGTAAAGAAAGTGGGAGGAAAGAAACAGTAAACAGTAAAAATTAGCAAAATAGAAAATGAATTCACACTTATTCTTTTCACATATTAAAGACTTTTGAGAAGCATTTTGATGTCTTTTCAAATGCTTCATACATTGAATATGAAGTTTAACTTCACATATTGAAAGTCTTTCCAAACCGTCATCATTCTGTCAAGACTACACCCCTGCCCCATCCCTGCCACAAAAAAAGAGAGAAAGGAGAGAAAAAAAGAAGGCACACATTGTCAATATTATGGAATGAGAAAAGCAATATAGTTAGAGATCTTAAAGATGTTAAAACTTTAAAAAGAACATGCTGTATTCTTACATATACATACAATGCTAGAACTGGAAAACCTAGTATATGGAAAAGAAGAAAATCAAAACAAGAATTGGCTCTAGGGAAACTGGAAATGTGATTTTTTGAGAAGAGGTATGACAAGACATTTTTGGATGATGACAATGTTGTGTATCTTGATAATGGTTTGGTTTGCAAAGTTAGAAGCTCACCAGATGGAACACCTAAGTTAGATGCATTTTACTGTATGTAAATTTTATCCTGAAAGGAAAAAAGTAGAAACAAGTATTGAACACAAGTTAACAATATGCATTCTGAAGTATTTATCAGAGATTGCACTGACTTTTGCAACTTACTTTAAAAAGCATTAAAAAAGATGAATTGAAGAATGAAAAAATGAATAGTTGGAGAAATAAATAACAAATTATAGTAAATATACCTTGTAGAATCTAGGTAGTGTATATGTGGGAGTTCACTGTAAAATTTTTTGACTTTTGTATGTTTCTGAAATATAAACTGTAGAATCTAGGTAGTGTGTATCCGGTTGTTCACTGTAAAAATTTTTTTAACTTCTGTATGTTTCTGAAATTTTTATCATATAGAAAAAAATAGAACATAATGAAAAAGTTTATCTCAATAATTTGAAAATTTAATAAAATAACTACATTTCTAGCAAAAACACAACTTACCAAATCAAACACAAGAGGAAATAAAAAAACCTGTGTAACTTTCTATCCAAAATAATTGAATTCATATTTACAGATCTTTCTGCAGAGAAAATTCCAAGCTGGAGTCCAGAAACAGACTCATACTTACAACACTTGATTTTTTTTTCAAAAGTGGCACTACAGAGCAGTAGTGAAAAAGGGAAAAATCATTTTTTCAACAAGTAGTTTTATGGAAATAGCCATAGTAAAATTGATATATATATATAACATAAGAAACTAAGCTAACCTGTACCTCACTCCAAACAAAAAATTTCAATTCCAGGTAGACTGCTGAACTAAATGTGAATGGTAAAATAATAAAGTTTCTAAACTACCACATGGAAAAATGTTTCATAACCTTGTGGTAGAGAAAAAATTTTTACACAGTATACGAAAGCATTCTTCATAATTGAAAAAAGTACCAGATACGAGCAAATTAACATAAGAAACTTTTGTTTATCAAAATGTATCATTCAGAAGATACAAATCCGTGCCACAGAGAGGGTCATGCTGGGTGGCTAACTTTCAGACCAAGACAATAAAGCAAAGTTACTGAATCCTTCAGTGTTTGGGGACTGACTAATTAATGCTGGTTGTAAATTAGTTCGACCATTGTGGAAGACAACGTGGCGCTTCCTCAAAGATCTAGAACCAGAAATATCATTTGACCCAGCAATCCCATTACTGGGTATATACCCAAAGGATTATAAGTCATTCTACTTTAAAGACATATGCACATGTATGTTTATTGCAGCACTATTTACAATAGCAAAGACTTGGAACCAACCTAAATGATAGAAAGGATAAAGAAAATGTGGGACATATACACCACTGAATACTATGCAGCCACAAAAAATGAGTTCATGTCCTTTACAGGGACATGGATGAAGCTGGAAATCATCATTCTCAGCAAACTAACACAGGAACAGAAAATCAAACACCACATGTTCTCATTCATAAGTGGGAGTTGAACAATGAGAACACTTGAACACAGGGAGGGGAACAACACACACAGGGCCTGCTGTAGAGAGAAAGGGACAACATTAGGTTAAATAGTTAATGCATGCAGGGATTAAAACCTAGATGATGGGTTTATAGGTGTAGCAAACCACCATGGTACATGTATACCTACATAACAGACCTGCACATTCTGCACATATATCCTGGTTTATATATATGGTTTACGTTAAATTAAATATATTTAAATATATATAATATATATAATATATTATATATTATAATATATTTTCTAGTTAATCAGATGCACTCTCCCAATAAGACTGTCTGGAAAGGTTAATAAATGAATATTTCTATTTCATTATCATATTAGATTTCTGTACAATCTATTATACGAAACAACAAAGGTACATTAAGAAGTGCTCAAAAGGCCAGGTGTGGTGGCTCACACCTGTAATCCCAGCACTTTGGGAGGCCTAGGCGGGCGGATCACAAGGTCAGGAGATGGAGACCTTCCTGGCTAACACGGTGAAACTCCGTCTCTACTAAAAATACAAAAAATTAGCTGGGCGTGGTGGTGGGCGTGGTGGTAGTCCCAGTTACTTAGGAGGCTGAGGCAGGAGAATGGCGTGAACCCGGGAGGCGGAGCTTGCAGTGAGCCGAGATGGTGCCACTGCACTCCAGCCTGGGCAACAGAAGGAGACCCGATCTCAAAAAAAAAAAAAAAAAAAAAGGGCGCTCAAAGAACAAACTCATTATCAGGCGTAAAATGCTGGTGGTTGGCAAAAACAAAGGCAGAGAAACATGGAAGTAAGAGAACAGTGAATATTTGAGTATTTGTAGGACATATGAAGAGTGACTACACAGGTCTAGAAGAGTGGCTGAAGCCAGGTCACAGGGGACTTTAACTATAAAACTTCATGTGAACTGCATGGTTTTCCATGGAACTATAGTCAGTTCATGTGACATATTCCAGAACACATTTAAATGAGTCCGCCTTAATCTGTCATTAGTTTTACGTAAATGCAATTTACATCCTTCTGATAAATGCCATAGGATATTATAAAATAGCTGAGTAGGAAATACTGTGCTTTGAATACATTGTCTGCTATTTTTCAGGAAAACAGCTCAAAAGTAAACCCCCAGGAAGAGTTGTCTGACTGAACTATTTTGCAGCTATCTTGGCAAAAAGTAAAGGACATGAGCACGCTTGAGAAACTGATAAAAGCAATAGTCATTGTTCTTCCCAGATACTGTATTTCCGGATGTTGAGTGATAACGACTGGATAAATAAATAAGCCTTTTCATGTGCAGAAGGCCAACATAGAGCATTCATCTTTTTGTTTTTGTTTGTTTCATTACTGTAGAGAAGGGTGTTGAAATGTCTTCTTTCTTTTACAGATGAAGAAGTCAAGCTGGTGAGAAAATCAGCAGTGCCTTCTCAGGCTTGCCCATATATCACTGTAAGTGTCCCATTGCTTATGTCATTTGGATACTACCAACCACAAGGAATGGCTGACTAAGGTAGTGGCTAACCAGTTTGAGAAGTGCCTTGGGAAAACAATGTGATTGTGGAGAAAAGGCCACTCAATCAAAGGCAGGGATGATGTCCTTCCAAGTGGGAGGCTAATGAGTAAGGGGGAGGAGACAGAGGTCCCCAAAAGGAATCAGTGCCTCCAACTCCTGTCCATGGGCCAGCCACAGCTGGCTTGCTCAACATCTCTACACCTGGGAGGGCAGGGAGGCAGGAACATGGCAACTGGTAGTATTTCAAGAAGCTAAGTCTGAAGCAAAATTCACATGCTGACTTGATACTGCACATACATGTGAGGTTTCTCAAGAAAGTAAGGGTCAAACATGGTGGTGGCTCTTACCTCTAATCCCAGTGCTTTAGGAGGCCAAGATTAGGAGAATCACTCGAGGTCAAGAGTTAGAGACCAGCCTAGGTAACATAGCAAAACCCCACTTTCACATTTTTTTTTAATTAGCCAGGTATGGTGGCAAACACCTGTAGTCCCAGCTATTCAGGAGACTGAGATGGAGCAATTGCCAGAGATCAGGAGTTCGAGGCTGCAGTGCTATGATCCACCACTGCACTCCAGCCTTAAAAGAAAATGTAAAAAATATATTTGGCAGATGTTGGTGACCTTCTAGGTGTTAGGTTCTATACTGAGGGATCTCAAAGGCTGACACCACATTTTCTTAATGTCATATACTCGCTCACCATTCTCATACCTCTCTGATGTGGCTTGGCTCTGTGTCCACACCCAAATCTCACCTCACACTGTAATTCCCATAATCTCCATGTGTCAAGGATGGGACCAGGTAGAAATAAGTGGATAATGGGGTGGTTCCCCATGCTGTTCTTGTGATAGTGAGTGAGTTCTCACAAGATCTGATGGTTTTATCAACTCCTGGCTTTTTCCCTGCTTGCAATCACGCTGTCCTGCTGCCCTGTGAAGAAAGTGCCTACTTCTCTTTTGCCTTCTGCCATGATTGTAAGTTTCCTGAGGCCTCTGAGCAGTGTGGAACTGTGAGTCAATTAAAGCTCTTTCCTTTATAAATTACCCAGTCTCAGACTAATACAATAAATTGGTACCTCAGAGAGTGGGGTGCTGCTATAAAGATATCTGAAATTGTGGAAGTGTCTTTGGAACCCGGTAACAGGCAGAGGTTGGAACAGTTTGGAGGACTCAGAAGAACACAAGAAGATGTGGGAAAGTTTGGAACTTCCTAGAGACTTGTTGAATAGTTTTGACCAAAATGCTGATAGTGATATGGACAATGAAGTCCAGGCTGAGGTGGTGTCAGATAGAGATGAGGAACTTTTTAGTAATTAGAACAAAAGCGACTCATGCTATGCTTTAGCAAAGAGACTGGCAGCATTGTGCCTCCACTCTGGAGATCTGTGGAGCTCTGAACTTGAGAGAGATGATTTAGGGTATCTGGTTGAAGATATTTCTAAACAGCAAAGTGTTCAAGAGGTGACAGGGCATAAGAGTTTGGAAAATTTGCAGCACAATGATGCAGTAGTAAAGAAAAATCCATTTTTGTGGGGAGAAATTCAAGCCAGCTGCAGAAATTTGCATAAGTAACAAGTAATCAAGACAATGGGGAAAATGTCTCCAGGGATGTCAGAGATATTCGTGGCAGCCCCTCCCATCACAGGACTGTTAGCCTAGGGGGAAAAAATGGCTTTTTGGGCTGGGCCCAGGGCCTTGCTGCTTTGTGAAGTCTTAGGACTTGGTGCCCTGCATCCCAGCCATGGTAAAAGGGGATAACATACAGCTTAAACCATTGCTCCAAAGGGCGCAAGCCTCAAACCTTGGCAGCTTACACATGGCATTGGGCCTATGGGGGCACAGAAGTTAAGAATTGAGGTTTGAGAACCTCCACCTAGATTTCAGAGGATGTATAGAAACACCTGGATGTCCAGGCAGAAATTTGCTGCATTGGTGGAGCCCTCATGGGTAACCTCTGTTAAGGCAGCATGCAAGGGAAATGAAGGGTCAGAGCCCCCACACAGAGTTTCCACTGGGGCACTGCCTAGTGGAGCTATGAGAAGAGGGGCACCATCTTCCAGGCCCCAGAATGGTAGATCCACTGACCATTTGCAGCACGCACCTGGAAAAGCCACAGGCACTAAATGCCAGCCTGTGAAAGCAGCTGGGAAGAGGGGATGCACCTTGCAAAGCCACAAAGGTGGAGCTGCCCAAGGCCATGGGAACCCAACTCTTGCATCAGCATGACCAGGATGCGAGACATGGAGTCAAAAGAGAGCATTTTGGAACTTTAATGTTTAATGACTGCCCTAATAGATTTTGAGTTTGCATGGGGCCTGTAGCCATTTTGTTTTGGCCAATTTCTCCCATTTGGAATGAGAGCATTTATTCAATGCCTGTACCCCCTTTGTATCTAAGAAGTAACTAACTTGCTTTTGATTTTACAGGCTTATACATGGAAGGGACTTGACTTGTCTCAGATGAGACTTTGGACTGTGGACTTTGGGTTAATGCTGAAAGGAGTTAAGATTTCGGGGCACTCTTGGGAAGGCATGATTGGTTTTGAAATGTGAAGAAATGAGATTTTAAGAGAGGTCGGGGGTAGAATGATATGATTTGGCTTTGTGTCCCCACCCAAATCTCATCTTGAATTATAGTAATCCCCAGGTGTCATAGGAGGGACCTGGTGGGAGGTAATCGGATCATGGGAGCGGTTTCCCCCATCCTATTCTCATGATAGTGAGTGAGTTCTCATGAGATTTGATGGTTTTATAAACATCTGGCATTTTCCCTGCTTGTACTCACTCTATCCTGCCACCTTGTGAAGAAGACACCTGCTTTTCCTTTGCTTTCCACCATGATTGCAAGTTTCCTGAGGCCTCCCCAGAGATGTGGAACAGTGAGACAATTAAACCTCTTTCCTTTATAAATTACCCAGTCTCAGGTATTTCTTAACATCAGTGTGAGAATGGACTAATACACTCCCAAAAATACATGCACATGTGCAAATCCTGTGCTGACCACTTCAACGTATCTGGAGCCCCTGCTCTCTTTTCACTAGACCTTCTGCACATTAAAAAATTCAAATCGACATACTGTGACTAAAGCCTATGTATAAACATAGAACAAATAAATTAATAAAAATCATTTTAATAGACAACATATTAACAGTTATACAACTTAACAAACATATATCTTTTCTTATTTCTAAATTCTGTAGGGAACCCAGTAACTGCATCAGTGATAGAGTGGGAAGCTCCTTTCAGAAGCCTTGGACTTGCTGAGTCACTGTGTTATACTCCATGCAACACACTCAGCTCTCTGCTGATGGAGGGGTTTATTCTTGAGAAACATGTACCTCATGCTGTCTCCTGTTTCCCCCACCTCTCAGTTATGAGCTTTTGTCCCAAATAGAAACTAGCAGAGATCTTCCTTCTTTATTATCTGAAAAGACAAAATTTGTGTCAGTCAGGAAGACGCCAACTTAGCAAGCTCTAATAGCCTGGTGAGAGAGAGGGCACAGGAAAGGCTGACTGTATTTGAATGGTGCTGATTCATGTAGGTCCTTGGAAAATACGTAATATTTCCATTTCCTAGAATATGTTTGCCCTCACTACTAACTATTAGATACTCACTATTGGGAATATCCAGACACCTTAAAGGGGATTCTTATGGTGCCAAGATCTGACAGAGATCAGATGGCTTTGTTGTGGGGTTTTATGATATCTTTATTTATTTATGCCTCTTTGTGGTAGATGTTTTAGATGATTATTACATTTATTATTAGATATTAGCAATCAGACACTATCCAAAATGCTTCACATATGTCACTTCGTCTAGGATTCTATTAACTCTGTGAGCTGCAACTATCATTATCCTCATGTTTCAGGTGGAGAAAGACAAGTAGCTTGCCAAATGTCACACAGCAAGTAAGCGTGAAACCTGGGATTCAAATCCAGGTAATCAGGCAGCAGAATCCGCTGTATAACCACACATAGACTGCATCTGAACATCTTGGGGTCAATGAACTGTCCATCCTTGGACAATAGGCTCACAGATCTGTGAAGAGCCAGCATCACACCATTGGCAAATTCGGGCTTGTGGCATTCCTTGAGGAGATGCAGGCAGTAGCACTGAACTGAGTTTTCTTTCCAAGATGTTTAACTATTCAGGGCACCAGCACATGGAGGAAAATCACAGTGCCACAAGAACATTTGCTTCAAGATATAGATCAGAGATTTTGGCTGCTTTCTAGGCGCTGTTAAGCTCTGAAAGTGGAACTAACCTTTGAACAGATTCCTGACGGGCATCTGAAACCAACTCCTGGGACTCCTTGCCTGGTGAATGGGTCCTTGTAGTGGTGCCATAGGCCTCTGAAAGACACAACCCTCACTGCTCCCCAACTACAACTCAGCGGAGGTCTTCTGGCCTCATCAGTGCCCAGACGGGTGTTCATGCATGGAAATGGATTGGGCATTTGTTCACCTATAATAGCTGTTTGAGGAGTTAATCCTAGCAAAAATAGGTCAGCATCTTTTCTCCTTATCTTGGGATTAACTCCACAGCAACTCAACCAGGCAAAGCTGAAGCGCTTTATAGAACCAGATGCATAATTTCTGTCACACAGACTTCTTTGTTAATGAGTACCCTGGCCCCAGGATGTGTTTGGAGAAAACTTTTCATATGGGTTTATTCTTCACAATGAATGAAATCTTTCCCTGGCCTGCAGATAGGCTGTTCTTCTTGGTCTTCACTTCTCATCTCAAGTATTTAATGGTAAAAACAAATGAGGTGACAATGCAGTCAGTCGAGGGAGCTTGTGAGGCCCTAAATAGACTAACCAGAGATGGCCAGAGAGTTGTGCTTGCCATGTCACCAGCAAAGGCCAAGGGCCACACTCTGGCTCCCCTGGCAAACCTCATTTCAGCATCTCCTAACTTCAAAGGGCTCTACCAATAGAGGTCCTAGAATCTCATCAGCAACATATTCAGCAATTATCTCCGAAAGTATTTCTTTTACTTATCTAAATCCTTTGAATTATAGATGTATTATTGCTTCTTAGCTTCTCTCCTCTACATTTCCTTTCTCTCCACCAATAAAAAGCCATCATTCCTGAGAAGGATTATTCCATTTCCTGGAAGTGTGAGTGGGCACAGCAGGTCAGGACAAGGGTCAGTGAGGACATGGAAGCACTGTCCACCCACATGCACAATGAGGAAGCGCAGGATTGGCTGCAGATCTTGGGACATGGGTGCTTTTACAAGACTGGGGAAAAATTGTCAACTATGCACAAACATAAGCAAAGGTCAAAATAAGTGTCACAATAAATACTTGATTGCACTTGAGAAATTAACTTAATATTGTTGGTTTGAAGAAGAATAAATTCAAAGCAGAATCGTCCTGTATTTTCACTTTTCAGATAAAATCTCTCTGTTAGCTGGGCTTAGTGGTTTACACCTTTAATCCCAACACTTTGGGGGGCCTTGGTAGGACAATCACTTGAGGCCAGGAGTTCAAGACCAGCCTGAGCAACATAGTGAGACCCTGTCTCTATTTATTAAACAATAAATGAATAAATAAAAATTTCAAAGTCTTTTCCTTGCAATGCTAAGGCATAAAGTTTTACAGAATTTAGAAACACATCAAGAGCATTTCTATCTATCACCAGTGGGTCTTTCAGGATAAGCTTTTCCCTTCCTTATGGACTCTTGACCTTCTCTGGACCTGCTGTAAATAATAACCATTTTCTCCATGATAAAAATATCCATCTCATTGCACTTTAGTCAAGACGCCCATTAACCAACCGTCACCTGGTACTTATCCAGGACTAAGTCATCTAAAGGTGTAAGAGTTATATACAAGCATGAAACTTGGGGGCAGCAGAGGTGCTCAGAGGGGTTTATGAACTTCTATGAATTCTTCCTTCTTCAATAGGAGATCTGTCTCAAGATATGATTTTCCCATAGTGTGAAATAAATTTCAAATGTTTGCTTATATCAAGACCAAAAAAACAA
Source organism: Piliocolobus tephrosceles (assembly GCF_002776525.5). NCBI lineage: Eukaryota > Metazoa > Chordata > Mammalia > Primates > Cercopithecidae > Piliocolobus > Piliocolobus tephrosceles. The sequence continues at coordinate 58,607,932 of NC_045440.1, forward strand.
GAGGCATTGAACTTTTTATGAAATTCAAGTTACATTGCAGTAAGAACACCAATCAACTTTAAGAAATATGACAATCAGGGAACTTGGATGCTATTCTAATTACTGCTATTTTTAACAATAATGGCACAAGTTCCAACAGGGTGCAAAATTAATGAGAAAATACCCAATTCTATTAACTCTCTAAGAATTTAGGTGGTCCTAAATCCCTTAGGTTGGCTAACTAGTGATTAGGAACCAGCTCAAGTTATTTCTGTTTGCACTCCATTATCACTTTTCCTGAATATTTAATAATGATCAATCATTAGGCAGTTTCCACACACTGTTTCATAGGCTGCAGGCAAAAGTGTTTCTTCCTGTTGCTCTCTGCCAAATATGCTGTGCTGTGCCTGCCGTTCTTGTTCCTGGCTGTGTCTCAGGTAGGGTCTATAGCCTTTCCCATCACTTACAGACATTAATAGTATTAAGTAGTTCTATTCTATCTTTTAAAAAAAATCAAACTGCAATCTCTTTCATCGTCAGACTTCTCCCTTCCCCTAGCTCAGGCGTCCCTCAAAGGCCTGGAGTAGGGAAGGGAAGACATGTCAATATCTTCACTCTTTGTCACTTTGGCTGTCCCTCCTACCTTCTGCACTCAGGCACCCTTGTCCTCTCCAACTGTCCTGCAAGCAGCACGACTCCAGGAGCTGCTCACCTGAAGACTTCTTCAGGCAAAAGGCACTCTCAAGTCTCTGTGTCTCTAAAGCTCTGAGGATCATGGGTATTCTCATACCTCTCTTCCTGGCTTTTGGCAGCAGCCCAGGACACATTCTTTGGAGAGAGAGTTTCAGTACCCGTTCTGGAGCACAGGACAAAGAGCCATCCAGCAAGTCTTTCCAAGGAAATCTTGTCTCTCCTTCACCTTGCAAGTAATCTCCTTGGCTCCTTTTCTATACCTAAGATGAATGATGGCTAAGGGTCCCAGAGCACTGTGTATGTTGGGGGATGGCCACCCATAGCGTGTTCTGCATAGGGAATCTGACCCTTCTCATTATAATATGTGGTCACTTGATATTCTTTGCTCTCAATTTTTTGAAAGAGCAAAAATCCCACTTGACCTCCCACTACATAAGGATTGCATATCCAACTAAACAAGGTACACATGGCAAGGGATTCTGTAACGTAGCTCTTTTCATTAGCCACAGTTTCTTCCTCAGTGCACTCTGAACATTATTCAGTGTGTCCATCAGTCACATCACAGATGTGATTTATGTAGGATGGATAAGAAGGAACCCCAGTGTTTTATCTATAATAATTTGGATATCTATGTTAAAGTGTGGTTGGTTCTATAATGATGCTCTGCTTTTGACCAACTCTTTCAAAATAATTAACAAATTGCTATGCCTAATTGTATTTGAGAAGAGAGCTTCTACTAAAATTTTTATAAATGTTCACAGAAGTACAAACATTTTCTCTCTCTCTCTTTTGTGGAGATGAGAGTCTTGCTATGTTGCCCAGGCTGGTCTTGAACTCCTGACCTCAAGCAGTCCCCTTACCTTGACCTCCAAAAGCACTGGGATGGCAGGCATGAATCACTACTCCTGGCCCTAAGCTTTTTCTCCTAAACACTTTGGTAAACACTTTCCAAATCAACTTGCATTTCATCCTTTCCCTTCTTGGATGAACTCAGTAGTTGGTAATATACTGAAACCTTACTCGCTGTATTGTCATTACTCCTCACGATAATAGCTGCTGAAAATACCGTGTTCAAGGATGACTCATTATGACATAAATCTCCAGCAATTAGCACAGAACCCAAAACAAACGGGAATCCAGATATTAATTTTTGTTCAAGATAAGAACAATAATGGTGATTGGTGTTGATGGTGAAATCCCACTGAGTGTAGGCAACTTCCAACTTGAGTAAAACCAATTTTATAAGCCCGTTTTCTCCAATATTCTCTCTAAGCTGTCCTTCAAACATAGAATATAAATTATACCCTTCTATTCATAACCTCTGTCCTCTACCCTTTGACTTCTCTTTTCAAGTCAGCTCTAAGAGTTAGTGACAGTCTATACATTTAGTTGTTTTCCCTTCTGCCAAATGTCTATACCTAATAAACAATAATACATGAGAAGAGAATACATCAGTTCCAAAAGTAGGAATGAGTATTATCTACATGCCACAGACTTCAAGAATGTTAGATAAAAATAATGCTGAAGAGACTAGACTGAAAAAGCAATAGAAGAATGACAGGCAAAAATCATTGTTGAGAGTATAATCCTACTCAGAAGTTGACAGGAGACCTCATTACATGCCCAACATAATCCATGAGAACTAAGGGTGACAGTCGCCCAAGGGCCTATCAGAAGGATGCAATTATAACTCCGTCTTGTCCCAAGAACTAGCAACAAAAAGTCCTAGCTGTGTATTCAAAATGCCCATTGGCATTTCCTACTAATGTGATTACAGTAATTAGAGGAGCACCAGGGTGTATCTGGGCAGAGCCCACAACAAATAGAAAAATAATTTTTGGAAGTGTGGAAAAAGAGGCTTCTCTAACCCCATTCCCAAATCATATCCACTTGTAGCTCCAGCTTTTTCAGCTTCCTTCTAGGAATTGTAAATAGAACATACAACTTATAAGAGAAACTAGCCCAGAAACTAAGCTAAATATTAATATTGAGCCATTATAAATTTTTCTTTGTAATTATGAATTAGCAAGTTATATGTCCCACATAAAACTCATAAGTTTAAAGGGAGGAATTGGCTTTGTACACTCATATTAGCTAGCTCCTTATGAAATATCTATTTGTGTTCTCAACAAAACTTAAAAGAACATTCCGCTTATGACATTAGAAATAAGCAGCAGTGAAGCAGAGAAAATGTGGGCCAGCAGACTCATTTCTGTGAAATTTGGAATGCCATCAGGGACAGTACTGCATCTGCAGTGGCATTGTAATTTGCCATGACTACCTCCTTCTTTATCACTCAACCCCCACCCAACCCTAGCTCCACAGGTGCATACTGACAGATCTAATCAGCACAGTGTCCTCAATGGAAAGAACCAGGGGGTAGGGAAAGGCACCGATAGCTTCTACACATATACATATACAGACACACACACACACACACACACACACACACACACACGTGCATGCACACTTATTTTGCACCAAAATATTAATGGTGATTTTTTTCTTCAACTTTTATTTTAAGTTCTGGGGTACATGTGCAGGATGTTCAGGTTTGTTACATAGGTAAAGGTGTACCATGGTGGTTTGCTGCACAGACCAACCCATCACCTAGGCATTAAGCCCAGTATCCATTAGCTGTTCTTCCTAATGTTCTCCCTTCCCCCATCTCCCAACAGGCCCCAGCGTATGTTGTTCCCCAGATGTGGCCATGTGTTCTCATGGTTTGGCTCCCACTTATAATTGAAAACATGCAGTTTTGGTTTTCTGTTCCTGAGTTAGTTTGCTGAGAATAATGGCTTCCAACTCCATCCATGTCCCTGCAAAGGACATGATCTTGTTCCTTTTTATAGCTGCATGGTATTGCATGGTGTATATCTAATGGTGATTATTTAAATTAGTGATAATTTTAAAAATTGTTTCTGCTTCTATATTTTATATTTTTCTAAATGAGTTTCCTAGATGAATATATACATCATCTTCACCCATTCAGTCTGAAACAACAAAACAAGTTGTCAGATTGAATGGGTCAGGATCATGTATATATTCTTGTTTTGAGTCAGAAACATTGAGAAACTACTGGGTGACTAGAAAGCACATTGATTTGAGTGGCCTGGGTTCTAGCCCTGGAGATACCAGTGTTCAGCTGAAAGCAAGTCTGGTGGAAATAGACCTGTCCAATAGTAAGAAAAGGTGTGATATGCAATAGTAAGAAAAGGTGTGATGTGCACTAGTAATAAGAACCTGGGAAAATTTATTTTTATTCTTTAAAGCTTATTTATTTTATTTTGTTTTTCAACCGACTTCCTGAAAAGTAACCTAGAAAATTATATCAATCATTAACATTAAAAAGCAACAAGTACACACACAAACACACACACAAAGTTCTCTTTTGCAAAGGAGCCAGAAACCTTAGCATTCTAACAGAATCCTGTATGCCCAGGGCTGAGTAACCCCAGTAAGCATCTAACTGAAGACTTCCCATCCAGAAGGCACCCCTGCAACCCCTCCAGATTTGTGTATCTTGTAATAAAGCTGCCAATGCTCCCAAATATATATGTTAAAAAATAGTCACAGAAAAGTAAATAACATTTCCATTGCCTGTATTGAGCCATTTTTACCCCATATGTTCTCTGATGTCATAAGCTTTTCAAAAGTATGATAATATATTCAACTCTTTTAGTGTTTGAAATGCTTAGAACACTTTTCTTCTTTTTTCCGTTTTCTTTCCTTTTTTATTTTCTTCTTTCTTTCATTTTGAGAGCACTCATTTAAGCCTTCTACGTATAACATCTGCATCATCTCAATATAAATAAATTCTCATATTGTAAGATTGCAAAAACATAGAATATATCAACTGAGGATGTAGTTCTAGCCCAGCTTAAACATCATAATGCTTAGGTCAAAAGTTCATGCTTGTATACATTCACCCTCTGGTTTTTCTGTGACTCACTTCTTGCTTCGACATTTGGTGAATGTCTCTTAAAAGAGAAAAAGAATCTGTGGCCATTTTCCAATACAATGAATGTTCATGGCTCAAAAATTGACAAGTATCATATATTTCTACAATCTAATCTTACTTTTCTATGCTTCCTAAATATCAATGAGAAGGGAAGATAGCAGTGCAACCTGTGGACCAAGGTTACTTTCTTGCTGTTACATATGTTTTATATTGTCTTTGTTACACTGGGGGAAGCAGGAAACTTAGGAAATCAGTTCAGCACCTAATTAATCCAAAGCAAAGCAATCTACGTACACATCAGTGTGATTTTTTGTGAAATTTCCAGGTATAGTTAATTTCATACCTACTTTTATCAAATATCAAGATAATATTGCAGAAAGATTTCCATAGTTCCACTTTCCAGCTCCTGGACAACCATGAGATTTGCAATCCCAGATATAAATAATTTGCCACCTCACTACTCACCCCTATAAATTTTATTTTCAACAATTTTACCAAACATTTTGGCTATAATCAAGTACCTATCTTTCTAAGTCTTTAGTTTTACATCATAGAAATATTTCAAGCAATGAAATAAGCCATTTCTTAGAATGCATTTTTCTGCAATTTATATAAATGTATAGTTTTTTCTTCAGTTTGTAATTGTAAACGTCTATAAAAAGAGTGATATGGTTTGGCTGTGTCCTCACCAAATCTCAACTTGAATTTTGTCTCCCAGAATTCCCAAGTGTTGTGGGAGGGACCCTGGGGGAGGTAATTGAATCATGGGGACTAGTCTTTCCTGTGCTATTCTTGTGATAGTGAGTAAGTCTCATAAGATCTGATGGGTTCATCAGGGGCTTCTGCTTTTGCTTCTTCCTCATTTTCTCTTGTGACCACCATGTTAAGAAGTGCCTTTCTCCTCCTGCCATTATTCTGAGGCCTCCCCAGCCATATGGAACTGTAAGTCCAATTAAACCTCTTTTCTTCCCAGTCTCGGGTATGTCTTTATCAGCAGCATGAAAACTGATGAATACAAAGGATTAATATCATAGGTCTCTTCACATATGCACTTCAGTGATAAGCAACAAATCATTTGAATAATGATTAATGCTTATCAAATGTTGGAATAATTTGATAAGCAACAAATTGTTTGAAGAATGTGTGATTTTTTATTACATTAGATGGTTTGATGCTTAGAAAAGGGTTAGAGAAGCCAGAAGTTTAAAGTCATTAGAGAAGAATTCTTAACATCAAATATAATAACACTATTTTAAGCACATAAACTGCATTTATAAACATGCACTATTAAGTATAAAATAGTATAATTTTTTCATTGCTGGCCTTCCAAGAAAATTCTAAAAAGAAGTGTACCACGGTTTATATAATTTGCTTCCTTTAAGATAGAAATATAATAATAATGAATGAAATATTAATTAGGCTAGGTACAGTGGCTCACACCTGTAATCCCAACACTTTGGGAGACTGAGGTGGGAGGATCACTTGAATCCAGGAGTTCAAGAACAGCCTGGGCAACATAATGACACCCTGTCTTTACAAAAAAAAAAAAAGTTAATTAAGAAAAAGAAATAATGACAAGAAGTAAAATAATGAGAGAGTAATAATACTGATATATTTGAAACTACTATCTAAGATATATATAATATTTTTATTTTATAAACCAAATAAATAATTAATGTAATTAGGCTACAAAATTTTCAGCTTAAGACCAAATAAATGCACACATAGAATCAAAGACGTTAAATGGGAAGTCCAAAGCCTTAAATCTGAATTGAAAATATCATGTGAAAACGACTTATTTTTCTCTTAAAAATATATCTATTTTTGCTTCACATACTCAATAGCTTAGCAGTGACCAATTCTCTAACAGTGACAATTAATGCCAAATTTTGGACTCTTAAGAATCATTTTCCATGAAAAGAATCCAGTGCTAATTAGAGAAATGGGTGATTCTATTTTTGCAGCAAGAAGTATGGCAAAGAAGGTTGGAACATCTTGTAATATCAAAATGCAAGAAAGCTTTCAACAACTACCGGGCTGTGGTCAACATAACAACAAAAGCAAAATTGATAGGCTCCTGCTGGCCAAAGATAAGACAATATGGGCATCCAAAATAATTCCTGGAAATATACAACTGACCAAGATTAAGTCAGGAAGAAATAGAAAACTTGAACAGATCAATAGAAAGCAGTAATTAAAAATAAGTCTCCCAACAGAGAAAAGCCCAGGACCAGATGGACTCACAGTCAAATTCCACAAAGTAGACAAGGAAGAGCTAATACCAATCCTCCTGAAACTATTCTTAAAAATCAATGACGAGGGATTTCATATAATGAGTTACATTCTATGAGGCAAGCATCACCCTGATTCCAAAACCAGACAAAGATACAACAAAAAAGGAAAACTACTGGCCAATATTTCTGATAAAAATAGGTATAGACATTCTCAACAAAATACTAGTGAACTGAATTTAACAGCACATGAAAACGATAATACACCATGATCAAGTGGGATTTATCTCTTAGCAATGCACACACACACACATATATATATATATCTACACACACACACACATATATATATTAAAAATAGTATTTGTGGATGAAACTGTAATTTCTGGAAATTGCCTTAAATTATTACATTTTTTAAGTATGATAATGGTATTCTGGTAATGTTAAAAAAATCGTTTTCACTTAAAGGTCCATGCTTAAATATTTACTAAACAAACTATACAATAATAGAATTTGCTTTAAAACAATGTTTCAAGAATGTGGAGGGAAAGTGTTGGCAGCAGAGAACATAGATGAAAGAATAGTTACATGTTGATTATTGTTGAAGCTGGATGTTGGATTGATTATAATATTAACTCTACTTATGTATATGCTTAAATTCTTATAACAAAAAAATAAATAGTGTAAAATAGAATGAAGACAAAAGTCTCCAAGACGTATTTAATTTTCCTTTAAGAAAGCAAATTAATTAAAATTCTTATTGGAATGAAAACATGATTTGAAGTCTAGAGCCTGTTCTAAATTTATATTCTTCCCTTTTTTAGACAACTAAATATATTTTTATTCTTTGGATTCAGTACCATTCATATATATCCTCCTTTTGCTGTATTTATAAAAGATTTCAAATTTTCCTGTGCCTGGCTCATCACTGATTTTTCTTTCTCCAAATAGACACTCATATTTTGACACAGAAATATAAATTATTCTTGGATATCCATCTCCTAGCACAATTTTTGACATATTTTAGGTAATAAAAAATATCTGAGGAATGGATGAGGAATGAAAAAAACTAAAAATGCTTGTACCTATTTCAAGAGAAAGAGAAGAAAACATTTAAAGGAGAAAATATCAAATTCAGCTTCTATTAAAAAAAAAAATGGGCCAAGCACGGTAGCTCACGCCTGTAATCCCAGCACTTTGGAAGGCCGAGGCAGGCAGATCACTTGAGGTCAGGAGTTTGAGATCAGCCTGACCAACATGGTAAAACCCCATCTCTACTAAAACACACACACACACACACACACACAAAAGCCAGGCATGATGGCTCATGCCTATAATCCCAACTATTTGGGAGGAGAATTGCTTGAACCCAGGAGGCAGAGGTTTCAGTGAGCCAAGATCAAGCCACTACACTCCAGCCTGGGCAGCAGAGTGAGATTCCCTCTCAAGAGAAAACAATGACTAAGAAATATGTATAGATCATGGGAAACCATAACAAATTTTAAAATTTCTTCAAGTTCTATCCATATATAATGGCAAAAGAACACTGAGTATTAGGAATAAGATCAGATGAGATATTAATGAGAGCTGTTTATTTTACCATCTTGCATAATAGTAAATGGAAATGCCTTCATGTCTAAATGATAAGATACAGAGAGAAAATAAGGCAATGTCCAGGGTCTCTTTAAAGATAAAACCCTTTGAAATTCCAATTCTACAGAACCAGCGCATTCCCAAGGCAAAGTAAAATTGCTCTTTAGCTGAAGCAGGGATTAAAGCTGAACACTCTGTTGGAATGGTTTAGTTCTGCCCAGTGAATGGGATGTACTGTCCCTGAGGCAATAGAATTCGGTCTGTTCTCTCTTCAATGTGAACGCTAGCCAGCCAGGAGCTTACTCCTTGAAGCGCATTTGAGAATACTGTGCCATACAACTTAATATATAAAGCTACTTGTCAGGCATTTCCAAAAATCAGGGTTGCCCAGAAAGGAGTCTCAGAGCCGGAACAGCCTTGGGAAAGGGTCACATCTGCCTTTAGCTCCCGCATTTTCACCCTCCTAAGTGCCCCATGGTCATCTTAGCCTGGCTTTGTCCTTCCCAGGCCGTAGCCTCTCAGACCATAGATGCTCCATCCCCATCCTCATCAAATATGAACTTGCTTAAATCCCTAGGGCTTCACGCTCTGCTTGGGTGGCTACATGTGTTTGTAATTGCGTGTGTGTGTATGTGCATGTGTGTGTACAGATATGAGTATGTTTCTCTTACACAGAGACAGATTTGCATTTTATCAAAATTTTTCTAAAAATAATGCATTGAACTACGGGCATTCTAAATTTTTTTTCTTTAATCAGCAAACATTTTTTCTAAATAAAGAACCCCCAATATATAACACGAGAACAGAATTTCTATGATTCAAGTAAGATGGGGTGTTTGAAATCTGTGACTTGAACTTCTCACCTCCTCTCAGCAGCCCCTGAGAGACTGGCGCAGTACCGTGAAGCTTCAAGTCATACAATTTGAATGCATCCCCTTAATTCAAACAAACAACGCTGGCCAAACCAACAAGAGCAGGGTTTCATAGCAGGAAATCTTTGTGTCCTTCCAACTAGATCCCATGGTTATCTGTCTTTTTTTTTTTAATTTGGAAGAGCTGGCCATGAATCAAAGATCACTTTTTGCTGTGGCTCATTTACTACTACAAAAGATTCCTTCGAATGCCTCATTCCTCGCTTGCTGAATTTTATGAGTGCCATGCTGTCTGCAAGAAAGCACTTCCTTTCTCTTAACAACAGCAAATCTGTTTTGTTTGATTCTCCCTTAACACTGATTAATATTTTAATTTTCTTACTTCTTCATTCCCAGATACAGTCACCGTACAAGAAATAAGTGTGAATATTGAACAACTGAAAAAATAGGGGGTGGTATAGGCAGAAGTGAATGGGTCTTTGGATGCTTTGCTGTAATAGAGAAGTAGGAGAGTCTGGAGTGGGCAAATGTCATGATCAAAGACAGATTCAAATTTGAAGGACCAAATGCCAGAGGAACAGAGAATGAGAAAAGAAGCCTGCTTTCAAAAGAATAATGGGTGATGGGTTAAATTACAGGCAGACGCTCATCTTAAGGATGTGCTTCAGTTTATTGCACTTCAAAAATACTGCAGTTTTGTGTGTGGGTTGTTTTTGTTGTTGTTGTGTTGTTTGTTTATCTGTTTTTATGAATTGGAGTTCTGTGGCAACTGTGCATTGAGCAAGTCTATCAGAACAATTTTTCCAACAGCATGTGTAAACTTTGTGTCTCTGTGTTGCTCTTTGGTAGTTCTCACAATATTTCAAACTTTTTTATTATTACATATGTTATGATGATCTATGACCAGTGATCTTTGATGTTACTATTGTAATTGCTTTGGGGCACCAGAAACTGTGCCAATATAAGATGGTGAACTTAATCAACAAATGTTATGTGTGTTTTGACTACTCCATAAACTGGCCATTCACCCATCTCCCTCCCTCTTCTAAGGCCTCCCTATTCCTTGAGACACAACAATATTGACATTGGGCCAATTAATACTCTATAATTGTCTCTAAATGTTCAAATGAATGGAAGAGTTACACATCTCTCATTTTAAATCACAAGCTGGAAATGATTTTGCTTAGTGAGAAAGGCATGTCAAAAGATAAGATAGACCAAAAGCTAGTCCTCTTGGGCTAAACAGTTAACCAAGTTGTGATTGCTAAGGTAAAGTTCTTGAAGGGAGTTTAAAGTGCTACTTCAGTGAACACTCAAAGGATAAGAAAGCAAAACTGCCTTATTGCCGATATGTAGGAGGTGTTAGTAGTCCATATAGAAGGTTAAACCAGCCACAACATTCCCTTTAATCAAAACTTAATCTAGAATAAGGCCTTAACACTCTTAAATTCTGTGAAGGCTGAGTGAGATGAGAAAGCTGCAAAAGAAAAATTGATATCTAGCAGAGATTTGTCAATGGGCTTAAGGAAAAAAGCCATCTCCATAACATAGAAGTGCAAAGTGAAGCAGCAAATCCTGATGGAGAAGCTGCGGCAAGTTATCCACAAGATCTAGCTAAGATCAGTGATAAAGGTGGCTACACTAAACAACAGATATTCAATGTAGAAGAAACAGCCATATTTTGAAAGAAGATGCCATGTGGTACTTTCATAGCTAGAGAAGAGAAGTCAAAGCCTGGCTTCAAAGCTCCAAAGATAGGCTGACTCTCATAGTAGGGGCTAATGCAGCAGGTGACTTTAGGTTGAAACCAATGCTAACATCTCAAAAAATTCCAGAGCCCTTAAGAATTAAACTAAATCTATTCTGCATGTGCTGCAGAAATAAAACAACAAAGCCTGCATGACAGTATATCTGTTTACAGGAAGGTCTACTGAATATGTTAAGCCCACTCTTGAGACATACTGCTATGGAAACAAAAAGATTCAAAATATCATCATTCATTGACAATGTACCTAACTAGTCACCCCAAAGCTCTAATGAAAATGTAGAAAGAGGTAAATGTTGTTTTCATGCCTGCTAACACAACATTCATTCTGCAGCTCATGGATGAAGGAGCAATTTTGACTTTCAAGTCTTATTATTTAAGAAATACATTTTGTACAGCTCTAGCTGCCACAGATAGTGATTCTTCCAATGGATTTGAGAAAAGTAAATTAAAAACCTTCTTGAAAGAATTTGTCATTTTAGATGCCCTTAAGAACATTTGTGATTCAGAGAAGGTCAAAATATCATTAACTGGAGCTTGGAAGAAGTTGATTACAAGCCTCCTCATGGAAGACTTTGAAGGGTTCAAGACCTCAGTGGAGGAGGTAACTGTAGATGTGGTGGAAATAGCCAGAGAACTAGAATTAGAAAATTAAAAGTGGAGCCTGAAGATGTGACTGAATTGTTGCAATCTCACTATAAAACAAATGAATGAAGACTTGCTTCTTATGGATGAACAGAGAATGGTTAATTGAGACGGAATCTACTCCTGGTGAAGATGCTGTAAACATTATTTAAAAGATAACAAAGGATCTGTCAAAAGAAATGATTTAGAATGTTCTATAAACTTAATTGATAAAGCGGTGGCAGGGTTTGAGCAGATTGACTTCAATTTTGAAACAAGTCTATGAAGGCTAAAATGCTATCAAACAACATTACATACTACAGAGAAATCTTTAGTAAAAGGAAAAATCAATTGATGAGGCAAAGTGTATTGTTTTCTTATTTTAAGAAATTCCACAGCCACTACAGTCTTCAGCAACCACCACCCTGATCAGTCAGCAGCCATCAACATTGAGACAAGACCTTCCAGCGGCAAAAAGATTACCATTTGCTGAAGGATCAGATGATCGTTAGCATTTTTAGTAACAAACTATTTTTTAAAAAAGGTATGCACATTTTTTAGACATAATGCTATTGCATAGTTAATAGGTTATAGTATAGGGTAAAGATAACTTTTGTATGTGCTGAGAAGCCAAAAAGTTTGGACTTGCTTTATTGCAATATTCACTTTGTTGCAGGGATCTGGAATCTGGAACCATACCTACAACGTCTCCAAGGTATATCTGTAAGAGGGACTCATGTGGATAGGTAAGTGTGTGGTTACCTGTATCAAGTACAGAGAACACATAAGCATGTGTTTCCCTCCAGAGTTCTTGGTACTTGAAAGTTGATGGTTACCCCGGAGGTCTGAGCAGGGTTGGACAGCAGGCAGGCACTAGGGATGGAAGCAGCTACCTGCAATAAGTTGTTCTGGTGTATAATGAGGCCCTTTCCTATTTCCTGTGCTATGTCCCCAGAGCATAAAGTAAGCTGCCAAAGTAGCCCAATCTCAAGGTGGAATATGGCAATCACCAACAGGAGCAGCCTGGTCTTCATCATAGCACTTGCCCAGCTATGTTAATTAGATAATTTGTTTTCAGAGTAATGAATTGAGGCTAATGACCATAACTAACTTGTATGCATTGAACTGAAGAAGCCTCTTTCAATAATTTACTTGGGAAATAACAATGAGCAAGGAGCACAAAGCGTTCGCAAAAAGATAGAATAAGAATAGCAGGTCTTGGAATCTCTAGCATGGCTGTTCCTCTGTTTCTTACTCTTCAGGAATATATAATATCCCCCTAAGTTGAAGATGCAATATCAGGATCTGGCTGTTCCTTCTTGGCTTGAAGAGCTAAGGATCTATGGTATTTCATGCACCTTGTTGAAAGGTGAATTTGCGGTGGGATGGAAAATAAATTTCATCTTATGTGCCATCCTCGGTACCTGCCTGGAACACTACGAGACGGGGTCCGAGGCTGGTTCCAGGCTCAGCAGGAAAGAGTGCCTGGTCAATGGATTAACAGCACCCACCCCAAGCCCAGGGTATCTATGGCTGTTTGCCTGTTCGTCTGTTCACGGGGCCTCAGCAGAAGGCACTCAAGGTCACTATTCCTATACTAAGACTGGCTTTGACATTGAAGATGATTCAACCAAGAATGTTTCATAAAGACGGTGAGTGTTTGTCACATGTGCAATTAGTCAATGAATTATTATTTTCAGTGAGTTATATCTAAATTTAGTTCCTTCACATTGGTAGGAAATTCTTTATCTTCTCTGTAAATAGCTAAATCCTGGGAAACAAAAGATACTAAACTAAGACAATCTAAGTCAAAATAAATATTAGGCATTTCCAAAGGCATATTCTTTGGAATACTTCCTAGAATGGTTCTCACGAATGATAATATTAGTTTCATGATTGAGAAAATTCTTTGAAACTCAGTTGCCCCCATTTCAAGGGTTTCTTTTATTAGTTTGTATTTGAAATCACAGTGCCTAGTACACATCTTTTATAACGATCTTTAAAATGCTTTCTTTAGGTATATGGCTGATTTCTAGATGAATATATTTTCAATTTTTCTTCTCTTGCTCCTTGATACTTGATACTGGACGTCTAACTAACACTAATGTGAATGTAATTCTAAGGTGAACTCATTCAATGTTAAAATGAGGTGATACTGACATGCTTTCAATGAGGCATCAGATCTTTGATCATCACTGTAAGGTCCCTGAAGGAAAGTTCCTTAATCACATTGGCCCATTATCTTTATTAAGCAGCTCTGGGCACCATTACCTTCAAACAAGCTCTGAAAATAGGCTCTGACTTCTGGGCATCAGTAATGTCAGTAAATGTCAAACTGTTCCGTTTCTCCTAATCTCACCTTCATGATGATGATTTAATTACGAAACACACCTTGGGCTTTTCAGTCTAGATTTTTATGTATTTATTTTCCATGGAGAGTAGAGTTTCCTTATGATGCCAAAAAAATATGAAAATAGAAGGACATAAAATATACATGAGAAGTAAAGCCATTAAAAATATCTGTTAGCCAACAAACTAATAAAAAAGATCTCAATAAAACTTCTGTCTCAGCCTTCTGCTGTGTTGAGATAAGAAAGGAAGAAAAGGAAGAGTGGAGAAAGGCATAAAGGCATGTAGGGAAAGAGGAAAGGAGGAAGGGAACAGACAGGAAGGAACAAATGACAAAGGAAAAAAGGTCAAGTGTGATTTATTTATTTATTTAACAGACATGTAGAAACTTACTCTGTACACCTTAAAAAAATAACTCATTGAAATCTTCTAAGAAATTAACAGGTAGGGCTGATTATCATTCCCATGTTACAGATAAACTGAGGCACACAGCAAATAAGAGTTTGAGTATTTTGCCCAAGATCATACAGCTAGTAAATCGTAGAACTTAAGTTTGAATACAGGCAGTTCATTGAAAATAAATCACTTCCTTTATAAATAAAAAGTATTAAATCAACACATTTTTGAAGCATATAATCCAGAGCAAAACTATAATGGACATAGTAATAGTCTTCTAGTAAAAATAAATTTTGTAAATGTAAGTGACGTTTTTTATGATCTGACATTAGAAAAACCATTATAAGTTTTACCAATACCACTTTTTCAGCTACTTTAGTGCCTAATCAGCATGATGCTTGTAAGTGTTATCAACAGTGATCTTTAAATGCTTCAAATTTCATTTTAACTTGGAAGATTAACACTCTGTTATAGATAAAAAGATGGAAATTATAAGAAAAAAATGCACAAAGCACTTTCAGAAAAACGTGGGTTTATGCTATGGCATTTAAAAACCACTTTTAAAAGTTTTCATTTTTTAACTATTACTTTTTGATAATCTTAAGTAAAACAGTAAATTCACTGCCCTTCGATTTTGTAGTTCCTGTGCATTTATTCTAATGTTATTTTCATCCCTTGAAATTAGTCAGGTTGGATTACAAAAGGCTAGCACTATACCAACTGTGCTTAGCCCTTGAAATCTTAAATCTTTCTGGCTAGTCTGTCAATTACATGATTAAACCCGATAAACTACATGCAATTCCACTCAAAACTGAAGATCAGAGAACTCTCCGATTGGCTCTAACTATATTGGCAAAGTGGAGCAAATGAAAAAAATTAATTTTGTCTGATCAAATAAAAATATTGGTCAAGATAGTTCCTTCATGTAAGAAACATGATATGAAAATCAATTTTGGTGGACTATAAATTAATAAGTGATTCTAACAAAGATTTTCTTGGGCATTCTCCTAAGAAAGCAGACCAAAATCAAAGACTGATCAACTGTTAGAACTGACGGTAGCTTCGGAATGAATCCTTTGGCTAAAAAGCTGGCCAAGATCACAGGAAGTCCCAACAAAGTAGCAAATTAATCACAGAATCCTTTGTACACTGTAACAATCCACATGTTCTCTAGTCGACTTCAATAGAGCCATTGGCCACAAATGTGTGAAAATTTAATTACATGGAAAAGTCTAATTTGCACAGAGTAGATTTGACAAGAGCAATGATCCACCATACTTCTCCTGAGCTATGGTTATATCTACCTTGATCTTGGAGCTGCCCACTAACCAGGGGTTAGGCAGAGAAGGCATCTATATACTAAGGACAAAACGATTTTCTCTATATAAATATGTTAGAATATTTAAGAAGTTTCATGTCATTGTCCTCACGATTCAGTGCCCTTTTAAAATATGTGCACCGGCATCATATGGTTAAGAAAATAGAGACTAAATTAAATTATGAAATTTTAAATTAAAATAATAATTGAATTTTTATTTTAACAAGCAAGTGTGTCCATTTATTAATGATGTCAGCTGGTCTTTCTTTCAATGTGTCTATCAGCCTATTCATTGGTCATTCCACCCACATGCAATCTTGTTCATTTACTAATGATTTCAGTTGGTCTTTAAATGTGCCTGCCTATTCAATCCTTATGAACAATACCTTTGATCACTTAATTCACATAGGTCTTTGGAGAGAATGAGCCCTGCTACTGACAGTGCTTCTGCCTAAATCACCCCAAGCCTTCATTAAACTGACCCTTTTATGTTTAAAGTTGAATCTCCTCTCTTCTCCCTATACCCAAATTGTGAAACATAATTTCCCTGGTGCTTTGCACTTCACAATCTACATTTATAGTAATGCCTCAGAGACTGTCTGGCATTCTGCAGCTTCCTCACAATAATGAAAGCAAAACTCAGACTGCACACCCCATACTCAGGAGCAGCATTATCAACAAACCTTGCTAGCATCGTAACTTCCAGAGGCGAGGGGAGGCCAGAGACAAACCATAGTCACACAGGGCAGACAAGAATCTTCCTCACAAGGCTGCATCACAAGAAGAAAACTTCTCATTAAATGCATGATGTAAGCAAGTTCGGAGACACAGTGAGTGGTATATGCTATCGGTCTATTTCCTGCATGCTGAACATTTGTTGGATCAAATGGAAAAATTAACTGTTAAGTTATACACTATTTTTCATGTGGCTATGATACGTTCTTATATGTTTATGCAGAAGCAATAAAATCATTTGTTGAGGAAGACAAACATTCAATGTTTTCCACACCAGGAATTATTTCTATCAAAAGCTTCCTTGGAAGCTTATTTCTCATTAAATTTGTACATTCCTAAAGCACAGCCTTCTCATTACCAAGATACTGTTCCTCTTGTTTGAAGTACTGATCTCAAAACTGCTCAGTAATACCATTTAAACCACTGCCACTAATCAAAGTCCAGTCACAAATGTGAAGCATTTACACTGGCTAAGAAAATACATCTTGTGGAATTTTGTAACAAAGCATTGACATTAAATAAACATGATATGTTTTCAAGCAAGCATGCCTTTTTATTTATAATTTTTCATATTTTTAATGTGTCCTGGAGTTAACTTTGTCAAAAAATCTGCTAGAGCTCATGACCACTTAAGACTTGGGCTACATAAGAGATTCATTAGCTTCTTATAATTTTTATCCTTTAAAAAGCCTGAATAAATCATTTATTTATTTTAAATCACTACTAAATTTTCAATATAGCTATTTCATTTTCAATAAATCCCTTGCCAGAAAAATGAAATCCCATGTACTAGTAAATAACTGAATAAACAAAAACAGAGCATGCTGTAATTTTTACTGCTACTATAATCAACACAAAGGAAACAAGAAATTATTCTATAGTATCACTCTAGCCAAAACATTTTACAATCATGTGACACTTCTTGGGATGAACCGATACTAGGAAATAGCCTTTTGTACCTATCTTTTTTTTTTTGAGACGGAGCCCCCCCGTCACCCAGTTTGTAGTGTAATGGCACAATCTTGGCTCACTGCAACCTCGGCCTCCCAGGTTCAAGCTATTCTCCTGCCTCAGCCCCCCAAATAGCTGGGATTATAGGCGGGTGCTACCATGCCTGGCTAACTTTTTGTATTTTTAGTAGAGAAAGCGTTTCACTGTGTTAGCCAGGATGGTCTCAATCTCCTGACCTTGTAATCGGCCCGCCTCGGCCTCCCAAAGTGCTAGGATTACAGGCGTGAGCCATAGCGCCCAGCCTTGTATCTGCCTTTGTGTCTATCTATAGGCACTGGGAAATTGACAGTGTTTCTCAGCACTTTCCAAATATTTCTGTCCTCCTAACAAAGAGTAAAAGTCCTGGTATAGATCAATGATAAGTATCATAGAAATAAACAGAACACTCAGAAATTGCTTTTAAAAATGAGTGTTTCAGGTTAGCATCAATCACATTGCTTTGTTTTGCTTTGTTTTGTTTTGTTTGTCATCATTCATGTATTCTCAGCAGAATCTTGCCCTGAGCATGAAATTCTTTTAGAAAAAAGCCCTGGGGTAGGCTTTGACCCACTGACATTAATGAAATTAGAAAAAAGCCCTGGGGTAGGCTTTGACCCACTGACATTAATGAGATTAGAAAAAAGCCCTGGGGTAGGCTTTGACCCACTGACATTAATGAGAACTCTGTATTCTGAGAAAATGTACTGCTGAGGGAAAGGAGATGAGAACTTGGCCATAGATCACATCAAAAGAGTTTAGCCAAAGATTTATGCAAAGAAATTTTATTCTAGAGTTGGCCATGCTCTATAGAGAAAGCCAAGCTTTTAGTGTTCTGTATTGCGAGTCTGGCTTCTTTCAAACTACAAAATGAGCAAAATCAACTTTCTTTACATTTCGAAAGGAAATAGCACTCACACTGACAACAAAGGCATTATTTGAGTCCAAAGTTCATTTTAAATAAATATATATGGTTAAACAAAATGATCTGCCTTAAGTCAACAGAATTATGACTTGCGCCAGGAGAAAATGAAGAAAAACAGCTGAGGCTGAAAAGCCCGGGCTGGCGTTTGGGTGGGAGGTATGCCTGTGAATGCCGAGCCTTGACAGTTCACTCCGACCAGTTATGTAATCCAGAATACAGCCTGAGTGAAAAAAAAAAAAAAAAAAAAACAGAGAGAGAGCGAGAGAGAGAGAGACTGGCAATAAATAATGGCTTCGCAGGTCTGCAGTTAACAACAGAAGGGAGCATTTAATTAAATAGTAAATACTTGGGAATACAGATTTAGCTTAGCATTAAATACAGATCAGGTAGCAAATAATAGGAGCAAATGTGTGGGATTTTGCATATTTGGTTTTTTAAAGCTTATTCTTACCTTATAAATATTTTTCTCACTTGATGTAAAATATATTAAATAAATCTGGTAATTGGAAAGATCCCATTTTGTCATTCAACTGTAAACCCAGTAGTCTGAAATAAGCTTTCCCTCAAAAAAAAAAAAAAAAAAAAAAAAAAACACCAAGGAACAGGATACAAGTGCCCAACATATTCTACAGATGTCCCTCCATTCCCAAGTTACCAAGCCCTAAAATGTCAACATTTCATAATTAAAAGCAAATAGTCCCTCTGCATCCTCATTAACTATATCAACTTTTGAAAAATGACATTTCCTACCAAATCAGCTCCAATTTATTTTTTGTCTTTTGTGGGATACTGCAAACTCATTTAGCAAATCAGTTTTGTTACTATAGTGACAGACTCAACCTATTTAAACTCACATGGAGGTTTTCCCATGGTTTGCTGTATTTGGGAGCCGCCTCAGTGTTTGCACGAGGCAAAACCTTCCTTAGAAACTGAATCTGTACGGCTGGGTATGGTGGCTCATGCCTGCAATCCCAGCACTTTGGGACGCCAAGGCGGGAGGATCACTTGAGGTCTGGAGTTCAAGACCAGCCTGACCAGCATGGTGAAACCTTATCTCTACTAAAATACAAAAATAAGCTGGGCATGGTGGTGTGTGCCTGTAATCCCAGCTACTCAGGAGGCTGAAGCAGGAGAATAACTTAAACTCAAGGGGCAGTGATTGCAGTGAGCAGAGATCACGCCACTGCACTCCAGCCTGGGTAACAGAGCAAGACTCCATCTCAAAAGAAAGAAAGAAACTGAATGTGTACATAGGGCACAGTCTAGAAACTATCTGTGAGAGAGAGTACATTTAAAAAGAGATTTCAGATTCACTCTTCCCACCAGATAGTTAACGTTGTTTTTGAATTCAACCTGATTCTCATCACCCACTCCCGCCCCCAGGCAGTGGTTCTCAGGAGGAAGATGGTGGACATTGGTTTTGTATCCAAAAAAAAACTGGCTGAAGGTGGGGGGGCAGGAGATGGGGGACACATGTTTAAATAACATTGCTTTCCAGAAATCCTATTTTGCATGATCACTCACCCCTGTGGCTTTTGAAGCAACTTTTCCTGAAGGAAGTGTGTCAGGTCTCAGGTGCCTTGGTGTGAGCCAAAAAGATGGGAACAGAATTCGATTTCAGGGATGGACAGGGACCTATGCTTGCAGGAATGCAAGAACTCAGCATTCCAGGTGTGAAAGAATGGAACATGTGCTACCTTGGCTGTGCAGCTGGGAAAATGGCTTACAGGTGGCGGACTGGGAACTGATTTAAGAAAGGGAAAACCTAGTCCATAGTGGACAATGGAGCTGTAATTTGTATAGATAAGACTTTGGGTTTTAAGTCACTGGTTTCGCTTTTCATGCTGCCTTGCTTTATGTAAATGCTTAGCACAAATAACAAACTGTCCATTCATTTTAAATGTTACTATTTCTAAATGAAAGATATTGTGGAAAACTTGGAGAAGTGAAGGTAAAAGGGGAAGAGAGAAGAGTGAAAGGAAAAATGAATTTCCATGATTTTTATTCTGCTTTCTCATCACATGTCCATGTCTGGAGTCTAGATACTTTTTCTTATTTTCTTTCTGGAAAGGGCAGTTAGCGTCTGACACAGTTAGTACCTTCCCTTCTTCCATATTCCTCTGAAACTCTCCTTTTGCCATAAAACCTTTTTTACATGTGCCCCTTTAATGGTTTTATAATAAAAAGAATAGTTGTTTTTGAAAGCTACAGCAAGCATCCCATGTTTTCATCTACAGGATTTGGCATTGTGGCCGTCCATGGGCACTGTCTTAACTATTTGTTAAGACATTGAGGCAAGAATGTGTCAGCGATTCCACAGCACAACTATGTTCTTGATATTATCTAAAAATAAAGACTACAGTGTCTTTACATGTGAATGATTTTGCTTTTAGGTTCTTATGCTACAGAATTCTGGATCTGAAATTGGCTTTCAATACTTTGAGGTTAAGAATATCCAAAAAACATTCATCATTTTTTTTTTGAGATCCTAATTTGTTAAAAAAATTATTAAGGGCTAACGTTTCACTAGCAATGCACTGAAAAATGAAGAACATACTCAGGGAATCTTTAGGTACCATCTGAAATCTTGGATGTGAAAAAGTCCCTTCAAGTCAGATTTTTCTGAAAATCACTGTACCAATCTTAAAAAAGGGGGAGCACCGGTACTTCAAGAAACCTCTAGAGAAAGGGAATCTGAATTACAAAATCCTCAAATAACACAATTATTTACAAGCTGAATGAGAAGGGGCAAAATGACAGCTATTCAATGTCAAAAGACATGTTTTATTAAAAGAAAAACAGAGAGAAGAGAAACAGAATATGAAAAATAGACAGTCTGGATTGTTGGAAAGAGAGGAACAAAGAAAATGTAGACAAAAATAGGAGTAGCCCAAACAATGAAAAGCAGCCTTGAGACAGAGGCCCAAGATTGACATTACTTGGTGTTTTGTAGTTGCTGTATCGCAATAGCATCATACAAGGGAATATGTCTGACTCATTATCATATTTCTCATTTTACAAGTGACAATCTTGTATTGGTGTACCATTCAGAGTTCTTGTATTTTTTCATCCAATAAAATCTCTTTTTCTTATGAATTTGCAAAACAAAAACAAATAAGATTTCATTGAATAAATACTTAAATTCTACTTATTCATTTCAAATCACAATTTGATATTTTCATGCTTTCTAGGAGAAGTGTCTGAGGAATAAATGATTTAATCCCAACAGAGTAAATACTGCTAATTCTGTCGTGAAAAATGTAAGCTCAGTGTCTTAGTTTGGGCTCCCCACAAATGGTGAAAAGTGCTTGGATGCAGGTAGTTTATAAGAAAGGCATGGAAACAACCTAAGTGTCTGCCAATAGGTCAATGGATAAAGAAAATGTGGAATTGGAATTTTACAATGATATTTTTAATGGAAAGCTATTTAACCTTAAAAAAGAAGGAAATCTCGCCATTTGTGATGATGTGGATGAACCTGGAGGACAGAATGCTAAGCAAAATAAGCTAGACACACAAAGACAAATAATGCATGACCTCATTTATATGTGGAATCTAAATGGTTTAATAGAGAGTAGTGCTGGTTACCAGAGCTTGGGTGTGGGGAAAATGAAGAGTTGTTGGTCAAAGGGTACAAACTTTCAGTTATAAGAGGAATAAGTTGTGGAGATCTAATGCAAAATTTGGTAACTGTAGTTAAATAATAACAATGTGTTATATACCTGAAATTTGCCAAGACAATACATCGTAACTAGTCTCACATGCACACGCACACACACACTATGTGAGGGGATGGATGTGTTAATTAGCTTGATTGTGGTAATTTAATAATGTACGCATATACTAAAACATCACAGTACACACTTTGAATGTATATAATTTTTATTTGTTAACTATACCTCAATAAAGTTGGAAAAAATGAAAGAGAAGTGAAGGAGCAAGAGGAACAAGATGGAGAGGGAGAAAATCCAATAAAGAGTCCACAATGTAGGTTGCAGCTGTGAGGATGACTCTCAGAGCTGAAGGGAAAAAAAAGCACACACATACCAGCTGCCATCCGCCACTGCCTGAGAGCTGTCCCTAGGATTGTTAACTCTCCTGTGTTTCTCAGCTGTGCCTGCCTGTATCTGGGGCTGAAAAGGGCTTCTGTTTCTTACCAAAAAAAAAAAAAAAGAAGAAGAAAGAAAGAAAAAATCCTAAGGCAGAAAAGCAGAGAGAGGAACAGAGGGTGATTGAGGTGGGGTGCAGGCAGCATGCACACAGATTCTTCACCACAGCCATAGTTAAAGTCAGAAGTGGGTCCAGGAGAAGAATGGAGGACACGAAAAGCATTTCCGTTGGTTCACCTTCACATGACTCGGATCTACAGAGGCTACCTGATAAACTTTGTCACCTATTCAGAGGTGGCCAGCATAATCCCTAACAAACACATAGTACATAGTAGGACAAACAAACATCCCACTGCACAGCTAGTACCAAGGTCAACACTAGACTTTGTCCTCTCCCTCTTCACTCCCGGCTTTCTTCCCTCAGCCAGCCCTTTAGCTGCTCTGGGGTCTTGCAAGATTAGATGACCCTGTCTTTCACTCTTAGGGTCTGAGTACCTTTGCTGGCTCTGGTTGGTAGCTGCAGTTGCATGTTGATATTGTCACTGAAGATGGGAGCACCAAGAGGTGATCCCACTGAACCCAAGTTCTAGATTATGCCTCCCCGTCCCTGCTTCCTGTAACAGCACCTCTAGCTACTCATGATGATTGTGGTTATTTCTCCTGGCTGCTGACTCTTTTCTTTGAGGGTTGCCCTACCAGCATGAGGATCCCAAAGTGACCGGAGTTGTAATTATAGCTTCAAGTTGGTTGATCACTTACTCTGTCCTTGGAATCTGAGACCTCTGATCCAGCAAAACCTAAAATAGTGGAGCTGGGACTCATAAATTCTGCAAGTGGGCTACTAAGAGTTTTAATGAAGGACACCGATTGTATTTCCACTCTTTGTTCCCAGACCCATGTTGTTGGCTATTAGAGTCCAGCTATAGGAGACCACATAACGTTATTAAATATTTACTGTATATAGACTATTTTGAAGAACAGAGCTCCCTTTGGAAGTGTATCATCCTGAACTGGCTTTTTAGCTGAGCCTTTAGTTAGTCCCTTAATATGAATTATGGTAGAAAAAAAAGAGTTGCACAGTCATGTGCCCTCTGTCACACTTCTACTGCTGAATAAAATGAGTCCCTCAGTCCAAGATGATGTTATTCAGGACCCCATGTCAGTAAAGCAGGCATTCTCAAAGCACTCTGATAATGGTAATATTCAACGGAGCATCCAGAGATGGTTCCTGCAATCAGTATTGTGACAGAAAGCAAGAGAATTAACATAGCTCTGGAGTAAGAGTGAGGGTGTACTGCTGTATTTCCCATAAAAAAACTGCCTTTGGTAATTTCTATTTTTAGTATTTAAAAATATATAATCATCAGATCTGTGGCCTCATACCAGGCACTAGAGGTTATCTTCATTTCAGTAAGGAATCCATTTGCATAACAAATCTTGGGTTAAGTTTCTGTAGTCCACCATTATCTACCAAAATTCTAATGGTTTTCACAGGGAAGTGAATCGAGTGAGAATAGGATTAGGCTTACTACCTCTGCAACTTTTAGTTCTCCAAGAGAGGTCTAATTTCTCTTATTAAATCCAGGATATAGTATTTCACCTGATTTACTATATTTCTGGGAGATCCAGATTCGGAAATCTCCACTTGGCTTTTTCTAATACAATCTTTTACTCCACAGGATATGGGACAACCTGAGGGCTCTGCCAGTTCCTAAGTATATTTATCTCAATTATACACACAGGGAAGTGACTGAGAAAATGACCACAGAGTAAATCAATATACTAACTGAGCCTTCTGTGAAATGGACTTAGACCAGCAGCCCATTTATCACATGATCTTAACAAGGCTCACCCTAACTTTGAACCACATTGACATTTCATGTCCCCTACTATTAATGTCAGCTCAAGACCTGTGTTCAACAGCTCTCAAATGTCTGGGTGACTTTCTTTGCCTAGTATACTCTTACTCTAGTAAATGACTAGAGGCCTCTCTGGAGGAGTATAAATGTGTTTAATATTGGTGGTGGCCTTGCAGGTTTTTCTCAAAGAAAGTCAGTCTTCCCTTTAATCTATGGAACCTGCACCTGAGAGCAGCTAAGATCTAGAAACTGAGTAAGAGATGGCTATTTTCCGATGTAATCACTAGGCACAGTGTACACATACCCTTCTCTTCTGTAGTAATGTCCTTTTCTGGTTATTAGTTTAGTTGGTTGTCTGTCTATCTTGCCCCTAGGAATATGATATCTATTAGCTGTCACCTCAGATTCCTACAGGACAAGGCACTTTGGTTGGCCCGTTGGTCTTGCTGACTATTACAAGATAAGCAACTTCAACATACTGATTAATTACAGCAGTTAAATTTATTCTTTTACTTGAAATCAAGCCCAGTATCTTAATTTGGGTTCTCCCAAAAGATAGCCTCAACTGGAACTTGGGTGAAGGATTTTATTTGCCATGCAATCCCAGAAAACATGAGTGAGGGAACAGAAAGAACATGAATGACCTGGTAGCTACATGTGACTGTGGATTATTGTAGAAACAGACAGCAGAAAGACCAACAAAAAATATGCTACTAAAGTCATTGCTGTGAGCAACAGGGCCTCAACTCTGCTGGCTCCTCTAAGAAGCATACAGAATGCAGACCAGAATTATTCACCATCCCTTATGCCCCACTGGTTGAAGGTTACCACCAGGGTCATTAATGCCCTGTATTTCTAAGCTTCTCCGTCTCTCTCTTTCCATATATATGTATATACATATGCATATGTACTATAGTAACTATACTATATACTCTCTCTCTCTCCAAATATATGTATATACAGCATCCAGAGATGGTTCCTGCAATCAGTATTGTGACAGAAAGCAAGAGAAATATATACATATATATGGAGAGAGACAATATATAGTATAGTATATTTTATACTATATATATAAATATATTTATATAGTATAAACTTTTAAAATATATTTGATAGTATATACTAGATAAAATTATATATATAATATAATAGTATATAAATTAATTGATACAATAAAATATAATGAAATTATAAGATATAATATTGTATATCATTACATATTAAAATATGTATCCAATATGGAAAACTATTACACCTGGAGAAGGGCAAAGAGGAAGGAAGCACTTCAAATTCAGTATCACAATCCATCATTCGTATTCTTTCTTTTTCTTCTGTGTGCACGTGTGTGTGTACATAATATGGATAAGAAATATTCTACTCATGTGCTTATTTTGTTGAAATAACTTGAGGAAGTTCATCAGTATAATAAAATTTCAAGATTGGGGAGTAAAGAATATAAGATACTAGTTAGCAGTGAGCATAATAAATGGATGATAATATCATAAGCTGGTATGTGAATATCACAAAAAAATTCTTGATAATAATAAACTTAAGGTAAGAAAAAACTTGTCCATTTTTATTGTTTGGGGAAGAAGAAGGAGAAAAAGCATTGTTCATTGTGTTCTATTAACAAAGAAACACAGGTTTAAATATGAATTAATATAAGGACAAGCACTGGCAAAAACATATGCATACAAGAAAATTCCAAATTATCAGAGTGGAAAAAATATATATAAATAATTTTATTAATCCAACAAGTGTATAAAAAGGGAAAATAAAAACAATCATACTAGTAATAAATATAAAACATGATAGGAAAAATAAGACTAAACATAACCTTAGTTAAAATTGATGAGAACAGAGTTATTTTTTAAGATAACTGCACTCAGATTCGGTTAAAAAACAAAATCTAATTAGAATGTTATTTATAAGAAGCGTGTCTTAAAATACAAGAACAAAATATATGTCTGACAATTGCCTTTCACAAAAAATGCAGAAACACAAATATTACTGAGACAAAGATGGATGTTTTTAACGAGAAAAAATCAAACTACTAAGGAATCAAGTTTATAAGCCTCTAAACATCTAATGATATAATACTGAAATATTTACAAAAACACTTAGAAATGTCAGGAGAATGTGATGAAGTCATTTACATAGGGGCAGGTTTTAATATTCTCATCTCACAAATGAAAAAAATTGTAAGAAAAGTAGATAAGAATACAGATTATTCAAATAACCCTATCAACAAAGAATTCTAAAAGAGCTTATATACTTTCCTTCAATAATTCTATCTTCAGGGCTTTTATTTAAGGAAAAAAATCAAATACATTTATATATATATATATATAGAGAGAGAGAGAGAGAGACATACACATGCATATACATGTATATGTTTAATAACAGATGGTTCTATTACAGCATTTTCCTTAATTTCAAAAGTAGTACATTTCCAATGCATGGATTTTAGTAAACAGAAAATCACAATAAAAACTAAAAATCAGTGAAACTGAACAGTTTTCTTATATAGAGAAAATGTGAGTGTTCTGTTTATGTTAGCTGAGTACTCAGATTGTTGAATCTAAACTTGTTTTAATCCGGTTTGATTCTTTCTACAGGGGTGAGTTGCTAACCTTTGGAAAAGGCATTTTACTAATTGCAACATGGTCCCATCTGATTGAATGATATAGAGTCATGGTTTCCTGGAAAATTCTCTTTTATCTCAGTCATATTTCTCAATGAACACGTTGATTTTAATGAAAGGAGAAAAATCTTCAAAGAATGTTTATTAATTCTTTTGTGCAGTATATACGTAATCCAATTTGAAGATATATATGTACATGTCAATTATATCACAATAATAATTAGACAATTTATTTTGATTTCTAATTTCTTCATAAATAGTTATAATGGCACTCTAGCAATCTGAGCAATGTAAAGCTATATCTCTAAAACATGAAATAAAGTGAAATTTGGCACTATTTCCATTAGAAATAAAAAATATAAAAACTGCAAAAGTCATTTAGCTTTATAATTTACAAATTGTTTCCTGAGTAAATGAAAAACTTCATTTTAGTTTTAGTTATTGTTTGAACCCCTCCTCAGGCATCAATCATATTATATAAGTATTTCAAAAAATGAGAGAATAGAATAATAGAATTTTTAGAACTCAAGTAGTGAATTCAATTTCTGGGCTTTATATCTAGTTTCATTTTTAAGTATGTTTTTCATTATTCTATATTTCATTATTTAAAAATCTAGCAGCAATCTACAGCTGACTAATGTCACTACTGTCATTTAAATTACAGCATTGTTTTAGAGGAAATTCCTGTACTACAGTTAATTCCAATTATCTGATGTGGGCTGTGAATATAGTTCTTCAGCTCAAAATATACCCTACCACTTTCTCTTATAAGAATAAATATTCAGCAAATTGGATTGGAAGTGGTAGTGGGGATAATTAAAATAAGTAATAAGGAAAGTTTGGCTGAATGTATGGGAATCATAAAACAATTTAATTAGCAATAGACAGTTCCATAAGCCAGTGGGTCAGAGGGGATAAGTAACAACTTTCCAGAGAAGCCATAATGAACTGACGGGAAAAGATCTGTAGATCACAAGTGACTATTTAGTTTCCATGCACAAATAGAGTTACACATTTTATTAAAATGTGGTATGAAAAAGAAGTTTAACAAAACTGAAACCTAAAATAGTCTTCATATCCAGATGGTAAGTTCCATTAAACCTCTAGGAACAGATAATTCTGATGTCGTTAATGTTTTCCAAAATATAGAAAATGACATAGAGCTTTCAAATGTATTTAGGACTCTGACATTAAAATCTGACAAAGATAGATCAAGAAAAAAAATTGCGGACAAATTTCACTTATGAGTTATGAATATGGATAAAGAAATACTAAATAATATATTGGTGAAATCAGATATAAACATTTACACTGATTGAAGGTGGAAACATACCCTTTCTTTGCCCTTTTGTTATGATGGAATATTGATATCTTTCATCATCAATTGGAAAAAACTGAAGCAAAGGTCTTGCTGCTGTTCCTGAAAAAGGAAGTCATCTTCAGGTTGCTAGTAACTCAGGCAGTGGGAATACAGGATCATAAATGCCTGCCACTCGGCAGTGTTCCAGAGACAAATATATTGAAGGTTTATCTACAGAGACACAATCACTGGCCTGATGTTTTCAGCTTGCAAATGTTCTGAAGTCCCCAGAGAGACATGGAAGTAGAAGAGTGCCATTGGATCAAAAAGGATGGTGGCTAATGTCTTAGCTATAAACTGTGTAGACAATCTGTGAATGTAGCACTTCCTTAGACTATGGACCTTTGACACCTGTAGAAGTGGATGAGTCCTCCAAATGGTCACAAGCTGGCAGGATGAAGGCTCAGAGACAGAATCAAAACTGATGTATAGAAAAATAAATAAAATTATATGTAAATATATGGACTCAGATTATACCTACTGCTTTGATAATGCAAGTCTAGCTATTATTAAAATGTAATATCCCATACTAGTCTAATTTTAATTACAGGACCAGTGTTTACAGGTCAATTAACAGAACTGTTAACATTTTATTTTAATATATTTTATTATAATGTATTTTAAGGAAGATAATATTATGATTCTAAGAATTTTCCAAAAAAACTGTTAATAAAAGTTGCCTTTTATTTATGGTCAAAAATAAAATCCCTTATTATTTTTAGGAATGGCAGTCTATTCTCTTATAATAAAAAACCATTAGCTTTAACCACATTTAATAGTGAAACATTAGAGCCAAGTAAGACATCTACTACCGTTATATTTTTCTGCAAATTTTAGCCAATGAAAAGCAACAAAAGAATAAATGAAAGGTATAAATATTGAAAAGGGAGAGCCAAGATTACTATTATTATTATTATTTATTTATTTATTTTTTTTTTTTGAGACAGAGTCTTGCTCTGTCACCCAGGCTGGAGTGCAGTGGCCAGATCTCAGCTCACTGCAAGCTCCGCCTCCTGGGTTTATACCATTCTCCCGCCTCAGCCTCCCGAGTAGCTGGGACTACAGGCACCTGCCACCTCGCCCGGCTAGTTTTTTGTATTTTTTAGTAGAGACGGGGTTTCACCGTGTTAACCAGGATGGTCTCGATCTCCTGACCTCGTGATCCGCCCGTCTCGGCCTCCCAAAGTGCTGGGATTACAGCTTGAGCCACCGCGCCCGGCCGATTACTATTATTTTTAAGTGATATATACTACTTTAAAAATTTGAGAGATTTAACTTGAAAATTCTTTAAGAAAATTAGGTAAGTGGTCAAGTAAAATAATTAATTTGAAAAAATATTATATTTTCAATAATGGAAATGAACACATACAGCAATTAGTTAACTGGAAAAAATCTATTTTTAATAATGACAATTAATTCATATGTCACATAAACATTTGAAAGATTGTTCTAAGTTAGGTTACCTTGAACATCACCACATTTAGGATGAGGAAATGGAGGTATGGAGGTGCAAGTGATTTTTCTACACAGCTAGCGAGTGGAGAAGTCACAGCTAATAATAATGAAATGTAGAATAATGAAATATAGAATAACCCAGAGACCTGCAGGGTCATAATGCCAGCTGGAGCCAGCTGTGTGACCAGGTCCCCAGCAGTCTAGCCAACACAATGTCCTACACCTTGAGGAGCAGGTAGCACAGCACAGTAAGGAGTCTGCCCCTGGGACAAAGGGTGCCAAAGCCCATGCTCCCAAGGGCCCAAGAACCCAGTTAGACGGCCTGCAAGAGGCCAGGCATGTACCATGTCATGATGACATGTTTAAAAACAATAATAATTTTATTATCTAAATGTTTAACATATAAAAAAAGTTAATATAAAATAGGTAGATTCCACAAGAAAAAATAAAATCTTAGAAAACTACAAAACTTGAATGTAGAAGACAGTTTTTTAATCTTGAGTCCATTGATGGGCTTTTGACAATTTGTTAGTTTCTAGAAATATGCAAAATATTATGAGCTTGGGCATATGTATTTTTTTTTTTTCTGAGACCTGAAGGTTTTACGCTTTCAAAAAGATTGTCTGAAAGGGTTATAACTCCCAAAGTGTAACTTTGGTTAGAAAAATAAAAGATTTGAGTAATTCGAGAAACTTACATCTTTCCAGATGGGGAGACAATATGGATGGTGTTCCTCCTTCCCAAAGAAACGTTAATTTAATGCATTTACAATCAAAATGCAGGCCATATTTTTCAAATAAAGGAAGTTTCCAAAAGTTTTAAATTTTTGTGTAGAGAAATAAATGTTCAGTAGTAAGCTAGACATTGTTGAAAAATAAAATGGAGGTTGCCCTTTTTAGTTATTCAAACATATTAGAAAGCTTTGTAACTGAAAATATTGAAGCTTTTATAGGAAATCAAGATTCTAAAAATGAAATAAATACACACACACGTATGTTTTTATAATTGAATAATTGTGTTCTCCAAATAAAAGAAGAAATTATAAGTTATCCAGTGAATGTGAGTTGGAAAATTGGCAACTCAGTTTGAAATAAGAAATTAAATGACTACTTAACACCTACACCAAAATCTAATTTCAGATGGATTATGATTACATTATTCAAATGGTTTAATGATCTAAATTTTAAAACCCTGTGAAGGAGACTTAGGTTTAAGATAGCTGACCAGAGGCACATGGCACTCACCATCTTCATAAAGAAAAATAAAAACAGTGAGCAGATAATTTCATGCCAAATAGAGTATCTAAGAGAGAACTCAGGGGTTCAGAAAGGAAGTGACAGGGAACGTCTGAATCACGGAAAGAGAGTAAAGCAAAGCAGCCAGCTTGACCAGAATTGGCTTGAAGCCAGGAGAAATTCCCCAGGGTAGGAAAGAGATAAGAGATTTCCAGTGGTCCCCTATTCCCACCACAAATTCTTAGAATTCTGGCCATGGAAGAGATTCTCAGCTCTCACATTCCCTGAGACTAGTATAGGGGAGCAATCTGGAGTCCATATGATGGCATTGTTCCAGAAAGAAAGTTTACCCTTGGTCACACACACCTTCTCAAGGCCCAAGTAACCACCTCATGCCACCATTTTGAGAACCCAGTCCCCACCACCTTGCCCAGGGGCCCAACAGTCCTTGTACCTCCACATTACTGGAGCCCTGCTGACATCCCATCACATTCACCCAGGGGTCTGCAGGGTCATAATGCCAGCTGGATCCAGCTGTGCGATGAAGTCCCCAGCACTTTAGTCCACACAATGTCCTACACCCCAAGGAACCAGCAGTGCAGCACAGTCAGGAGGCTGCCCTTGGGACAAAGGCTGCCAAAGCCCATGTTCCAAAGATCCTAAGAGCAGCATGCCTGGGGCTGCTGCCAATGATTACACTCCATCCTACCCCCAAGCAGTAGAGCCACTGTACACTGGCAGGTGCTTTTATGGGGTCTGGGGACTGACCCACTTGGGTGCCACCCAGGGGCCTGAGGATAGATCTACCCTGCCCACTGCCCCTACTGCCACTGCCCACATTCATTGTCCTGATGCCTGGGAATCCATTTTCACTGCCCACAACACATGGTGCCCTCGAGCACCATCAACCGATGGACAGGCACACCTGCCTGCCACAGCTGGAGCCCATGAGCACAATCAGGGGTCCTGACAACAGGCCTGGCCCATCCATTGCCAGTGTATGCATGTGCAATCTGGGCACATGAAGACAAGCCCACCCTGCCTGCAGCCTCCACTGGCAGTACTTTCATGCATCCTCTGGGGGCTTGGGGATTAACCCACCCTGCCTGTCAATGCTGGCACCCATGCACACTATCCAGGGTATTGAAGATAAGCTTACCCCATCTACCATTAGCACTGCCAATGCCCCAGCATGCCACCTGGGGACCTAGGAATCAAACAACCCGCCCACCACAGCCTGTACCTGTATGCACCGTTAAGGGGCCTGAGGACAGAGACACCCAAGGGTTAGCCCACTGTTAAAACTGCCATTGTTAATGCCACTCATGCCACCCAAGGGCCTGAGGATCCACCTACCCACCTGGCCCACCACTGCCATTACCAGGATTGAACAATCCAACTGGAGGCCCCAAAATTGGCATATCCAGCCTGCTGCTGCCACCACTGGTTCCCAAAGACCAGCCTACCTGACATTTCTGTCCCCAGCAAACCCTCACCACATCCTTCACTAACAACTGTAGCCTAGGCCACTGAGGAACTCAGGTACCACTGACACTGATTACAGGAAAAATCATATGGAGACTGTTGCATCCACCCAGAATCAAAGCCAAAGAGCCCTACCCAAACAACACTAGATACATCAGTGGGAAATAATCATTCTGTACAAAAAACAATCTGTGTTATTAGAAGTAGTAGTGTCATAGTAAATCAACAGACATCAATGTTAGAACACCAGAAACATGAAAAAGAAAGGAAAGATAACATCTGCAATGGAAAACAACAATTCTCCAGCAATACCTTCCAACAGAAAAAGAAACCTATGTAATGCCTGAAAAAGAATTCAAAATAATGACATTAAAGAAGCTAAGATACAAGAGAACGTGGATAAACAATACAAATAAAGCAGAAAATATAATTTATGATCTGAGAAATTCAACAAAGAAATAGATATTATTTTAAAATAAATTCCGTAACTCAATAATTCAAAAAATGAAATAAAATATACAAGCAAGATCTTAAACAATAGACTACATCAAGCAGAAGAAAGAATTTCTGAACTTGAAAACAAATCTTTTGAAATAACCCAGTGAGACAAAAAAAAAAAAAAATAAGAAGAGGGAGTAAAAACCAATTTTTTAAGCCTATGTAACATATGGGACACCATAAAGCAACCAAATATTTAAATTTTGAAAGTTCTAGAAGGAGAAGGAATGAGCAAGGCAAGGATATAGAAAACCTGTATAGCAAAATAATAGCT
Organism: Piliocolobus tephrosceles; assembly: GCF_002776525.5. Lineage (NCBI taxonomy): Eukaryota > Metazoa > Chordata > Mammalia > Primates > Cercopithecidae > Piliocolobus > Piliocolobus tephrosceles. The sequence continues at coordinate 58,641,279 of NC_045440.1, forward strand.
TAAAGTTTCCCAAGTCTTGCAAGAGAGGTAGACATCTAGGTAAAGGAAGTTCAAAGATCCCCAAATACATCCAACTCACAAAGGTCATATCCATGGCACATTACACTCGAACTTTGAAGTCACAAATAAAAAGAGAATTCTATAAACAATAAGAGAAAAGCATCAAGTGAAATATAAGGGAACCTCCATCACACTAACAGTAAATTTCCCAGCAGAAACGTTACAGGCCAGGAGAGAATGGGGTAATACATTTAATGTTCTCAAGGAAAAATCTGTCAAAGATACTATAACCATCAAAGTTATCTTTCAGGAATAAAAAAGAAATAAAGTATTTCCCAGACAAGCAAAAGTTGAGGGAATTCATCACCACTAGACTTGTCCTAGAAGAAATTCTTATGGGAGTCCTACACAAAAAGACTTTACCAAAATACGCTTAGAACTTATCAACAAATTTACTAAAGTTTCAGAATAAAAATTAGTATACAAAATCAGTGACATTTCTACACATGAATGACTGACTAGCTAAAAAAGAAATCGAGAAAGCAATTCCATTTATAATAACTATCAAAAATAAAATATCTTGAATAAGTTTAACCAAGGAGGTAAAAGACGTCTACCATAAAAACTACACAACACAAATAAAAGAAATTTAATATGACACCTAGAAATGGAAAGACATCCACAGGCATAGATTGGAAGAATTAATATTGTTAAAATAACTAGACTACCCAAAGTAATCTACAAATTCAATGCCACTCATATCAAAATACCAAAGACATTCTTTTACCTCTGTGCACCTGCAGGTCCAACACTGTGTGTAAACCACCAAGGCTTAGGGCTTGCACCTTCTGCAGCAATGGCCTGAGCTGTACATTGGCCCCCTTTTGCCACAGCTGGGATGCAGGGCACCAAGTCCTGAGGCTCCACAAACCAGCAAGGCCCTGGGCCCAGCCCAGGAAACCATTTTTCCCTCCTAGGCCTCTGGGAGGCCTGTGATGTGAAGGGCTGTCATGAAGTTCTCTGACATGCCCTGGAGACATTTCCCCCATTGTCTTGGGGATTAACATTTGGTTCTTTGTTACTTATGCAGATTTCTGCAGCCAGCTTGAATTTCTCCCCAGAAAATGGAGTTTTCTTTTATATTGTATTGTCAGGCTGCAAACTTTCTGAACTTTTATGCTTTGCTTCCTTTTAAACATAAGTTCTAATTGCAAACCATATATTTGTGAATACATAAAACTGAATGATTTTCACAGTACCCAAGCCACCTCTTGAATGCTTTGCTACTTAGAAGTTTCTTGCAACAGATGCTCTAAATCAAATCATCTCTCTTAAGTTCAAAGTTCCACAAATCTCTAGGGCAGGGAAAATTGTCACCAGTCTCTTTGCTAAAACATAGCAAGAGTCATGTTTGCTCCAGTTTCCAACAAATTTCTCTTCTCCATCTGAGACAGCAGCATTTGGTCAAAGACATTCAACAAGTCTCTAGGAAGTTCCAAACTTTCCCACATCTTCCTGTGTTCTGAGTCTTCCAAGTCTCTAGGAAGTTTCAAACTTTCCCACATTTTCCTATCTTCTTCAAGTCCTCCAAACTGTTTGAAACTCTTCCTGTTACCCAGTTCCAAAATAACTTCCACATTTCCAGGTATCTTTACAGCAGTGCCCCACTACCCAGTACCAATTTATTCTATCAGCATGTTTTCACGCTGCTCATAAAGACATATCTAAGACTTGGTAATTTACAAAGGAAAGAGGTTTAATTGACTTACGCTTCCACATGGCTGATGAGACCTCCCAATTATGGCTGAAGGCGAATGAGGAGCAAAATCACATCTTACATGGCAGCAGGCAAGAGAGTTTATATAGGGGAACTGCCCTTTATAAAACCATTAGATCTTGTGAGACTCATTCACTATCACAAAAACAGTACAGGAAAGACCTACTCCCATGATTCAATTACCTCCCACTGAGACCCTCCCATAACATGTGGAAATTATGGAAGCTACAATTCAAGATGACATTTTGGTGGGGACACAGCCAAACCATATCAATACCCTATGCTCATGGATGAGTAGGATCAATACTATGAAAATAACCATACTGTTAAGAGAGACCTACAAATTCAATGCAATTCCCATCAAAATACCCTAATTATTCTTCATGAACCTACAAAAAAAATCCTAAAATTCATATGAAAACAAAAGGAGCCCACACAGTGAAAGCAAGACTAAGCAAAAAGAATGAATCTGGAGGTATCACATTACCTGACTTCAACCTAAACTATGAGGCTATAGTAATCAAAACAGCATGTTACTGGTATAAAAATAGGCACATAGACCAAGAGAACAGAATACAAACCCAGAAATAAAGCCTAATACTCACAGCCAACTGATCTTTGACAAAGTAAACAAAAACATAAAGTGGGGAAAGGACAACCTATTTAACAAATGGTACTGGGATAATTGGCAAGACACATGTAGAAGAATTAAACTGTTCTGCACATGTATCCCAAAACTTAAAGTTTAATCAAAAAAAAGTTTGTTGTCACAGTGAAATATGAAGTTAAAAAGACATAATACCAAATATATATATTTCCAGATGACAAAATATTTTTGAAAAAATGAAATAATGAAACTGGATTCTAAACACTCACTTTATACAAAAATCAACTCAAGATGGTTCAAAGACATAAATCTAAGACCTGAAACCATAAAAATCCTAGAAGATAACATTGCAAAATCCCTTCTAGACATTGGCTTAGGCAAAGACTTCACGACCAGGAATGCAAAAGCAAATGCAACAAAAACAAAGAAATAGACGGGACTTAATTAAATAAAAAGTTTCTGCATAACAAAAGAAATAATCTGCACAGAAAACAGACAACCCATGGAGTGGAAGAAAATCTTCATTATCTGTACATCTGGCAAAGGACTAATATCCAGAATTTACAAGGAACTCAAATAAATCAGCAAGAACAAAAATAGTCCCATCAAAAAGTGAGCTAAGGACGTGAATAGACAATTCTCAAAAGAAGATATACAAACATCCCACAAACATATAAAAAAATGCTCAACATCTCTAATCATCAAAGAAATGCCAATCAACACTACAATATGATACCATCTTCTTACTGTAAAAATGACCACAATCAAGGATGTGGTGAAAAGGGAACACTTTTACACTGTTGGCGGGAATATAAACTAGTACAGCCACTATGGAAAACAGTGGGGGAGATTCCTTAAAGAACTAAAAGTAGAACTACCATTTGATCCAGCAAGCCCACTACTGTGTATCTACCCAGAGGAAAAGAAGTCATTAGACGAAAAAGAAACTTGTACATGCATGTTTATAAAAGCACAATTTGCCATTGCAAAAATATGAAAACAGTCCAAATGTTCATCAATCAACAAGAAAATATATCATGGAATACTACTCAGCCATAAAAAATATATGAAGTAATGGCATTTGCAGCAACCTGGATGGAATTGGAGACCATTATTCTAAGTGAAGTTGCTCAGGAATGGAAAACCAAATATCATATGTTCTTACTCATAAGTGGGAGCTGAACTATGAGGATGCAAAGGCATTAGAATGACACATTGGACTTTGGGGACTCAGGGGAAAGGGTGGTTGAAGGATAAAAGACTACACATTGGGTACAGTGTACATTGCTTGGGTGATGAGTGCACCAAAATCTCAGAATTGACCACTAAAGTACTTATCCATGTAACCAAACACCATTTGTTACCTAAAACCTATTGAAATAAAAATTTTTGTAAGAGGTTCTAGCATTTAATAGCATAGTAGGGTGACTATTGTTAGCAACAATGTGTTGTATATTTCAGAATAACTAGAAGAAAAGATTTGAAATGTTCCCAACACAAAGAAATGATACTTGTTCAAGGTGATGGATAGCCTAAATACTCTAATTTGATCATTACACATTGTATGCATGTATCAGAATATCACATGTACCCATAAATATGTACAACTATTATGCATCAATAAAAGCACCACTGTGAATGTTTCAGAAGAAAATTGATTTTTTACAACCATGATGGAGATGGAGGACATTCATGAAAAACATGACATCAAACTCAAAAATTAAAAAGTAAAACAGTAATATATGTGTTTATATAAAACTTCAAACTTTCTTATGACAAAAACCTGACTTTCCTTCAGCAATGTTAGCAAGTAGTCAGAAGAATCCATTTTGTGGGCCGGGCGCGGTGGCTCAAGCCTGTAATCCCAGCACTTTGGGAGGCCGAGACGGCGGATCACGAGGTCAGGAGATCGAGACCATCCTGGCTAACCCGGTGAAACCCCGTCTCTACTAAAAAATACAAAAAAAAAAAAAAAAAAAACTAGCCGGGCGAGGTGGCAGGCGCCTGTAGTCCCAGCTACTCGGGAGGCTGAGGCAGGAGAATGGCGTAAACCCGGGAGGCGGAGCTTGCAGTGAGCTGAGATCTGGCCACTGCACTCCAGCCCGGGCGACAGAGCGAGACTCCATCTCACAAAAAAAAAAAAAAAAAAAAAGAATCCATTTTGTGTATCTGTTCCACACATCAAAGACAAGTTACCTCAGTGAATAGGCTTTCATAAACCAACCAATCTAAGACCCAGAGTTTCTGACTCAGCTCATCAGGGATTTACTTTCCAGTAAATGCACTTCTGAATATAAACCAGTCAATACAGTCTCATACAAGTAACCGGGCTTTTGCTAAAGGGATTTCAACCTACTTCCACCTCTGGAAGTCTCTTAATCCCTGACCACCTTCCAAAAACCCTATACAAAATCATCACTCAGTGCCTGAGAGCATCATTCTCCTTTAATATACTAAGCAATAACTTCAGCTTTTTAATTCAGATATTGAATGATGCCTCATCATCCTTTACCATATACATGGAGTTAATTTCTATTATAGTCAAATAGTCTTATGAATCATCAAAAACAAATCGAATAGAAAAACATACAGAGGATATGAAGATCTATTTCACAAAAGAAGAAAATAAAACACCAGGAAACTATTTAAGAGCATGTCCAGTCTTACTGTTAATAAAATAAAATGTTAAATAAAACAACAAGGTTTCATTTATTTTCATTTTGGAAGGTAAGGTCAGCAGAAATTGATAATAACTAATTGTGATAATGGCATGAGAGAATGGGCATTATTACGTGTCGCTGCTGTGAGTAAACAAGGTACACTTTTAAGAGCTATGTAAAGCCTTGGAAATAAACATCACGACTGCATACTCTTTGGTGCAAAAATTCTGCTTCTAATAATTTATCTCAAGGAAATATTCAGAGAAGTATGTTACCAAGATGAATGTATGTATATATGTGTTTACTTATTCAAGAGTATTTATTGAGCTTCTACACTGCATCTAGTAACAGTACATTCAACAAGACAAACATCCTGCTCACCTGTGTTGTACATTGTAGTGCAGGTTTACTCAAACTAAACCAATAGGCCAGGCTCCTAGGCTACCTGGTTTTGTAAACCACATAGCCATGCCCATTTGTTTACATATTGTCTACGGCTGTTTGCCTGCTACAATAGCAGAGATGAATAGTTGTCACAGAGACCATATGGCTCACAAAGGCTAAAATATTTACTATCTGGTCTTTTCCAGGGAAATCTTACAAATACAAGGTGAATGACTGAAAACATAATTCAGAATAATATACAAAGAATATTGTTTTTATAAAGTTCAAAACAAAGAAAAACTAAATACATTATCCAGAAGAAAACATACATGGGTTTTAAAGCTGTATTTTTTTTTTTAAGCATGAGAAGGATGACTACAGAATCCAGGATTGTGATAAACTATGGGTAAGAAGAATCGATGTGATATAGAAAAGAAACTCAGTGTTTACAGCTTATTAGCAGCTCTTACTTTAGCTTTTACATGGGCTGTGATTTCACCAATATTTGTTCCTTATTTGGCTTCATAGCTTATATGTACATCACATATTCTTTTGTGTGTCAAATATTATTACATAAGAAGAAAATAAAGAAAAAAATGAAAAAGAATTGGTCACTAAAAACCTGGTTAGGAAGTTTCTACATGGGCTGGACAACTCTCCATTCAGGTGACTAATTGTGCTCTCTACTCCATAAGCTGTGTGATCCAAAAATGCCAGAGTATGGAAGTCTTTTCCTTGATACAGTTACAGCTTCTCGAAAATAATTCCTCTGAATTCCTTCAGGGATTTAGGGTTAGATCCTTACATACTTATATTCTGTCAGAGGAAGCTGGAGTTGGAGTCCAAAGTCATTAAGACTGATTTATCAACTACAGATATTTCTTGCTTTCCCACAATGAAAGATGAGCATTTGCTCTGCTTGACCATTCTCTTAAGAATGTGTGAAGACAATATTGCTTTTAGTCATACTACTTGTTACTTTTCTAAATTTCAACAGCAGCTATATAGATATAGTGTCTATAAAAATATATGGCTGTATACATATTATTTATACATATATAGCTATATATATCTATATACACATACATATATATGTATATCTCTCTATATGTATATAGTTGCATGTGTATGTGTGTGTGTGTGTATATATATATATTTTTTCTATTTTCTATTTCCTCACGACACGGTAATCCTTGGAGTATATATACCTATATAACAAAATGTACAAATGTACACATATGCATAGATATCTATCTTATATAGATAGTTTATACATAATCTTCATTTTTCAATCACAATCTTAATGATCACTATGTAAACTGATATGTTAATCTTCCATTTATCTTTCCTATCACAATCTTACAAGTTTCAGGGTTTTGCTTTATATTTTTGGGTTTTGTTTTGGTTTTTGTAGTTTCCAGTTAACCTATTTTCCTTCTCGACACACATAAAAAATGTCCCTTATATTCTCAGGATATCCCATCATACCAATTATCCTAACTGTTGCTTGGAATCCTCTTTCCTTTGGATACTTGTCTTGCAGAGCCCTACATCTTCCCAATCCAATCTCTACCGGCTGCTTTCCAGGTTAAAAATGTTTGTTAATTTCTTGCTCCCTAGAATCTGAAAATAATTGTCCTTTTTATTTTTATTTTTGTTTTGTTTTGTTTTTGTGAAACAGAGTCTCAGTTTATTGCCCAGGCTGAAATGCGGTGGCACAATCTTGGCTCACTGCAACTTCTGCCTCCCGGGTTCAAGCGATTCTCTTGCCTCAGCCACCTGAGTAGTTGGGATTACAGGTGTGCCCGCCACCACGCCCAGCTAATTTTTGTATTTTTAGTAGTGATGGAGTTTCTCTGTGTTGGTCAGGCTGGTCTCGAAATCCTGACCGAAGTAATCCACCTGTCTCAGCCTCCCAAAGTGCTAGGATTTACAGGCATGAGCCACCGCACCCAACCCATTGTCCTTTTTAAATTCTAGGAAATTGTACCCCATTATCTTCTCAATAATTTTCTCTCTACTTTTTCTATGTTCTTCTTTTCTAAAACTATCAATTATCTGGCATTACAACACCTGGTTTTATCTTGCAGGTCTCTTTTCACCCTGTAATTATGTTTGTATTTTCATATTATTTTGCTGTATGTTCTGGAAACTTGCCACTTTGATTTAAAAGGCCTTCTATTTAATTTTTTTGCAATTATATTTTTAATATTTGAAAAGACTTTCAAATTATTTGAGTATTCTCTCAATTCTCTTATTTTACTTTTTATTTTACTTTAAAAATGTTGATTTTCTGAATATGCTAATTAGAGGTTTTTCAAAGTTCTACTTATCAAAACATACTTCCTCCATTGGCTTTTTTGTTTCTTTTTTTTTATAATCTTCATTCCTGATTTTCAATTTCCTCATGACTTGGTGATCCTTCGGTTATGTTCACATTTAAGAATAAAAAAATGACAAGGCCGGGCACGGTGGCTCACGCCTGTAATCCCAGCACTTTGGGAGGCCATGGTGGGCGGATCACAAGGTCAGGAGTTTGAGACCAGCTTGGCCAATATGGTGAAACTCCATCTCTACTAAAAATACAAAACTTAGCCAGGTGTGGTGGCACACACCTGTAATCCAGGCTACTCGGGAGGCTGAGGCAGAAGAATCGCTTGAACCCAGGAAACAGAGGTTGCAGTGAGTTAAGATCATGCCACTGCACTCCAGCCTGGGCGACACAGCAAGACTCTGTCTAAATAAATAAATAAATAAAAAAGACTAGCTGGTAAGCGTTCTTTGCTGTGTTCTAGGAAGGTCTAACTCCTCACTAGGTCTGTCTCTTTAATGTGAGTTGTCTATAGGGTTCTGGGTGTTACTTGGCATTTTCTGGGCTTTTAAAGCATATGTGTTGGGGTAGGAGTGACCTATATTTAGGCCTGCAGTCCCACAAATATCACAACAAAAAGAGTTTTACTCGGTAAATAATTAGCTTATACATTTATTTCCTGATTTATCAACTTTAGACAAGAATTCTTTACCTTTTCAGAAAGAGTGGTGAGGATTTGGTTGTTTCACTCTTCAACTTTCTTTGCACAACTACTAAAAAATTTAATTCTCTCTCTATTCCTGGTTTCAATTTCCTCATGACGTGGTGATCCTTCGGTTATGTTCACATTCAAGAATAAAAAATTGGGTGGGGAGCCCACCCTCCCATAACCCATTAGCCCTCATGCTGTTCTTTCTCTAAGAGCCCCTAATGGAGTTCCCATTTCCTCGCTCTTTCCTGCCCGTTCCTTTATATGGAATCTTCCCTCTTCTGCATAAGATTGTCTTAAGGAACTAGTTGAATTTGAGCCAATATGGCAAACCATTCCATGTTAAAGAATGCTTTTGAGTCAGACTCCCTAGAAAACATTGGAATTTTAACTAACTTTCTGAATCAATAGCTTAATCCAAGGTGCCCCTACATGTATGAGAATGGATTGGACGATTTTAAAATCTGAGCAACGTTTCTAAAAGAAGTACTTTGAGAAATTGGGAACTGAAAATGAGAAGGATAAAGAATTATGAGTATATCTGGGATGCTGAAAGTAAAATAAATACATACATAATTTAAATGCCATAACCAATAAGGAAATTCTATTTTGTTACTTTAAAACAAGTCCCAGTGCTGGACTACTTCAATTTTAGGAGATTCTATAGCTCAGTGATGTCATGGAGGTCCAGAATGTTTATGATTTTCATCTCTGGCAACCTCAGGTCAGCACCCCCGATGACCACAAGATGGTTACCCGTGTTCTAGTAATGGAAGCATCATGTGGTTTACTTCTTTATATCTCTTCTTGATTATAGCACCATTCTGAAGCCTCGCTGTTGAATTCCTCTTCTTTCTCATTAACCAACATTGGGTCACATAATCTTCTAATTCTTCTAATCAATCACTGGAAAAAGAAATAAAATTACTATGATTGGCTTAAATTAGCCAGGATTTACCCTGAACAATGTGGAAGGGGAGAAGAATTTGAAAATGTCAGCAAAATTGGAACTCTGCAGTCATAAAGAATGAAGAAATTATTGAGAGACAGCAGACAGCCAACAGTGTCTTGGTTAGTCTTAACTATTGAACCATCAGAGAAGCTAAAAGAGGTGGCTTCTCATTTTCTTTCAGTGATTCAACATTTGCCATGTAAGCTTAGATGTGAATATAGAGGAGATAATGAGAATATTAATACCATATAATTGATCAGAGCCAGAGACAGACATTCTTCATAAAAATATTCATCAGTTTGAAAAGAGGATCAAAGATAATTTTTTTTCTGCATCTATGAAATGACTTTTCTCTCTTCCTCCCACCTTTTTTGTTTCACTGCTGGTGAATTTCAGTGCATCTTCTTAGGCCATAAAGACTGTAGGCAGACTAAGATACAGTTCTTCTACTGATATTTTATGAGTTTAGTATAGTAGATGGTAAAATTTTGAAGCACCTTACTCTAAGCAGGTTTGAAGGTACTCACTAGCAGCCCAAGCCTGGTATAGCTTGATAAGGGTTGCCAAGGAGACAGACAGCTGGTTTAAGGATAGCTGATAACAGTACTTTCAAAGGCTTCACACAGTGGAGGAGGGGAAGGAAAGTGAGGGAGAAATGAAAGAGGACTGAGATGAGTAGGTGCACTAAGAAGGTTTCCCTTCAGCCTTTCCTCCTCCTAACCCAGGACTTAGCGGTATGATGGTGACATAACTTTATTACAACTAAAGAGCTTATTGACAGGCACACAATGCTCTCACCAAGCTAATTTATGTTCTGCTTATGTCGACCAGCGCATAATGTAATGAAAATTATATGGGTTTTCAAAAAGTAAAGTGAACTCTATAGGGTCTCATTCAATTAGTTTCTCTACAGAACACAATTCTATGTAAACTGACAGAACCACTGAAATGCATCCCTTCCCCAACGCCACCCGAAGCACAGCCTGCTGTGAGCAGGGACTCACTTGCTCTCTGAATTTGTTATTTGTGATCTGAAAAAATTCATTTTTATATCTTCATTTCTTTCCATGACTTGTTATTTGTAGTTTCTAAGTACATTCAAAGCTATTTAATTACCTAATTTTAAATGCAGACTAAGATAAAAGACCCTGCAGGCTAATTTGTCTATTAATACTGAAGTCAATCAAATAAGACAAAATTTAAAATCTTTGCAAACTCATTCAGGAATTTTTTTAAACCAGATACTGAACTATTTACACAATAAGGCCTAGCATTTAACAACATTTTATAATTGCTTTTTATTGTTCTTTGAGTTTGAAGTGATGGAATGGGCAGATCTGACAGTCTTTTCAATTTCTTTAATGGAGAACACATTTCCATTAAAGTTTCTGGGAGTCTCAGGTCTGGGACCATGGAATTTTGGTCTCTTCATGAATCGCCCAGTAATTTGGCCCCACAGATAACCTGAAATTCTTGCTGCCTTCCTGGATGAGAGGCATCTTCTATGCAATCTTGGAGGGCCTGAACTAGTTTCTCCAGAATAGGTTTGTTGACACAAGCAGTTTGCCATGAGCGTCTTTCTGCTAGGTAACTACAATTTAAAATAGGAATTCGTAATCTTCAAATTTGAAGGGTTTTAATTCATATAATTTTGGAAAAGCAGAATAAATAATATAATGATTTTTTAATAATTTTCCACTGGTAATCAAGTTTCTGAAGGACAAAATCAAACTACTTAAAAACAAACCTTTTATATGTTAATGAGTATGAAAGTTGAAAGAAGAAAATATGTATAATTTTTGTAATAGTATCGTGAAACCATAGTATAGGAAAATATTTGGGGCAAAGGAAGTACAGCAATGTGTCGCTTAATGTCAGGAATATGTTTTGAGAAATGCTTTGTTAGGCGATTTTGTCATTATGTGAGCATCAGAGTGTATTTACACAAACCTAGATGGTATAGCCCACTACATTACCCAGGCTATATGGTATAGCCTGGATACAAACCTGTACAACATGTTACTGTACTGAATCTTGTAGGCCTTTATAACACCATGGTGAGTATTTGTGTATCTAAACATATCTAAACATAAAAAAGGTGCAGTAAAAGCACAGCATTATAATCTTATGGGACCAACTATATGCAGTCTGTCATTGACTTAAGTGTCTTTATGCAGAACATGACTGTAATGTCTTGTCCACCCCTCTGTTTCCACAAGGATAGTCTTTCTCCCACAATTGTTTTTTAATCTTTAAAATCAGAAGAAAAGCACATCACCTCATAACAAATTATATCACAACTAATTTTAGCTGGGCGTGCTGGCTCACGCCTGTAATCCCAGCACTTTGGGAGGCCGAGGCGGGTAGATCACTTGAGGCTAGAAGTTTGAGACCAGCCTGGTCAACATGGCAAAACCCCGTCTACTAAAAATACAAAAGTTAGCCAGGCGTGGCGGCACGTGCCTGTAATCCCAGCTACTTGGGATGCTGAGACAGGAGAATCACTTTAACCCAGGAGGTGGAAGTTGCAGTGAGCGGAGATCGTGCCATTGCACTCCAGCCTGGGCTGCAGTGAGACTCTATCTCAAAAAAACCCACAAAAAACAAATTATATCACAACTCATTTCAAGTCTCAACTTTTTAGATATTTTTATTTTATTAACCCTATTCCAATCTATTCATTTTTACTCTGCTTGTGTGTGGGTGTGTATTTGTATTTTCCTTTGACTGAAACTGTCATCATTCTTATATTTACTTGCTTATTATATGTCTCACCAAATAAAATGTTAAGTTCCATCAAGGCAGGGATTTCATTTTGTTGACTACCTTATCCCAGGAGCCTATAACATTGCCTAAGATGCAATAATTGTTTGAATTAATTTAATAAACACTGGAAATATTTCTTATCCAGACTACCTCAATCTTATATTAAGGAAGGAAAATGACTATTTTGCCCAAACATTTTTGAGATTGCTTAAATTCAGCGTTCCAGTAGGGGCTGTGATTCAGCCAAACACAACGGATGGATATGAAGAAATTATTATTTTATTGAAAGACTTTTTTTTTTATTGAATGACTTTAATGGATTAGAAAATAACAAAATATACATCTAATTAATTGTGTCATAAACGATAAATTACAGAAGAGTTCTTAAAAGGAAAAGATCAATATGTAGTGGAGTCAGGCAGTTCAATAGACCCTTGACATAGGTTAGGGCTGAGTTGTGTCCCCATCTAAAATTCATATATTGAACCCCTAGCCTCCAGCACCTCAGAATGAGACTGTATTTGGAAATAGGACCTTCAAAAAGAGTAAAGGTAGAATGTGTTTTTATGTTTGGGCCTTAATCCAATGACTGATGTTCTTCTAAGAAGCAACGATAAGGAGATGGCCAGTGCACAGAGAGGTGACACAAAGCACAGGGAAGTGATGAAGGCACCACCTAATTTCTCCTTGCTGCTTATAGCAAAATGGGAGAGGAGAGAGACTAGTGGAAAGAATTATTACGCAAATAGAAACTAGAACTTGAAGATTTGAACAATTCTCGGGCTATCCACATTGCAAAAGATGAACAATTATGCTCTGGGAAGAAAAATCAAGAATGTTGCTGTTTGATAAAGAGATTACAGGTGTGTGACTTATGGATCCAATCAGCCATATCAGCAGAGGCCAGGAATAGAGATGGGGTTGTACCAGCAAAGGTTTGGACTGAAGGGAACAAGGATGAGACCGTTAAAGAAGACTAACTGACTTCTGGGATTCTACAGAATGATCCAGTAGAGATATATGGCCGTGAACAGAGGTGTCAGGCCCACTGCCCAAAATGGAGGGGGCAGGATCTTTCTTCTGAGAATCCCAGAAGACAGAGCTACCCCAGTGAGCCTGGAACCAAAGAGAATTATTCTTGAGCCTTTAAAATGTAATGAAAATTTCCTTGCTAGGTTCAGACTTCCTTGGGACCCATCACCCATTTCTTATTTCTGATTTTCCCCTTTGGTATGGAAATGCCTCTCTCATGGTATTTTAAAAGCACATGTCAGCCAGGTGCGGTGGCTCATGCCTGTAATCCCAGCACTTTGGGAGACTGAGGAGGGAGGATCACTTGAGGTCAAGAGTACAAAACCAGCCTGGCCAGCATGGTGAAACCCTGTCCCTACTAAAAATACAAAACAGTTATTATGTCCATAATCCCAGCTACGTGGGACACTGAGGCAGAAGAACTGCTTGAACCTGGGAGGTGGAGGTTGCAGTGAGCTGAGATCGTGCCACTGCACTCCAGCTTATTCAAAATAAATAAATAAATAAAAGCACATGTCTCACTTTGTAGATTCACATTTGAGGAATTTTGCCTCAGAATAAATCATACCTTAAGAGACATTAATTTTCTCACAGTTCTGCAGGTCTTTACACCATCACCCTTCTGTGCACTGGCCATCTCCTAATCTTTGCTTCATAGAAGAACATCAGTCATTGGATTAGGGCCCAAACATACAAACACATTATTCCTTAATTACTTTTTTAAAGGTCCTCTCTCCAAATACAGTCATATTTTGAGTTGCTGGGGGCTAGGAGCTTAACATATGAATTTTTGTTAAATTATGTGTATGATTTGAAATAGAGTTCAAGGTTTGTTTTTATTGTATAGAGTTTCAGCTTTTCTACCTTCACTTATGGAACAGATTTGTTTTTCTATGGAATTACTTTAACATCTTTGTTGAAGTTAGTTTATTCTATAAAGATAAATATTTCTGGACTTGATTCTGTCCTATTAATATATGTGAATATTCCTACGCCAATTTGATGGTCTTGATTATTGGTAATAGAGAGTCTTCAAGTCAGATAGTATAAACTCACAATTTTTGACTATTCTAGAATCTTTATAATGTGTTTGTTAATTCTTGATATTAGGGTTATTCTGGCCACATTAAGCTAGATGAGAAGGGATTCCCCTTTCACTATTTTCTAAAAGAGTATACATGATGGGGGGCAGAGCAAGATGGCCGAATAGGAACAGCTCCAGTCTCCAGCTCCCAGCGCGAGCGACATAGAAGACAGGCGATTTCTGCATTTTCAACTGAGGTACTGGGTTCATCTCACTAGGGAGTGCTAGACAATCAGTGCTGGTCAGCTGCTGGAGCCCGACCAGTGAGAGCTGAAACAAGGCAAGGCATCGCCTCACCTGGGAAGTGCAAGGGGGAAGGGAATCCCTTTTCCTAGCCAGGGGAACTGAGACACACAACACCTGGAAAATCGGGTAACTCCCACCCCAATACTGCACTTTACCAAGGGTCTTAGCAAACAGGCACACCAGGAGATTATATCCCACACCTGGCCAGGAGGGTCCCATGCCAACGGAGCCTCCCTCATTGCTAGCACAGCAGTCTGCGATCTAACTGCAAGGCAGCAGCAAGGCTGGGGGAGGGGCACCTGCCATTGCTGAGGCTTAAGTAGGTAAACAAAGCCACTGGAAACCTCGAACTGGGTGGAGCTCATAGCAGCTCAAGGAGGCCTGCCTGTCTCTGTAGACTTCACCTCTGGGGACAGGGCACAGCTAAACAACAACAACAACAACAACAACAACAAAGCAGCAGAAACCTCTGCAGATGCAAACGACTCTGTCTGACAGCTTTGAAGAGAGTAGTAGATCTCCCAACACGGAGGTTGAGATTTGAGAATGGACAGACTGCCTGCTCAAGTGGGTCCCTGACCCCTGAGTAGCCTAACTGGGAGACATCCCTCACAGGGGCAGACCGACACCCCACAACTCACATGGTGGAGTACACTCCTGAGAGGAAGGTTCCAAAGCAAGAATCAGACAGGTACACTCACTGTTCAGCAATATTCTATCTTCTGCAGCCTCTGCTGCTGATACCCAGGCAAACAGGGTCTGGCGTGGACCTCAAGCAATCTCCAACAGACCTACAGCTGAGGATCCTGAGTGTTAGAAGGAAAACTAACAAACAAGAAGAACACCCACACCAAAACCCATCAGTACGTCACCATCATCAAAGACCAGAGGCAGATAAAACCACAAAGATGGGGAAAAAGCAGGGCAGAAAAGCTGGAAATTCAAAAAATAAGAGCGCATCTCCCCCTGCAAAGGAATGCATCTCCTCGCCAGCAACGGATCAAAGCTGGTCAGAGAATGACTTTGACGAAATGAGAGAAGAAGGCTTCAGTCCATCAAACTTCTCAGAGCTAAAGGAGGAATTACGTACCCAGCGCAAAGAAACTAAAAATCTTGAAAAAAGAGTGGAAGAATTGACAGCTAGACTAATTAATGCAGAGAAGGTCATAAACAAAATGACAGAGATGAAAACCATGACATGAGAAATACATGACAAATGCACAAGCTTCAGTAACTGACTCGATCAACTGGAAGAAAGAGTATCAGCGATTGAGGATCAAATGAATGAAATGAAGTGAGAAGAGAAATCTAAAGAAAAAAGAAGAAAAAGAAATGAACAAACCCTGCAAGAAGTATGGGATTATGTAAAAAGACCAAAACTACGTCTGATTGGGGTGCCTGAAAGTGAGGGGGAAAATGGAACCAAGTTGGAAAACACTCTTCAGGATATCATCCAGGAGAACTTCCCCAAACTAGTAGGGCAGGCCAACATTCAAATTCAGGAAATACAGAGAATGCCACAAAGATACTCCTCAAGAAGAGCACCTCCAAGACACATAATTGCCAGATTCACCAAAGTTGAAATGAAGGAAAAAATCTTAAGGGCAGCCAGAGAGAAAGGTCGGGTTACCCACAAAGGGAAGCCCATCAGACTAACAGCAGACCTCTCGGTAGAAACTCTACAAGCCAGAAGAGAGTGGGGGCCAATATTCAACATTCTTAAAGAAAAGAATTTTCCACCCAGAATTTCATATTCAGCCAAACTAAGTTTCATAAGTGAAGGAGAAATAAAATTCTTTACAGATAAGCAAATGCTTAGAGATTTTGTCACCACCAGGCCTGCCTTACAAGAGACCCTGAGAGAAGCACTAAACATGGAAAGGAACAACCGGTACCAGCCATTGCAAAAACATGCCAAAATGTAAAGACCATCGAGGCTAGGAAGAAGCTGCATCAACTAAAGAGCAAAATAACCAGTTAATATCATAATGGCAGGATCAAGTTCACACATAACAATATTAACCTTAAATGTAAATGGACTAAATGGTCCAATTAAAGACACAGACTGGCAAATTGGATAAAGACTCAAGACCCATCAGTTTGCTGTATTCAGGAGACCCATCTCACATGCAGAGACATACATAGGTTTAAAATAAACAGATAGAGGAAGATCTACCAAGCAAATGGAGAACAAAAAAAAAAGCAGGGGTTGCAATACTAGTCTCTGATAAAACAGACTTTAAACCATCAAAGATCAAAAGAGACAAAGAAGGTCATTACATAATGGTAAAGGGATCAATTCAACAGGAAGAGCTAACTATCCTAAATATATATGCACCTGATACAGGAGCACCAGATTCATAAAGCAAGTCCTTAGAGACTTACAAAGAGACTTAGACTCCCATACAATAATAATGGGAGACTTCAACACCCCACTGTCAACATTAGACAGATCAACGAGACAGAAAGTTAACAAGGATATCCAGGAATTGAACTCATCTCTGCAGCAAGCAGACCTAATAGACATCTACAGAACTCTCCACCCCAAATCAACAGAATATACAGTCTTCTCAGCACCACATCTCACTTATTCCAAAATTGACCACATAATTGGAAGTAAAGCACTCCTCAGCAAATGTACAAGAACAGAAATTATAACAAACTGTCTCTCTGACCACAGTGCAATCAAACTAGAACTCAGGACTAAGAAACTCAATCAAAACCGCTCAACTACATGGAAACTGAACAACCTGCTCCTGAATGACTACTGGGTACATAACGAAATGAAGGCAGAAATAAAGATGTTCTTTCAAACCAAAGAGAACAAAGATACAACATACCAGAATCTCTGAGGCACATTTAAAGCAGTGTGTAGAGGGAAATTTATAGCACTAAATGCCCACAAGAGAAAGCTGGAAAGATCTAAAATTGACACTCTGACATCACAATTAAAAGAACTGGAGAAGCAAGAGGAAACACATTCAAAAGCTAGCAGAAGGCAAGAAAAAACTAAGATCAGAGCAGAACTGAAGGACATAGAGACACAAAAAACCCTCCAAAAAATCAATGAATCCAGGAGTTGGTTTTTTGAAAAGATCAACAAAATTGATAGACCGCTAGCAATACTAATAAAGAAGAAAAGAGAGAAGAATCAAATAGACACAATAAAAAATGATAAAGGGGATATAACCACCAAACCCATAGAAATACAAACTACCATCAGAGAATACTATAAACACCTCTATGCAAATCAACTAGAAAAGCTAGAAGAAATGGATAATTTTCTGGACACTTACACTCTCCCAAGACTAAACCAGGAAGAAGCTGAGTCCCTGAATAGACCAATAGCAGGCTCTGAAATTGAGGCAATAATTAATAGCCTGCCAACCAAAAAAAGTCCAGGACCAGATGGATTCACAGCTGAATTCTACCAGAGGTACAAGGAGGAGCTGGTACCATTCCTTCTGAAACTATTCCAATCAATAGAAAAAGAGGGAATCCTCCCTAACTCATTTTATGAGGCCAACATCATCCTGATACCAAAGCCTGACAGAGACATAACAAAAAAAGAGAATTTAGACCAATATCCCTGATGAACATCCATGCCAGAATCCTCAATAAAATACTGGCAAACCAGATCCAGCAGCACATCAAAAGGCTTATCCACCATGATCAAGTGGGCTTCAGCCCTGGGATGCAAGGCTGGTTCAACATACGCAAATCAATAAATGTAATCCAGCATATTAACAGAACCAAAGACAAAAACCACATCATTATCTCAACAGATGCAGAAAAGGCCTTTGACAAAATTCAACAGCCCCTCATGCTAAAAACACTCAATAAATTCAGTATTGATGGAATGTATCTCAAAATAATAAGAGCTATTTATGACAAACCCACAGCCAATATCATACTGAATGGGCAAAAACTGGAAGCATTCCCTTTGAAAACTGGCCCAAGACAGGGATGCCCTCTCTCACCACTCCTATTCAACATAGTGTTGGAAGTTCTGGCTAGGGCAATCAGGCAAGAGAAAGAAATCAAGGGTATTCAGTTAGGAAAAGAAGAAGTCAAATTGTCCCAGTTTGCAGATGACATGATTGTATATTTAGAAAACCCCATCATCTCAGCCCCAAATCTCCTTAAGCTGATAAGCAACTTCAGCAAAGTCTCAGGATACCAAATTAATGTGCAAAAATCACAAGCATTCTTATACACCAGTAATAGACAAACAGAGAGCCAAATCAGGAATGAACTTCCATTCACAATTGCTTCAAAGAGAATAAAATACCTAGGAATCCAACTTACAAGGGATGTAAAGGACCTCTTCAAGGAGAACTACAAACCACTGCTCAGTGAAATCAAAGAGGACACAAACAAATGGAAGAACATACCATGCTCATGGATAGGAAGAATCAATATCGTGAAAATGGCCATACTGCCCAAGGTTATTTATCGATTCAATGCCATCCATGCCATCCCCATCAAGCTACTAATGAGTTTCTTCACCGAATTGGAAAAAACTGCTTTAAAGTTCATATGGAACCAAAAATGAGCCCACATTGCCAAGACAATTCTAAGTCAAAAGAACAAAGCTGGAGGCATCACGCTACCTGACTTCAAACTATACTACAAGGCTACAGTAACCAAAACAGCATGGTACTGGTACCAAAACAGAGATATAGACCAATGGAACAGAACAGAGTCCTCAGAAATAATACCGCACATCTACAGCCATCTGATCTTTGACAAACCTGAGAGAAACAAGAAATGGGGAAAGGATTCCCTATTTAATAAATGGTGCTGGGAAAATTGGCTAGCCATAAGTAGAAAGCTGAAACTGGATCCTTTCCTTACTCCTTATACAAAAATTAATTCAAGATGGGTTAGAAACTTAAATGTTAGACCTAATACCATAAAAACCCTAGAAGAAAACCTAGGTAATACCATTCAGGACATAGGCCTGGGCAAGGACTTCATGTCTAAAACACCAAAAGCAATGGCAGCAAAAGCCAAAATTGACAAATGGAATCTAATTAAACTAAAGAGCTTCTGCACAGCAAAAGAAACTACCATCAGCGTGAACAGGCAACCTACAGAATGGGAGAACATTTTTGCAATCTACTCATCTGACAAAGGGCTAATATCCAGAATCTACAAAGAACACAAACAAATTCACAAAAAAAAAAAAAACTAGAAAACCCCTTCAAAATGTTGGCAAAGGATATGAACAGACATTTCTCAAAAGAAGACATTCATACAGCTGACAGACACATGAAAAAATGTTCATCATCACTGGCCATCAGAGAAATGCAAATCAAAACCACAATGAGATACCATCTCACACCAGTTAGAATGGCAATCATCAAAAAATCAGGAAACAACAGGTGCTGGAGAGGATGTGGAGAAATAGGAACACTTTTACTCTGTTGGTGGGATTGTAAACTAGTTCAACCATTATGGAAAACAGTATGGCGATTTCTCAAGGATCTAGAACTAGAAGTACCATATGACCCATTACTGGGTATATACCCAAAGGATTATAAATCATGCTGCTATAAAGACACATGCACACGTATGTTTATTGCAGCACTATTCACAATAGCAAAGAGTTGGAATCAACCCAAATGTCCATCAGTGACAGACTGGATTAAGAAAATGTGGCATATATACACCATGGAATACTATGCAGCCGTAAAATAGGATGAGCTTGTGTCCTTTGTAGGGACATGGATGTAGCTGGAAACCATCATTCTCAGTAAACTATCACAAGAACAGAAAACCAAATACCGCATGTTCTCACTCATAGGTGGGAACTAAACAATGAGATCACTTGTTCTCAGGAAGGGGAGCATCACACACCGGGGCCTATCATGTGGAGGGGGAGGAGGGAGGGATTGCATTGGGAGTTATACCTGATGTAAATGACGAGTTGATGGGTGCTGATGAGTTCATGGGTGCACACCAACATGGCACAAGTATACATATGTAACAAACCTGCACATTATGCACATGTACCCTAGAACTTAAAGTATAATAATAATAATAATTATAAAGAGTATACTTTAGACTGCTTTTATCCTATTCAAGTGTTTGACAATAAAATACTTCAGATTTGAAGAAGTCATTGAGGAAAGTGTTTCACAATAAATTTGATTTCTTTAATATTTATAGGTTTGTTTAGATTTCTATTTTATTCGTACTAAGTTTTGACAGTTGTGTTTTTCAAGAATTTCTATTTCTATTTTTATGCTCTTACTGAATGGTGTAAAGTTGTCCAGAATATTCCTTTATTGTCTTTTTAATGTTTGTAGGATCTGTTGAAAAATCTACTTTTTTATTTGTTATAAATAATTTGTGGTTTTTAAAGTAATAATAATAATAATTTGTTTTTTTTTAGTTTTCCTCCTTGATGAATCTTGCTAGCATTCATCAATGTTTTTCAAAACTGACTTGTGACTTTGTTGATTTCCTCTACAGTTTAACTATTTCCTATTTATTTTATTTATTTTCTATCTTTATTACTTTTCCTGCCATTTATTTTGGGGGTAATTTTAATAATTTTTTTCTGCATTCTTAAAGTAGAAAATTAGATCAATCAATTTTAATCCTTTTTTTCTGAATTTCAAAATTACAAATATCTAAGCAGTTTTAGCTGCTGCCCACAGAGTTCGATATGCTACTATTTTGCATTCTCATAAATTAATTCAAAATAATTTCTAATTCTTTCTGTGATTCATTTGGCCCATGGTTTATTTATAGTCTGTTGTGTAATTTCAAAACAATTCAGCTTTCATTAAAATTTTATTGCTATGGATTTATAAAATAATGCTACTGATGTTGAAAAACATATATTGTGAAATTTCATGTTATACCTTGCTTAACATTCCATGTGCATGTGAAAGAGTATGAATTTTGTAGGTATTACGTATACCATTTTATAGATGCTAATTGGGTCAGGGTGGATTCTAGTGTTACTGAAATCTTTTATATTCTTCCAACTTTTATCTTGTTACTCTATCAATTACCAAGGCCAATATCTTGTTTTAGCTATGTCAATATTACTTCATATATTTTTAAGTTATTAAATAAGTACTTACACATTTATGATTGTTTTAGCTTCATGATTAACTGAATATTTATCATTACAAAGTGTCCAAACACTTATTTTCCTGAAACCTATATTTTCTCCTATAATATAACCAACCAACTTTTTCATGATTAGTGTTTTCTAGATGTATTTTTCTTTTTACTTTTAATTTATCTTTGTCATTGTATATAGACTATGTCTCTTGGAGACCACATATGAATAGGCTTTGCTTTTATATAGTCTGATAATTTCACTTTTTAATTTTATTTTTAATCAATTTTCATTCAATGTAAATATTAATATGATATTATTAGCCTGCCATTTTAATTCCTATGCTGGAATTTTAGCTAAAGAATTTAAGAGTATATTTAAGTGACAATTCTTTGGAATACAATATACTTTTTTAACTTACCAGTCCTTTAGATTTAATATTTTACCACTTCCAAAGAAGCCATCACAGAAGACAACATTTTATATAATTCCATTCATATGAAGATCCAGAATAGAAAAATCTACAAAGGCAAACAGTATACTAGTAGTCATGTAAGCCTTTTTCATTTTACAAAGAAAAAAGCTTTTGGAATTTTTATGCAGATTACAATTAATCAAGTATATCACTTGAATCTTGGATAGTCTTGACATCCTAATGATATAAGTCTTTTTTTTTTTTTTTTTTTTTTGAGATGGAGTCTCATTCTATCTCCCAGGCTGGAGTGCAGTGGCATGATCTTGGCCAGACTGGTCTCAAACTCCTGATTTCAAGTGATCCACCCACCTTGGCCTCCCAAAGGGCTGGGATTACAGGTGTGAGCCACCGTGCCTGGCCTATCCACACATTTTTAAAGCTCGTACAGAAAAAGGCTAAAAGAAAAATGAAGTGATGAAGCACTTTGGGCTATTATTTTTTAGTTCTTTCTTTCTTGTTATTTTAGAAATTATACATTTTATTTGAATACTACTATTTATTACTTTTGAATTTTCAAAAAATATTCCTCAACTTTCTTTTATGTACTTATGAATGTAAAACTGGACTGTTATCTTTTGAACTTCCTCAATATAACAATATAAAACAAGTATGTTTCATTGTTTCTTTGTTCTCCAATTAGAAGTATAATACAAAGGGTTTTCTAGGGGAAAAAATACACCTTTTTTGCTAGTATAACATGAAATTCCAAAACCAGAGCATTGTTATTGAATTATTTCAAAGTATATACATATTATTTTTAATAATCATTTATACAATGACATTAATTATTAGAACCCATAATTATAACTTTTAGACTTGACTCTGGACTGCAGTTTCCAGTTTCCACCATCAATCTTTACATACTGCCTTAGTCAGTTTGGGGTGCTGTAACAGAACACCATAGCATAGGTGGCTCAAACAAGAAACATGTATTTCTCACAGTTCTGGGGACTAGAATTCTAAGATCATGATGTGAGCAGGGTCAGATTCTTGATGAGGGGCCTCTTCCTGATTTAGATTGCCTCTCTCTTACTGTATCCTCACATGATGAAAAGAGAGCTGTAGTCTCTTCATCCCCTTATATGCTCTAACCCCAGGACCTCATCCAAACATAATTACCTTCCGAAAGTCCCACCTCCAAATACTATCTCACTGGGGATTAGGAATTCAACATGTGGAGTTGGGGAGAAATATTTAGTCCAGAGTGTATGTCATGCATTTCCACTTTATGATTTTTACTTTGACACAATTCTCAGTTGGCTGACGTGTGTCTACAAGTAATTTTGTTTTAACATATGCAGGTAAATATCATATCTTTTCATTAAAATCATGTTTATTTTCTACATACCTAAATAGCAATTTAACTGACTATAAAATTTCTGGGTCACAACGTTACTCTCTCAAAATTCTGGAGGTAATACAAATTCCATTGTTTTCTGGAAGTTAGTAATCAGGCCAGAATTCCTTTTATTTCTCTTTGGATAGCCTATTTTTTCTGTCTAATTTTATTTTTTCTTTATTCTGGTAATTGAAAACTTTAGCTGGACTATATCTAGGTGGAAGTCTTTTTTCATTAATATTTCCTGGACTATAATAAATACTCTGACCTAGATACACATTTTTTCATAGTGTCTGGGAGGTCTATTTCAACTATACACAAGTATGTCTGTGTTCATTGTTCTGAATTCTTGCTCAAAAATACCTATAATTTCTAAGTTAGATTTCTCTTCTCTGCCTTTTAGATCATTTCTTCTTTTCCTTCTCCTCTGCTTTCTGGAAGATTTTCTTAATTTTTTTCATATCACAACTTAATTTTCATATCATTTCATTTCTTTTCTTTACTAGATTGATACAGATTTTGATTCTACCATTCTATATTACTATTTAACAGTCCTTGTATATTGTACTCTATTCTGTTTTAATTTTATTTTTCATGAATCTTATTGTGCTCTGTTTCATTTTAATCTCTCTAAATAGTGGGTCTTTGCTGTTCGACTACCTGGTTTTCATTTCTATTTTTTTAAACAAAGGATCCTGATTTATCTTGGAAATTTACTCTAATCTTTGTGACCTGGCAAGTCTCAGAGAAAGACAGGAGTCTTGGGCTAAAGCCAATCAGCTAGATGATCTCCAGCCCCAGTGACTATTTCCAGGATGAGCACATGACTCAGTCAGCCAATGAGGCCACAAGGGAATATGCTGGGTGACGGGCAGCTGCTCTGTTTCTATGGGGATAGAACCTGAAAGTGTGGCTGATGTTTTGGTAGCCATCTTTCTCCTCTAAAGGACAATCTTTTCTGAGGACGGAATACAGTTAGAGGAAGATGGCTTTCCTCTTCAAGATATAGACAGTGAGAAATC
Source organism: Piliocolobus tephrosceles (assembly GCF_002776525.5). Lineage (NCBI taxonomy): Eukaryota > Metazoa > Chordata > Mammalia > Primates > Cercopithecidae > Piliocolobus > Piliocolobus tephrosceles. The sequence continues at coordinate 58,665,724 of NC_045440.1, forward strand.
AGTTTATGAGAACTCTGCTTGGGCCCCTCCAGACTATAAAGCCAGTATACCCCTGAATGTTTTGTTTAGGGGAGTTACTTAATTCCCTTTTTGCTCTAACCATTTTCTAATTAGACTTTCTGTTAATGTCAAAAGAAAGAATTCTAATCAGTACAACCCATTCTCTTCTCATTGCTTTCTGGACTTGTTTCCTAGAGGTTATATATTTTTTTCCTCCTATTGATGGATATTTCTCTAGAAGGCATCCCAAATAGTCTTATGCTTCTCATGATAAAACATTTTAGGAGGTTTGCTATTCCACTGAGTCTTCAGGATAATATTCCCATTTCTACATACTAGAAAAGCTAAAGAAATTTTTTTCAATATATTCCTGGGGAGATCTGGTCAATGTATAAATTTCCCTTGGTCCCACTGAGAGGTGAGGCCAGCTGAGCTTCTGGGTTGGGTGGGGACTTGGAGAACTTTTGTGTCTAGCTAAAGGATTGTAAATGCACCAATCAGCGCTCTGTGTCTAGCTAACGGGTTGCAAATGCACCAATCAGCACTCTGTAAAAATGCACCAATCAGTGCTCTGTGTCTAGCTAAAGGATTGTAAACACACGGATCAGTACTCTGTAAAATGGACCAATCAGGCTGGGCATGGTGGCTCACGCCTGTAATCCCAGCATTTTGCGAGGCCAAGGAGGGCAGATCACAAGGTCAGGAGATCGAGACTATCCTGGCTAACATGGTGAAACCCTGTCTCTATGAAAAATAAAAAAAATTAGCTGGACATGGTGGCGGGCACCTGTAGTCCCAGCTACTGGGCAGACTGGGGCAGGAGAATGGCGTGAACCCAGGAGGCGGAGCTTGCAGTGAGCCCACATCGCGCCACTGCACTCCAGCCTGGAGGACAGAGTGAGACTAGGTCTCATTTGAAAAAAAAAAAAAAAAAAAAAAAAGGACCAATCAACGCTCTATTAAATGGACCAATCAGTGCTCTATAAAATGGACCAATCAGCAGGATATGGGCAGGACCAAATAAGGGAATAAAAGCTGGCCACCCCAGTCAGCAGTAGCAACCTGCTGGGGTCACCTTCCATGCTGTGGAAGCTTTGTTCTTTTGCTCTTCACAATAAATCTTACTGCTACTCACTCTTTGGGTCCACACTACGTTTATGAGCTGTTACACTCACCGCCAGGGTCTGAAGCTTCACTCCTGAAGTCAGTGAGACCATGAACCCACCAGGAGGAACAAACAATTGCAGATGTGCCACCTTTAAGAGCTGTAACACTCACTGTGAAGGTCTGCAACTTCACTCCTGAAGTCAGTGAGACCACAAACTCACCAGAAGGAAGAAACTTCAGACACATCTAAACATCTGAAGGCACAAACTCCAGATACACCATCTTTAGGAGCTGTAACACTCATCGCAAAGGTCCGCAGCTTCATTCTTGAAGTCATTGAGACCAAGAACCCACCAGAAGGAATAAATTCCGGACACACCACCTCAAAGATTAATTACTGCGATTCCCAGCTGAATTCCCAGTGTGCGGCAGCATTCATCCAGGGCTGCCCTGAAAGAGGACCTCCGCTCTCTACCTATTTGGAACATTTGCTTTGCACAGTCTTGGAATAGCTCTACTTTCCAGCTAGAACTTTTATTAACCTATGTAGCCTATCAACAGAATAGTGAGGCCATAGCAGAGGGGTCAAGAATAACCCTCACATCCAATAATCCATGGATGTAACCTGGTAGGACAAGAGGAGAGGATAACCCCTTGTAATTTAGTTGTCATACCACATGTACCACATACATGTGAGGCTTTCACAAGTTTTGTGTTGTGATTTTTTAAGCAAAAAAAAAAAAACATTGAGGATATTCTTTGAGATACTTAGGCCCCAGTGTTGTTGAGGAATCTGAGACACTCTCAGTACACCTAGTCATATTTGGGGAAACCTCGTGCTTTCCCTCCTTCCTTCCCCACTCATTATGTTTTGCATATATGGAGGCTGTAGTATGAATAGAGACCAAGATAATTCTAGTTATCTCCAAACTCTCAGTACAATTTTCTAATCCCCTCTTTGTCCATTAAGTTTGATAGAAGTTTGTTTTGACATTCATGTGTCTAGGTTACTGAAGCCTTTTTAAAAGAATGCATTTTTTTGCATAGACTAGCCTCTATTCTGATGAAATACATGAAAAAAATTATTTCCATGCATAAACTCCTTTTACTGTCAAGGCTTTTTTTTTAAAACAGTCCTCACTATAACTCTTGGCATACAGGAACCCTAGTCCTTAAGTGAGGGGACATCTACCAGGCCTTCCCCGCAAGTTATTCCACATTGCTGGACTGAGGCTAATAAACAAAGCAGGTGCCAGTTGGGGAAGAGGAGGACAATATTCTTCCCTCACTCAGTAGCTGATGTATTTCTTGTCTGTTTTGTTTTTGTCTGTGGACGCTGTTGATGTTGCTCTTGCTACTTTAGATATACCAGGCCCTGCCAGGGTCCCTGACACAGATGCAGTCACAGAGTGGAAGGGAGAGAGAAATAACGTTTCTAGTCATTTCAAGGAAAGTGAACTTCCTTTGTTTCATGAGGCTAAGAATATATTACAGCCTGCTTTAATTTTTTCATTATATAACTACGTCTGCTTTATTGTTGAAAATTCTACCCAAATTCTGGTCATATTTCTCTGCCTGCCTTAATTTTCTGTGGAATTCTGAGTTTTCACATTTTGCATTGTTTCCTAAGTATTGTACTGAGAGCTTACGAGGCTGCAAGTCAGAAGTCATTTTAAAACATTAGTCTGATTTATACCTTAAATATCAAATATAATCCTGAAAATTTGCTATGAATTAGAGAGAGAGGCTAATATCAGGAAATTCTGTTTGTGGCAACTCTACAGTGATACAGTAAATGACATCCAGGAATAGAATGTCTGCTCCATAACCTCACAGGCATTTCACCTCTGGAGTAAAGTCTTGGCATAGGTCAGAAGAAAGGAGTTTTAACATCTCCTTTTACCCTCTGAAGGTTGGATTATTCACATCATGAATGCTTCAACCAGCTCACCTCTTCTTGCAGCTAGCCTGAAGAAAAGTCTGCAGTGTTCTTTCATTCCAGTCAGTCTGAAGCACATTAAAGAAAAGTTCCACTGCCTGCCCCGTGTAACTGGCATTATTACATTTCCCATCTCCCAAGCTCCACAGCCACTTGTGTTGAGAGGTTTAAAAGATTTGTTGAGAGAAATGAAGGTCAGAAGTCTTAGGAACATAATAGCAGGTTTAAAGCTGTTTGCAGGACCATTTAGTATCACAGAAATGTTCCAACATTAGAAGGCATAGTAATAAATGAAACTATTTACAGAAATGCCCCAGATTATAAGATTATACTAATAAATGAAGCTATATGAATACATAGAATAGGCTACCAGTAGCCTCTAGAGAGCTAAAAGTCTATACGAAATGAATGTTTCTATGGCCTCATATATCTGCCTGAAATTTTATTACGTTCAGAATCTTCAATTGCTGTTGCTTTAGCTTTTGGCATCTGCAAGTAAGTCTACTTTTATGGATAGTGCTCAAGTGTTAATGGTGATTATGACTAATGAAAAGCATAAATGTTTAAAAATTTGGAAGTTATGCCAGGATCAACATTAGGGTTTTCTATTAGCACAATTGAGGTAGATTTTATGTTCATAATTTAATCAAAAATCATTGCTCTCGTTTTCTGTACTAGAAAGCCCATTGAAAAGTTGATGCTGCCTGACATAAGAAACCACTTCACATTGCAGTGTCTTTCTATTCAGTAACCTATGTGCTCTTTTGGTGTTAACCAAGGTTACATAAGGCTTTTCTGCCTTAGGACTATTTTTCTATTACTCATAAAGTTAACCTCTATAAATCTCCAGGGCTAAAAAAGTAACTTCTAAAAGTGACTTAGCAAAATGAGGTAAATATAGAACATTGCTCTTACCTTTTTCACAGACCTAAAGTTGAAAGTATTGCTCTTAAGATAGTTATTGAAAATGTTTAATTCTATTGAAGATGATATCTACATACAATACTCTAATATAACTGACAGGATAATTTTATGAAAATGAAAATTAATATAAGATGTAAATGTTGGTGGAGAAAAATAAAGAGGGACTGAAACAAGGCCCTAGCAGCATCTGATTTTGTCTTATTTGCTAACTTCCCAGAAGCTGAGGCAGGGGAGGTAGATAAAAGAAACATGTTAAACTAAATTAAAGGTTAAGGTTTAAAATGCAAAAGCCCCTGGAATTTTGTATATTTCAGAAGCCATGAGGTGAGCCTGCAGCTCCAGACCTGCATACAGCCCAGCCCAATGGCAGCCAGAGCACTCTGTTGACATGTGACTACCCTGAAGGACCTGCAATGAATGGCATTCTCCTAGTCACTAGATAATACCTAGAAATACAATGCTGGGCCCTACTAATAATAGTGTGCTGTCTATTAAGCACTCACTACGGGGCCAGTTACTGTGCTTCTTAGTCTAAACCTATTATCTCCTTGAGTAGGCATGACTTATGGGGATAAATATTATCATATTATTCCTGTTTTACAGAGAACACATCTGGGTTTGGCAGAATTAATTACTTTCCCCAAGTCACTGACCTCATAAGCATGAGAGTTGGAAACTGGATCTCAAGGTTTTGTCTTAACCAGCTAGGCTGCGCCAGAATCAGAGAATCAGACCTTTGATGATTCTCCATGGCCACCATGATTTCCAATGATTCTGCCAATAATACTAACCAAACTCTCCCCAAATACAGTGACACATTTTAAAGGACAAAATGAAGGGTTGGGAAGACACCAGCTTAAGCAAGAAACTCAGCCCCATTCTGTCTGAAACAGACAAGAACAGAGATCACAGATAGTTTATTGTCAAATATTTAATAAACTCGTATTGTGTGCTCATTTCTGTGCTAAACCAAATCAGATTATAGGAGAGATTCTGGTTACTACTGTCAAGGAATAAACTGTTTCTGCATAAACTAAAGAAAGTGACGTATTTGCTTAACTGCTGGGCTCTATGTTGAATGAGTGGCCATATTTCTCCTGTCACATAAAAGGTAAGAAGGGGGTAATAAAGACTTGTCAGTTATTAATATAGACTGTTATTAATATAGACTTGTCTGTTATTAACATAATAAAGACTGTCTATACTGGGTGGAAGTATATTGAACTGATCAACCTGAGTTGGCTCAAACATCACTGAGTTAAGGGGATGGGATAAACGGGCAGACCACCAAGCAATACAGGATCACATATCATCAAATAACATGTAGAATGGCCAGGCAGTGGGAGAAAGAGGGCTGACATAGATATAGCTTTCTTGTAGGAATATTTTGTTTCACCACTAAGTTATAGGCAAAGGGGAAAATAATCCCTAAAATTCGGTACAGTGACTAAGCCATATAGTCAAATGGTGTTTGTGGCACTGGTTCATTAGAAATTGAGATATGAGGGCCAGGCACAGTGGCTCATGCCTGTAATCCCAGCACTTTGCGAGGCTGAGGTGGATGGATCACGAGGTCAGGAGATCTAGACCATCCTGGCTAACATGGTGAAACCCTGTCTCTGCTAAAAATACAAAAAAACTAGCCAGGCATGGTGGCACACTCCTGTGGTCCCAGCTACTCGGGAAGCTGAAGTAGGAGAATGGTGTGAACCTGGTAGACGGAGCTTGCGGTGAGCCGAGATGGCGCCACTGCACTCCAGCCTGGGTGACAAAATGAGTCTCCATTTCAAAAAAAAAAAAAAGAAAGAAAGAAAAAAGAAATTGAGATATGAGGAAGCCAGTTGATACTAAATAAGCATTTGTCAAATGAAGAAATGAATGGATGGATGAATGCATCATGCATCAGCAGTTTCACTGTTGTAAGTACTACAGTCTAAAACTCCCTGGTCAAGTATCAGTGGTGTCATTGGTTATAGCATAGAAGTTATATATTAGTTGCCTAGAGTTGCCACAACAAAGTATCAAGAACTACTTGACTGAGAAAAAAGGAAATGTATTTACTCACAGTTCTGGATGCTGGAAGTCTAAAATCAACGTGTCGTCAGGCTCTGCACCCTCTGAAGTCTGTAGAGAAGAGATCCTTCCTTGCTCTTTCCAGCTTCTGGTCGCCCCAGACGTTTCTTGGCTTGTGGCAGCATCACTTCAGTCTTCACGTGGCTATCATTTCCCTATGATGTCTTTTTATACAGCCCTCTCTTTGTGAAGACAGGCAATACGATGGAATATCTTTCCCAAAACCAAATTTCTCCTTTTTATAAGGACACCAGTTGTATGTATTAAAGTCTGCCCTAATTACCTCATTTTAACATGTTTACCTCTGTAAAGACTCTATATCAATGTAAAGTCACATTCTGAGCTATTACAGATTAGGACTCAAATGGATCTTTTTGGGAGGAGGGCACAATTTAACCCATAAAAAGCACCTACCCACTCTACTGAGTTTCCAGCAAGACTCAGTGAAGACATTACAGTTAATTGATGAGAAGTTCTTTTAGACACTCATCTTGAAGACTGGGAATAAGGATAACACTAGTTCTTGGGAGACAGCACAAGATATACCAGTCACTCACTGGGACCACGGTGCCCCCCTCAGACTTTCCCAACTACTTGCTGTTCTCATGACCTCACTCCCTCTCTCAGCCAGTCCCTGAAGGGACATTTTTATACATCTGAGACAGATTGGTGAGTATCAGCTAGCAAGAAAGGCTAATGCACATTCTTGGTTGTTCTTGAATGATTTACTCCATTACACTAATAAAGAAATAGAAATCTAAACCTAGCAAAATGTAAATGTGAAATTAAATTGCACAATACAGCTAAGAAAACCTCTGACTGGAGGACCAAAGAGAACATAGCTGTTTCCAAAGGCTGATTAGGGTTGAAGGCTGATTATTAATAATAATCCCATGATGAAAATGTCAGAAATGCAATCAAAGGTTCACACAGACCAATAATAGTCCTGGCATTATTTATAATAACAAAAAATTAAAACTCAAATGGCCAACAATTAGGAATTGGCTAAATAAACTGTGGTATATTCTTTAGATGATGGGATCTTATGCACCGATATTAAAAGTGCATTGTCAACAAATATTTAATGGCAAAAGAAATGCTAAGCCAATGTTAATTAAAAGTTCAAAAACAGCATATTTAATATGACCTTAGTTTTGCAAACAGTTGCTTAATGCACATTCATATTATTTATGTACCCACTAAAGAAACTAGAAGAAAACATACGTATCATACATTAAAATATGTATTACATATATATTTTTACAATATATTTTATATCCAAATTTATATAGATAAATGTATCTGTTTATTTCTTCATAGTGTTGTTTTCTAATTCACACAAAGTCACCTCTGTGCCTGCAGAGGCCCAAGGAAACAAACCTGTCCATGAGTAGCAGGGCCCCGCACCCCAGGCTACAAATGGGACAGGACCCCAGGCTCCCAAGACCAGACTCACAGGACTCTGCTTCCAGAGACAGGGTTTACAATAGAGCTGTAATCCCAGAAAAGACCATTATACAAGCTGAGTAATTAACAGACTTAGCAAAAATGCTGCCTGCTTTATGTTTAAAGTCAGCTCGTGGAGAGCAAAGTGGGGATGGCAGGTGCCAGCTGCCCATCCAACATTCCTGGAGGCAGGGGCTCAAGCAGAGAAACTCAGGTGGAAAATGTAGGAGCCCAGTGAGCAGTCCTAGGCCAACCCCTTCAGTTCTGTTTGAGGGACAGGTTTTGAATGGACAAGCACTGAGGTGGGAGAGAAGATGGAGGCTGCCGATCCACTTCCTGTTGTAAGTCAACTGAGCTCAGGAATTGGAAATGGTGCCCCAGAAATCACAAGTGAGGCCACCAGGGGCCCAGCTGTGAATTGCGTTGCCAGGCAGAGTTGAAAAATCAGGCAGGGGCCGATCCTTACAGAAAATGGAGTTTCCTGTGACAATTCCAACTTCGCAAATTAACAAAGTTGGAAGGAGAAGTCATGACAAATAGTCCAGTTTTAGGCATAAAACTGAATCCCAAGGCAATCCTGAAAGGATGATTGGCCGCTGGCACTCAGTCTCGTCCGTGGTGCCTTTGAAACCCTGTGAATGCATTTTAGCATCCGCCAGGTAACCTTTGCCAAGACACTTAATGGAGTGTCACAGCAGGAAGTTTTACTGCCATCTGCCAAAAGACTTCTGTAGCAAACATACACATTGACTTTGTGATATTTTCCTAGGGTTTTTCAGTGTGCAACCTCCTCAGCCTTATAGGCAACCCTCACTAAAGACATTGATATAGCTACATCTCCTATACCTCGCTGCCTACCTGATGAATGCCCACTGCTGATGGTTTGCAGAACTGAGTCCCAGGCTGCCCTGGACCTCTGGACTCACTGCTAAAGCCTGTGTGTCTCCAACTGTCAAGACCCTTACTCTCCAGCCCACCCTTTTTCCACTGCCCATGTCCAAGTTATGAGAGTGAGTTTTCTCACTCTGAAACCCATTTACCCGACACATATTTAATGAGCAATTTCTTTGTTTCAAACCCTGCTGGATCTCAGGGATGCAGAGACAAGTAGGACTCACTTCATTTCACTAAGTACCTGGCAGGTTTTGGACTCCAGTCATTATGTTGCAAGTTCTCTATACAAATATCAGCTTATTCAGAAGACCTTTCTCAACAACCACTCTGAAATGTGTAAAACTATAACCCACCTACCATTCTTAACCAGCTTGATTTTCTTTTATTGCATTTATCACTATCTGATATGCTATCAATATATTATCAGTCTCCTATGAGAATGTAATTCCATGATGATGGGATATATATTTCCTTCATTGCTGTCTCCTTTGCACACAGGATAGAGTTGGACAAATAGGAGACACTCAAGGAATACATGATGAGTAAATGAGTGGATTTAATTAATCATAGGATTCATTGGTATTTTCTGGACACATGTGGTAGGAGACTTAGGACAGAGGAAAGAGAAGGCAGAAAAAGGGAGACTTTCCGAAGTTGTCACACTGCACTGAGTATTGCATCTTCTAGCATATTTGTCTATCTGCCCCCTACAATGTCTTGAGGACACAGAACATGTCTAATTCATGTTTATAACCCCAATATCTAGCCCAGTGTTTATTCCTTAGTCAGATTCTAATGAATATGAGTTGCCTACTTGGCCTTATTCTAGTTGGGTGTAAACTTGAAAAATAAATTATTTAGTTCATTTTATGAAACCAATAATTTTATTTCATAATTTCTTCCTTATCTCATTGGAGCACTTTTTAAATAGAAAGTTTCTTTCCACTGAAAGCTTAGAATGCAAAGAATATACAAATACTGGTTGAACATCTCGAATCCAAAAATCTGAATTCAAAATATTCCAATAAGCATTTCCTTTGAGTGTCATGTCAACACTCAAAATCTTTGGATTTTGGAGCATTTTGAATTTCGGATGCCAGATTTTCAGGTTAAAATGCTCAACCTGTATATGGCATCATGCTTCCAAATAAAAATAAGCACAAATAAATTCGAAGGAATACATAGTCTCCAGAAAACTTTGATTTAGACAGATTTTATCTTCACTTCATTTTCTGTTCTTGTCTCTTGCTTGTTTATGAATTATCTTAGTCCACTAAGGCTGTTAAAACAAAATACTATAGACTGGGTGGCTTATTGAAAAAAATTATTTCTCACAGTCCTGGAGGCTAGAAGTCTGAGATCAAGGTGCCAGCATGGTCAGGTTCTGGTGAGGGCCCTTCTCTGAGTTGAAGACTGCTGGCTTCTCACTGGGTGTTCACATGGTGCAAAGAGGACAAGAGAGTGCTAGGGGGTCCCTTTCATAAGGGCATTGATCTCATTCCTGAGGGCTCTACTTTCATGACCTAGTCACCTACTAAAGACTCCACCTCCTCATACCATCACATTGGGTATTAAGATTTCAACATGTAAATTTGGGAGGCCCACAAACATTTAGTCTATCACAAGAACAACAGTGCTGTTTTAAAAGACTACAGCGGACCCAAATTATGGTCATGCAATCAGTCAACAACATACTTAAAGTGAAATCAGATGTCTGTCTCCACTAGGAATCTGATGATCCTCTAATTATCCCCTAGTGCAGATGTTGGCAAGCTATTAATAAAAAGAGTTATTAGGAATAGAGGCAGCAGTTAGTAAATGCTGATATAAGCAAGTTCAAAGCTGCTCTCTCCAAACATATCTTTCCAAAGGCAAATGTAAGTCAAGTTAATCTAACAGCCTTCTATCACAGCCAAATCTGAGCAGATCTGAATAGTTCTTGATAGTCATCCATACGATGACTTCCCCCAGTCTGTATCATTTTTAAATCTCTTCCTTTTTATGTAAGCCTCATTCCTGAAAGAATATATAAGATTATTCCAGATGACGTTGGATAAATAGGTATTGTTTCTTATTTATCTTCCTTTGAATCTTAATGAACAATCCGAGTGATAATTGTGCTGTTGTATACTTGTTAGTTTTATAGTCCTAAGCTTAAATAATCATCAGCAAGTTTGGAAGCAAAAGATGTGTTTTCAATATGACAATAAATTATACATGTTAAATGGTTTTCATTTTATTAAATGAAAATTAAGTCCTACTAATTTCATGTAATCTAAACTATTAAATTGATGTAATATTTGGATATTTTACTTATACATCAAAGACCATGATACAACCAGGGCATAGAAATAAATGAATTGCACTCCCTCTTCAAATTCAAAATAACTCTATAGTCTCTGTTTCTTAAGATTCTTTACTGCTTTTCATAAGCAACATCAGAGGGAATATAACAAACATGCATTTACAAAATTAATCATTTGAATATGAGGATATAATTGGAGTCTTACCTTGACAACGACCTTTTTATTCAGCAGGTGCGTAATTCCAGGAGTTACTCCTAGCATGGACAAAAGGGACCAAGTTCATTTTCTCATGAAATTTGATCCTAGTTGTTAAATGCTGTATTTTATAGCAGTTATTTGTTCTCAATAACACTTTTTAAAAAATATTGTCATGTTATTAACACCATTAGCAAGGAAAATTCAATCATATATCAGTAATTTTGAAAATAGGGTATTTCAAGGCAATTTTTTTTTTTTTTTTTTTTTGCACATTTAACATCATGTTCCTTTTCTCGTTATCTTCTTCCTGGATTGAGACACTTAATAATTTGTAAATATCATGCATAACCAAGGGATTTTTTTTTTTTTTTTTTTTTGAGACAGAATTTTGCTCTGTTGCCCAGGCAGGAGTTCAGTGGCATGATCTTGGCTCACTGCAACCTCCACCTCCCAGGTTCAAGCGATTCTCCTGCCTCAGCCTCCCAAGAAGTTGGGATTACAGGTGCGTGTCACTACACCCAAGCAATTTTTGTATTTTCAGTAGAGACAGGGTTTTGCTATGTTGGCCAAGCTGGTCTCGAACTCCTGGCCTCAGGTGATCCATCCGCCTCAGCCTCCCAAAGTGCTGGGATTATAGGCGTGAGCCACCATGGCTGGCCAGGAATGATTATTTTTATTATGCCTACATTTTTTTAAAAACATCTTATTTTCAATTCAGTACAATTCAAAGTCTTGGAAAATATCAGATACTTTAAGCTCAAAACCATGTTTCCAGACTGCCAAGTCTCCCATTTCCTTTAATCCATGTACACATAACCTGGGCATGCTCATGAAATAGACAGCTCCAGGAAACAGTCCTGTTTCCAAATCACACACTCTTCCTTCTAATGTGAGCCAAGCAAGCCTCTCACTAAGGTATGACAGCTTAAAAAGTGAAATCAGCTTTCATGATCTGAAGGCTTATATTGCCAAAGTTCCACTTCAAAGCTCTCAGAGTCTTACTGCAATCATTTGCTTGCTTTTCAGGTGTTGTAAATAAAGGCAAGGGACTCATTGGGTTTCTCACTGAAGAGACTGCATTAAATGCTGACCACAGAACAAGGCAGGAAGCCTAGGCAGAGTTGCAGCTTGAGAGGCAAGGCAAAATGGTTCAGTGTGGACTACAAACTTGCATCTCTGGGGAGCATCCAACTGGAAGTATCTGCTAAGCAGATGCATATGCCTTGCTAGAGCTAAGGAGGTTATAGAGTCATCACTATAAAGACCACAGCAAAATCCACCACAGAGATATTGCAGGTGAGAAGTCGGCAGGGCCAGAGAGGGAACCACAGGGAGTGCAGATTACTCTTTAAAGGAAAACAGCCATTAGAGAAGGCAGAGAAAGAGCAATCAGAAAAAAAGGAGGCAGGAATCATTGGTTTCTTAAAAACCAAGAGTGAAAAGAGTTTCAAGAAAATTATCTACAAAATGCTCCCAAGAGATTGGGTAAAATGAGAGTTTTAAAAAGCGGTGCTTGGGCTTGGGTATTAGGAAGTCAGTCCCTGGCAATGTTTTCCAGAGTTGATTCAAGGAAGAAGGGAGGGGAAAGCCTGGCCACAGAGACATATGGCAGGGGTGAGGTGGGGAAGGAAAGCCTCATCAGACAGTGCTTTCTTACAGCTTAGCTATGAAAGGAAGGAGAGATATGAGCAGACACAGAATTAAGGAAGGGAGTTTTTTGTGTTACAAGAAATCTGTCGTGTTTCTGGACTGTGAAGAAAGAGCCAGGAGAGAAAAGGCACTGTAAAGAAAGAAGTGAGTGAGTAACTGATAGAGCAAGAACTCATAGCAAGTAGAAGGAATGGGATTTAAAGCAGGAGAGAAGAACCAGCCTTGAAGATGAGGGAAGCGGAAGGAAAGCTGCATAACCCTCAGGATGTTTCCCATTTATTTATTCTCTGACTTCATAGTTCCATTCGAGTGACAGCCAGTCATTGCAAAGTGACCGTGTTTCAGGGCTTCAGCCACCCTTCTGTGAAGAAGTCATTTGTCCAATTTGAGTGAGTTATTCAAACCTAATTTTAAACAATCTGTAAGCTTAAAAATATGGTGAAACCCCATCTCTACTAAAAATACAGAAATTAGCTGGGCATGGTGGTGCGCACCTATGGTCCTAGCTACTCAGGAGGCTGAGGCAGGAGAATCTCTTGAACCTGGGAGATGGAGGAGGCAGTGAGCCGAGATGGCGCCACTGCACTACTGCCTGGCAAAAGAGTGAGACTCTGTCTCAAAAGAATAAATAAATAAAATAAGCTTTTAAGGTTAAAAAAGAAAAAGGCATAATGACTAAAATAATTGAATTAACATTCCCTTGTTACAGCAAGTAAAAATATTATTAGTTGCCTTGTATGATAATTTTTGTTTACTTATTTAGTTAGATACTTAGTGACTTACTCTGGTAGTTGTACTAGGAGTAGTTAAATTTTCTGGAAAGCTCTTTTCCAAAGAAGTCGATTAGCACCAATTATGCTGAAACTAAAACAATTTTATTTGGCAGGTCTTTACAAAGATTTAGCTGGTAGACTTGAGCTTTCTAAAGGTGTACTTAGAATTGGCAGCTAGCTAATCCTGGGAGGCCATTTTTAAAACCTAGAATACCAAAGTCTTAATGATGTTTTTTTAAGGAAAGAATATAAATCAATGTAGCTTACTTTTAAAATGTCATACTCTCTTGTATGACTAATGTCATAGTTTCCTGTAGTAAGATACAGACTACACTTTGGTGGGTAAACCAATCAGTGGAATGACAGCTTGACATGATTAAACTCTTCTTGAAAGATCAGTCGGTTTGCTCAATCTATGGTGCCCCTGCTATGCCTGTCCTGCTGCTTTCTGGGCAAGTAGAAGCCCACCCTACCAACGTTCGTAGCCAAATGCCAACTCTTCTTTCCTCATGACTAGTATCCAAACTGTTCGCTCTCACTGCAATCAATCATGTCCTGTGAAAAAATGTCACTGTTATTGTTAGGCAATGATTGTGAAGTGATTAAAACTCAGAATCCATTCAAAGATTCAGAAATTGTGTTATTATTAGAATTTTTAAGTTCTTGCCCTGCATTTAAATAAACTTATAAGAAAGCAAAATGTTTGCTCTATACTAACACACCTCTCCCAGACCCCCTTTATTATGACTTAATTTAATATTATGTTCTCTTCGCATACACAGAGTAGATACAAATGTACAGACAAACGTTGTTGCTTTAGCGGTATTTTTTTTTTTTTTTTGTAAAATTATGGTTAAGAATATTTTTCCCATATGCTGATCCTTTTCCGAATAGACCTGTTAAAATTTTTTGAAATATTTTCTTCCAGGAAAAAAATCAACAGATGAATTTGGATGCTTCCTAGAGTCAAAAATCAAAGCCACTTTACCTAATGAGTTTGGGGTTTTTGCCTTGTCATAGAACTAATTCTAATGCCCAAGTATAAGCCTGTGCTTTATTACATAAACTCTTTAGAAATGTGTGAGTTTCAATACTTAAAATCCTCAAACTTGACTATCTTTCTGTTGTTGTTGTTGTTGTTAATAGGTGACCAGCTCCCTCAGGGAAGAGTATGTTTGCTCATCTACTTGTAGGTTCAATTTGTAACCCCACTCCCTTTCACGACAAGTTCTCCAGCTAGACAGTGGGCAAACCTCCACACAATCTACTCTAGCTCTTCTCTCCCCAGCCTGGGAACCCATTCCTTAAAATAACACTCTAAACATCTTAAGCCTGGCCGTGAAATTATAGTCAACTCTTCCCTGTCTCTCAAAACACTGGCAGTACATCAGAGATTGATAAAATAAAGGGCTGCCTCTGGTAGTTTTGCTTCAGTGGTTAGTAAGACCTTTGGGTCATTACAGCTCTTCACAGCTTGATGTGCCTGCACTTCAGAGCCCCATATATTTGACTGTAAAAGTAGAATTTCAAGTTCACATAAATCTATCAGCTTTTTCCAGGCACTGGCTGAGCTCACATTTAGTGGAATGACCTATTCAAGTTACAGCAGCAGTGATGATCGAAGCAGACAAATAAAAGACCAGTTGAAGAACAAGCCAAAACCTGTCTCTGTTCACATTGCTCTCAAGGTTGCCACGTCCACCTGACGTGCATCTGCATCCCGCTGCTCCGAGATGCTGCTAAGTGACCAGCAACCAGGCTCAAGAGCTACAATGCCTGCTGCTGCGTGCAAAATTAACAGTTTAGAATGCCAGTTTGGAACCAGAATTGGGAAGCAGTTGGATTTTCTGATGCAGAGGGGTTTTTTGCTTCTGCGTGAGAACAGCCGGTGAGTCTCACAGCTCTCTGGGTGATCCCACTCCTCACGAGGAGACAACAGTTATGTTAGCAGAGTGAAACCGGCTGCTGTCCTTAAGATTTGCGATTGCTACCTTCCAGACTCTTCCATCTCTCTATACAAATAAACCAAGCCTGGAGAGTCTCAAGGACACCTCTGTCAAACAAAACAGAATTTGAACTTCTTCTACTAGAGAGCTTTCTGGTACCATAATTTTCACTCCAGTAAAGGTACACAAACCAATGTGATGGTGGCGAAGCACAGAAAAGACTATCATGAGCTGCGAGTCGATACGTGTCCAATGGCTGCTTCAAGCACTTGGATTTCCTGTTCCTTAGAGAAGTAGATATAGATTTTGTTATATTTAAAAATCACAAAGTTCTACTCATTTGGTTTCACGCTAGCCTTTTTTGTTGATGAAGTAAAATAGCAAAGTAGGAATTTTCTATCCAAGTTCAAAAAATATTGATACTAAGAAAATTAAATTAGATGTGGTTTGCTTACTTTTGAGTATGCAATCATAAAAATAAATACATACATCAACAAAATTGCAAATGGCAAGTTTATTGTAAGATTGTATAACTCTTCTTCTCTTGATTTAAATACCTGACATTGGCCAGACTGGGTAATTAGAACTCAGCCAGTAAATGCAGCTGATAGGAGACTGACAGGAGGTTCTCCTGGCCTTGCGTACCTGATGCCAACCATCAGAATAGAGATGTACAAGTCAGTAAAAGCAGTGTGTGCACGTGCATGTGTGTATGTGAGAAAGAGAGTGAAAGAGAGAGAGAAGGAGAGAGAAAGAGAGAGATTTTGGGTTAACAGACACCGCTACCACTATCTGTGATGCATGTTTGTCAGCAAAGGTGAAGTAGGAACAGACCCGAAAGCAACAGCAGAAAAAGGAAACTCACTGGGCAGTACTGACACAGAATTAAGTAACATTTTGGATATAGGATATCAGTGATTGGATAAATGAACACCTCCTTATATGTACTGATGTATACCTCTTTGTTATGAACTGAATTGTGTCCCTTCAAAATGCAAATGTTCGAGTGCTAACCCCAATACCTCAGAGTATGGCTGTATTTGGAGACAGTTAAAGAGGTCATTAAGGTAAAATGAGATTATATGGGTGGGCCCTAATCCAATGTGACTAGTGTCCTTATAAGAAGAAGAGATTGGAGCATAGACAGGCATGCACAGAAGGAAGACCATGTGAAAAAACCAACCCACTGACTCTTGAACTTCCAGCCTCTGGAGCTGTGAGGAGCTAAATTCCTGTTGTTGAAGCTACCTGGTCTGTAGTCCCTTGTCATAGCGGCCCGAGGAAACTAGTACACTCCCCTTGACTGACTTCCTCCCAGATGTACAGTAGCTCTTCCTCTGAATACAGTCAAGGTCCTTCCAGTCTTAATGACCAACCATAGGCAGTGGCTTTTACGATTTCAAGAGCGGAGAGATGGCACCAGAAGAAGGTGGAGAACATGTCTCTACCTTCTATGACTTCAAAATTCATACTATCTCCTTTCTGGATTCAGAGAAAATCAAGACCAAGTTGTAAAAGAAATGCATTTTCTTCATTAGACTTTTCTAAAATATTCTACTATCGCAAATCAGTCAGACTCCTGTTAGCAGTTCACAGTTTTAGCAGGGGAAAGACATTTATAACACATCCCTCTCAAGAAACAAGAATGTGTTTCTGCCATTGGAAATGAGTCCTGACATCTATGCACCTTGGGCAACACAATTATTTCTGTTTTAGTTACACAAAGAGTCCTTTTGAAAGAATTACAAAGCATTTACAAATATAAGCAAATCAAATGATAAGAACAGTTTTCTGTTTCTCCTAAAGTCTATCAAGCAATGGAATTTCATAACTGGATATCATTTTTCTCTCTTAGGGAAGATGTAAATTACATATGTAGCAACAATAACCTTAATGGCAAAATATACCTACATAAATTCTATGGAACTGTGTTGTTTGATGGATTTAACAGCATTACTAAAGAAATTATGTGCAAAACAAATGAAAAGCTAATCAATTAAACCAACAGAGGATATACATTTGCCTTTTGTCCCTAGCTGTGAACAATGAAAAAGGAAGCTCAAATTCAAACATCTACTCTTGTTAATAATTTTCTGTGAAAGATAATATTGGTGGATAACCCAACTGACGTTCAGGCTCCATTCTCCTTGGCCTGTCTTCACTAGAATCTTTCTTACCCTTCTTTCTAACCTCTCTTGAAATGCAGGGGAACCATGTGTCACACAATGAGATGAAAGTAAATGTCTTCAGTGTGGGGCATGGGAAGGCTTGTAGAAAGGTATTTGAATTTTTGATAAAATAAATTAATGAAATGGCACTATCCCTTCTCTTTCTTCCTCTCTTCAGTATGTATGTGATTCTTAGAGCTGTGTAGCCTTCTTGCAATATATAGGCAATGTGCATAGATATTAATGACTAACACATTGAGGATAGTGTAATCAAGACTGGATACAGGGAGGGAGGCAGGTGCAGTGGCTCACACCTGTAATCCCAGCACTTTGGGAGGCTGAGGCAGGCAGATTACTTGAGCCCAAGGGTTTGAGACCAGACTGGGCAACATAGCAAAACCCTGTCTTACAAAAAATACAAAATTACCCAGGCACGGTGGTGTCTGCCTATAGTCCCAGCTACTCCTGAGGTTGAGGTGGGAAGATCACCTGAACCTAGAGGTTGAGGCTGCAGTGAACTATGATTGTTCCACTGCACTCCATCTGGGTGACAAGTTGAGACATTATCTTAGGAAAAAAAAAAAAAAAGAAAGAAAGAAAGAGAGTGGGAATAAAAGAATGAGTCTTGATGGCATTGTTGAGAAACTATAACTAACAAACTAACACTAGTGACCATTTGCCTCCAGACTTTCTTTTATACTTTATGAGAAAAATAAACCCCTACCAGTTTGAGGCATTGTTAGTTGGATATTCTGCTGCTTTTAAGTGAAATTACTTCCAACTAATTATTGTCTCCCTCTGGCTTGTAAGAAGATTGTGCATCTCCACCTATGTATTGTCATATAATTAGCAGTGCTCCCTCACTGGGGAAGCAGAACATCCCTTCCCTATTGTTGTTAGGCTTGGCCAGCTCAGGTACTTTGGCCAAGAGGCACCAAGAGTTTCTCCCAACCATCTCACTCTTTTCCCACTTCCATGAGAATGGTATGTCTGCCATGAGAAGGCCATGGAAATGGCTGCTCCTTTAGCATGTAGTGCAATAATAAGATGAGATATGGAAAAGGTGCACAGCAGCCGGCTTATGGTAACCACTGTCCAATATGAGTGAGATTTGGAAAGCTTCTTGTTACCACAGCTTGTTGCAAAGCAGACGAATACAAAATCAATACCAGAAATGGGTGTGACCATGTGAGATGCTTTGATCAACGAAATATGACCTGAAGTGATGTCTCTTGTGACAGGCAAATCACTCAGGGAATTTCCAGCAGCCTTTTGCTGTATTCCCCTTTGTGATGAGAATTACTTGTCTAGATCCCAGAGAAGAAATTAGAACAAAGTCATAAGAGCTGACCTGCAGCTGCTGGCAGGAAAAGTGAATGAGAATAAAATGTCTCATTCACTTTGATACTCATAAAATGTCATAAACAATGGGATTAGTTTTACTTGAATTATCATAATGTGTGTGTGTGCCTTAATCTTCTTTTTCCTTTTTGTTAGCCATTCTTAGACCCCAAGCCTTATGTCTTAGTCCCAGGGGAGTGAGAAGAGGGTCACAGAATCCTTATCTGACCTCTGCTGTACTGCTTGACAGAGATCTGTTGATCTGTCTGTAAAATGAATGTAATAATAAGGTAACATAGAATTTCTCAAAGAATGTTCTGAATGACCTAACTTCTGCAGGAAGTTAATAGGTGTTGCATGAAGAAAACAGATAATCTATGATCAACTAAGTCTGAGAGATACTAGGCTAAACAAATTCAAGCAGATTTATTACCTTAAGTTTCCTCAGAGCTTTTAATGTGTTAATGTGTATTGCAAATCTTGATGGAAATTTGGTTTTCAGGTCTTCTAAACTTTCTTTTGTCTTGGGACCAATTTTATTTTCAGAGCATCTCCTAGGACCAGGGTTTCACATATAATAATTTAGAATACAAGTGTTCTACATGTGGAAGTACACATGGGCCTAGAAGTGACCACGCAGCAATGCTTGTGAGCTGGTATCATTGGAAGACACCCACACCTGAACTCTGGCAGAGTCATGGGCCTGCCCATAAGGACAGTGGTTTCCAGCTCCTGCTCCAAGTAGCAGGTGACTCTTCCCACCAAAGTGGCTTTGCAAGGTCCCTACAGTTCGCAGAGAAAGATGACCACCTGGAGATCATTCACTATGCCAGACACCATGGAATTCAGATTGCAGCCAGAGATGGTAGAATAGCCAGTATTCTGCAGAGCCTTACACAGAAATTTATTATAAAAACCTAGTACTTAAAACTTTACTTCAAATAAGTATATAATCAAAGACCAAGAATTCTCTGCAATGAATAGGGCCCTGAACAAAAATGGCATTCCCACCAGAAAAAGCCTGCGATAAGAAATAAGGGACATAAAGGTGAGTGTGGAAACCAGAAGAAGGGGCTGAACATGGTGGTTCATGCCTGTAATCCCAGCACTTTGGGAGGCCAAAGTGGGATGATCGCTTGAGCCCAGGAGTTTGAGACCAGCCTGGGCAACATAGTAGGACCCCATCTCTACTCAAACAAAAATTTTTTTAATCAACTGGGCATAGTGGTGCACACCTGTGGTACCAGCTACTGGAGAGGCTGAGGTGCGAGACTCACTTGAACCTAGGAGTTGGAGCTTGCAGTGAGCTATGATCATGCCACTGCATTCCAGCCTGGGTGACAGAGTGAGACCTTGTCTGGAAAAAAAAAGGAACTGAAAGAAGAAAAAGGAACCGTGTAGAAAGTGCAAGAAGCAAGGAGAAGGAGAAAGAGGAGACCCAAGGCAAATCCTGAGACCAGCTCAACACATCTAGAGAGCTGTAAGAAAGAAGCACCAGCAATCAGTATAAAGTCACATTCAATACCCTTTGTAGTGAATTAATGTGTAGACCTTTCCAATAATGTAGATTTAATTCTAGGCAGAGAAGAGAAGAAAGGTGTCCAGTTTTCACTGTTGCATCTCTGGAGAGTGAGTGTGAGTAGAGACATTCCATTCTGGGCCAAAGTGCATGTAGTGTTTACCTGGAGGTGCCTGTGGCAAGATGAGATGACAAATAAATATGATTGTCATGGTAGAAGCCAAGGTCCAAATGCCAAGGCATGGATGAACATGAGAGAGAATATATTTGGGTCATAATAGAATGGAATCAAGACAAAATCAGAAATGCAGAGAAGCTCAAGGGGACAAAGTTCAGTAGTACAAAGACTGTCAGGGTAGTCCTGTCAGAGCTTTAGGTTTTATGTTCTTTGGAAGAGCAGGCAGGCAGGTTATGGAGGTGCCGTGTTTGGACAGCTCGCCCTGGGGAAATAGTTTTCTCCTCTACTTGTAGTTTAAAGCCCAGATGATACACAATTGTTGGCTGTACTCCTTTTTGGTCCTATCCAAAGAGGACGCAGAAATCTGGCAGAACACTCGGCCCCTTGCTGCACATGGAAGGCAAAACAGCTCTTTCTGCCTCCTGCAGGTCTCTGCAAGCCTGGCCCTGCCAGGACTTTCATGCTGACCTAGTTTTTAACAGTGCAAGGTCTTGGATGTCTTCCCACCTGTCCTAACCATGGATGAAAGCCTAAAATCCAGTTATGGCACAACTTTCTTTTCCTCCTAATTCCTTAACTTTTGCTCCTTCTCCATGCTGCCCCCTACTTCTCTGTGTAGGTGGATGCCTTTTTAAGCCTGAGTGAAGAGACACAGTCCTTATTAGCACAAACATACAAAGAAAGTGAGGAATAAGAAAGTGCTTCCTTCTACTCTTCTGGATTCTCTGGCTCATCTAAAAATTAAATCGACATAGATGGATTAACTAGGGAAAATATTAATGACATACATACAGGCAGGAGTCCAGCAAAAATATGAGACTCCAGGAAGGAGTCAGATGATTGAGACTTACATATTATCCTGAGTTACAGAAAGGAATATGGGTTTGGGGCTTGTTTGGGGGGATGGGTGTGGAGACAAAATATGGGAAGGAGAGGGAGAGAGCCTAGTCTTTTTATGCCAAGAGTCTCCCAGGTAATGAAAATTGTCTTGGAATAGCTCTCTTCCTGGTACAATATCTTTACTCTGAAAATTTCTTTATAAATGTAAATTTCCTTTAAAAAGAGGAAATTTATATTAAATACTTTAGGCAGTTGACAGGAGGTGATATGATTTGGCTGTGTCCCCATCCATATCTCATCTTTAATTATAGTTCCCATAATCCCCATGTGTCATGGGAGGGACCTGGTGAGAGATAATTGAATCATAAAGGCAGTTACTGCCATGCTGTTCTCATGATAGTGAGTGAGTTTTCATGAGATCTGATGGTTTTTAAAGGGGCATTTCCCCATTTGCTTGGCACTTCTCCTTCCGGCCATCATGTGAGGAAAGTCATGTTTACTTCCCCTTCTGGCACAATTGTAAGTTTTCTGAGGCCTCTTCAGCCATGCTGAACTGTGAGCCTATTAAATCTCTTTCCTTTACATGTTACCCAGTCTTGGGCAGTTCTTCATAGTGGCATAAGAATACAGCAAATTGGTACCAAGTAGGTTGCTGTTATAAAGACACCTGAAAATGTGGAAGCCACTTTGGAACTGGGTAACAGGCAGAGGTTGGAACAGTTTGGAGGGCTCAGAAGAAGACAGGAAAATGTGGGAAAGTTTCAAACTTCCTAGAGACTTAGAGAGCTCAGAAGACAGAAAGATATAAGAAAGTTTGGAAGTTTCTAGAGACTTCTTGAATAGTTTTGATCAAAATGTTGATAGTGATATGGACAATGAAGTCCAGATTGAGGTGATCTCAGATGGAGATGAAGAACTTGTTGGGAACTGAAGCAAAGGTGACCCTTGTTTTGCTTTACCAAAGACACTGGTGGCATTTTGACCCTCCTCTAGAGATCTGTGGAACTTTGAACTTGGGAGAAATGATTTAGGGTATCTGGTGGAAGAAATTTCTAAACAGTAAAGCCTTCAAGAGGAAGCAGAACATAAAAGTTTGAAAAATTTGCAGCCTGACTATGAGATGGAAAAGAAAGTCCCATTTTCTGGGGAGAAATTCAAGTCAGCTACAGAAATTTGCATAAGTAACAAGGAGACAAATGGTAAGCATCAAGACAACAGGGAAAATGTCTCCACCTAGGAGAAAAAAGTGGGCCAGGCCCAGGGCCCCCCTGCTGTGTGCAGCCTAGGGACTTAGTGCCCTGCACCCCAGCTGCTCTAGCCATGACTGAAAGGGGCCAAGGTACAGCTCAGGCCATGACTTCAGAGGATGCAAGCCTCAGGTCCTCGCAGATTCCACATAGTGTTGGGCAAGCAGGTGCAGAGAAGACAAGAATTGAGTTTTGGGAACCTCTGCCTAGATTTCAGAGGATGTATGGAAACACCTGGATGTCCAGGCAGATGCCTGCTGCAGAGGTGGAGCCCTCATGGAGAACTTCTGCTAGGGCAGCGTGAAAGGGAAATGTGGAGTCAGAGCCTCACACAAAGTCCCCACTGGGACACTGCCTAATGGAGCTGCGAAAAGAGGGACACCATCCTCCAGACCCCAGAATTGTAGATCCACTTACAGCTTGCACTGTGCACCTGGAAAAGCCACAGACTCTCAACATCAGTCGTGAAAACAGTCTAGAGTGGGGCTATACCCTCATAAGCCACAAGGAGGAGCTGCCCAAGGTTGTGGGAGCCTATCTCTTGCATCAGTGTGACATGGATGTGAGACATGGAGTTGAAGTAGATCATTTTCGAACTTAAGGGTTTAATGACTGCCCTATTGGATTTCAGATGTGCATGGGGCCTGTAACCTCTTTGTTTTGGCCAATTTCTCCCGTTTGGAATGGGTGTATTTACCCAATGCCTGCATGTCCATTGTATCTAGGAAGTAATTAAGTTACTTTTGATTTTACAGGCTCATAGGTGGAAGAGACTTCCCTTGTCTCAGATATGACTTTGGATTTGAACTTTTAGGTTGATATGGGAATGACTTCAGATTTTGGGGGACTGTTGGGAAGGCATGATTGTGTTTTGAAATGTGAGGATATGGGATTTGGGAGGGGTAAGGAGCAGAATGATATGGTTTGGCTTTGTGTCCCCATCCACATCTCATCTTGAATTATAGTTCCCATAATCCCAATGTGTTGTGGAAGGGACTCAGTTGGAGGTAGTTGAAGCGTGGAGGCAGTTACCACCATGCTACAGTTCTCATCATAATGAGTGAGTTCTCACGAGATCTGATGGTTTTATAAGGGGCTTTTTTACCTTTGCTTGGCACTTCTCCTTCCTGCCATCATGTGAAGAAGGATCTGTTTGCTCCCTTCTGGCATGATTCTAAGTTTTCTGAGACCACCTCAGCCTTGCAGAACTGTGAGTCAATTCAACCTCTTTCCTTTATAAATTACCCACTCTTGTGCAGTTCTTTATGGCAGCATGAGAATGGACTAATACAGGAGGTAACAACATTTTCCTGCATTGGTTCATGTTTAATTTCAGTCCCTTCAAAACAATCAGTATGCCAAAGTGGTATACTTCGGAGTGACATGTTCTGAACTCCCACAGAGATTATGTCATAAGAAAGCAGCAGAAGCATCACCAACTCTAAGGGACAAAGTTCTCTCCAGCCACCAAAATGAATGCAGCTGCCACTTAGGGGAAGTGAACAAGGACAGAACCACCCAGAGATGATGGTGAGAAATGGCAGAATGCCTGGGAGCTGGAAAACGACTCCATGGAGTAAAAGTTCACAGCATCCTTTGGGACATGGCCAATGTTCATGACAAGGTAATAGCAAAATTATTTTCTTTCTGATGAGGCTCTGTTCTTATACTCCCTCCCAGAGATTGCAGGCCTGATGGTTGTAAGCCTTCCTGGGCAGAGAGACACCCAGCCCTGCCTAGAGGTGGCACTAAAGCAAGGGCTGGAGCTGTAGGAAATTTTAAATTTTAAAATCCAACTGAGAGCCAGTTTGCTCTTTATTATCACCTTGCCCCAACTGTTCTAAACAATATCAGTGACAAAACAGCCTTCTACATAACATCTTTTTAGGTCTAAATTCTAGATCATTGCTAGGCTTTCTGTTGAGTTTCTTTTTTTTTTTTTTTTAATTGTAGTAAAGTACATGTAACATAAAATTTACCATCTTAACCATTTTTAAGTATACATTTCAGTGCCACGAAGTGCATCCACATTTTTGTGCAACCATCACTATCATCCTTCTCCAGAACTTTTTTCATTCATTTTACAAAACTGAAACTCTGTATCCATAAAGCGACAACTCCTCATTCTTACCCCCCTCAGGCCCTGGCAACCATCATTCCACTTTCTGACTCTTTGATTCTGACTGCTGTGAGCACCTCATGTAAGTGAAAATAGACAATATTTATCTTTTTATTGCTGGACTATTTCATTAATCACAGAGTCCTCAAAGTTCACCCATGGTACAGCATGTGTCAGAATTTCCTTCGTTTTGAAGGCTGAATAATGTTTCATTGATGTGTATACTACATTCTGTTTATTCATTCATTTGTGGATGAACACTTGGGTTGTTTCTTCCTTTAGGCTATTGTGAATAATACTGTTATGAACATAGCTATGTAATTATCTCTCCAATATACGGCTTTCAATCCTTTTTGGTATATACCCAAAAGTGGAATTGCTGGCCATATGATAATTCTTTTTTTTTTTTTTTTTTGTCATTTGAGGAATCATCATTCTGGTTTTTTCCATAGTATCTGCACAATTTTAGATTCCCACCAATGGTACACAAGGGTTCCTTCCAATCACTCCACATCCTGCCGACACTTGTTATTTTCTGGTTTTTGATAGCCATCCTAATAGATGTGACATGGTATCTCCTTGCGATTTTCTTTGCATTTCCCTAATGATTACTGATGCTGGGCATCTTTTCATGTGCTTATTGACCATTTGTACATCTTCTTTGCAGAAATATCTATGCAAGTCTTTTACCCATATTTAAATCAGATTGCTTTGGGTTTTTTGTTGATTTGTTGCACTTTAATACTATCCTTGTATGCTTCAAGTTAGAATTTTTCTATTACTTATCTTTTAATAAATCTATTCAGCAAGGAAGTTAATTTACAGAATTCCCATTGTATAGTCAATCACCAAGACAGGCAGACTCAACTACACAAGTTCTTTTGAAAAGTCTGTTTATAACAGGAAGGTTTCATATAACTTCAGGTGCAATGTATTTCTCTAACCCTTGCAGAACCACATCTTCCTGCATTAAAATATACTCTAAATGAAAAATGATAGAACAGTAATTATGACAACAAAGAAATAGAATTTGAGCTATTTCAATTCCACCATTCTATATGACCACTTAGAGATTTATGTACATCTAAAATTTAAAATAGTGTGCTAGACACAAGCTTGTTGTTTTACAAAATTAATACATTTTACAAGTTTTAGTTTATACATAAAACATTTTACTGAATCTAAGTAATATCTTTAAATTTGAAATGTATTTGTTTTTATTTACTAGTCATCCAAGAAAATAAAATGTAATATTTTTAATGGTATTCTAAATTGGATTGTTTGCAACATTTTGGTGTTATTATATTTTTCTAAATATAATTATTTTTCCTACTATCATTAGAAGTTTCAATAAAATAAAGTGTTTATTGTCTGTATTTCTTTTCTGGCCTCTGTTATTATTATTTATGCCATTTTATAATTATTACTGAAAATAATTTTATTGTATAGGTAAGAGAGGTGCTATCAGTGATCCTCACTGGGGTCACACACAGTAACTGAGCCACCACTTTTCATATCCCTCCCATGTCCTCACAAGCTTTCCTTTCCTGCATCGGGGTGGCAGCGGGGGACTGTGATGTAGCCCATGCAGAGCTGTCCTTGTCACAGGAAAGAAGAGTACAGTGTTGGCCCAAATGCTCAAAAAGTTCCCACTAAATGATTGTGACATGATTAAAATCATTCTTTTAGCAGAATGATTTTTAAAATAGCTTAAATATAACAAGGGGGTGAAGCAGAAGACAAAGAACCAGGAAGCAGCTGAACACAGATATGCCCTCTGTGTCACAACAGTGACTGCCCTAAATAGCTCCCACTGCATTTCCCTCATGAGTGAGGGTTTCTCACTTGAACCATGAGTAACACTGTACAACATGGGTTCAACTCGGAGCTACCAGTCTGGAAAGATCAGCAGAACCTGATTTGAACAGTGTCTCTCAGACCATCCAGATGTGAAGAGGAGGATGCCAGGACAGCTGCCCCACTATTTGGGAAATGGAACAAATCTGGCCAGAACCTTCCTGGTGGAAGCAGAGTGACAGTTGCTGAATGTTGAGCTGAGAAATGGCTAAGGCTGCCAGAGTCAACTTTCCTGATCCTTTCAGCTGGCTTTGAGGACTAAAAAAATCTGTGGTTTCCATAAATCCAGAGCTGCCTTGGGCCCACGTCCAAACTGGCCACTTTCCTTCTATTCCACAGAAACTTTTTCTCTTTTTTTTTTTTTTTTTTTTTTTTGAGACTCCATCTCTCTGTCACCCAGGCTGGAGTGCAGCGGCGCAATCTCGGTTCACTGTACCCTCTGCCTCCTGGGTTCAAGCAAGTCTCTGCTTCAGCCTCCTGAGTAGCTGAGATTATAGGCGCCCACCACCTCACCTGGATATCTTTTTTGCATTTTTAGTAGAGACGGGGTTTCGCCAACTTGGCCAGGTTGGTCTTAAACTCCTGACCTCGTGATCCACCCACCTGGGCCTCCAAAGTACTGGGATTAGAGGTGTGAGCCACCGCGCCTGGCCTCCACAGGAGCTCTTACTGCCCAAGGTCTTGATCTCCTTTTCCTTTTTAAATAAAGTGTGCTTTCTGCATTTAGCTTCTTTTGGAACTCCTCTACAGTGAAGCAGATGAAATCCGTTTGTTATTTAGGGGAAAAGAAAAGATATTCTTTGACATATAAGATTCTCGGCAACCCAATCCATTTTTTAATTCTACAGTGAAGTACAACGTACAACAGAAATGTGCACAATTTCTAAGTGAATCGCCTGATAATTTTTCACTAAGTGAACTTCCCATTGTAACTAATAATGGGTCAGGAAAGAAACCATTACCAGCATCCTGGTAGACCTTGAGTCTCCTTCTAGTCCTTACTCTCCAGGATAGTTAGCCATTGTCCTCACTTCTGTCATCATAGGTTAATTTTGCCTGCATTGAACTCTGTGAAATTTTGCCATATGTGCTTTTATATGTCTGTGTCTTTAAGCACAGTATTTTGTACATGAGAATCACTTTGTTGTGTGTGTTCATTTATTCTCATCTCTATTTAGCATTCCATTCTAAGAGTATAACACAATTCATTTATCCAATCTGCTATTCATAGTATTCCATTGTAAGAGTATAAAACAATTCATTTATCCAATCTGCTATTCATGGGCATTTGAGATGTTTTCAGTCTGAGGTTATTATAAATATTGCTAACTGGATATTCATATACATGTTTTTGGTGTCATTAATATACATATTTCTCTGAAGAGTAGGATCTCTCTCAGAGTGCAATTGCTAGGTCATAAGATATGACAGATTCATTCGTACTACCAAAGAATTTTTCAAGGTATTTGTACCCATTTAAGCTCTCATCAGCAGTGCAATCATGTGGTCAGCACCTAGTAGTATTACTTTACAGTTTGTATTTGCCTGACAACTGATACAGTTTATCGCCTTTCCCATTGCTTGCTAGAATTTCAGAAGTCCTATTTTATTAAATATCTGTTTATGTCTTGCCTACTTTCCTGTTGGGTTCTCTGCCTTTTTCTTTTTTTTTTTTTTTTCTAAATATTTTTTATTATTATACTTTAAGTTCTGGGGTACATATGCAGAATGTGCAGGTTTGTTATATAGGTATACACATGTCATAGTTGTTGGCTGCACCCATCAACTTGTCATCTATATTAGGTGTTTCTCCTAATGCTATCCCTCCCCTAGCTTCCACACCCCAACAGGCCCCGATGTGTGATGTTCCCCTCCCTGTGTCCATGTGTTCTCATTGTTCAACTCTCCCACTTATGAGTGAGAACATGCGGTGAGGTATCGCTGTTCACAAGAGGCCATTAGCTGTAGGGGTTCTGCCTGCAGACTTTGACCTAAACGAAGAATGAGTAAAATGTACACTGACACACAAATACTCTGTTTTGCCAGTCCAGCTGAGTGTCTGACCGCCTACACACCAAGAGAGGCTTGTCATTGCATCTGGCATTGAGCAGCTCGCACTCTAGGCATTTATTTGTATGCATTTAATAACAGAAGTTCTGAGTCAACACCCTTGTGGATTATTAACATAGTTAAGAGTGTTCTAGGAATTATTGAAGCTCAGGTACTGCAGTCTAAAGTAAATACTATTAGGGGGCAATATCTTTGGTCAACCTCCTCCTGAGAGGGCTATCTGGCTCAAAGGTTAGTTAATGGGGGTCGGGTAAACAGACTTAACTGGGGAAGCCTCTATTGTCCTTAGTATTTACCTTATGACTTAATGCTCTAAGGTAAGAACTGGCTGCCTTCAGCCTGTTCAATTACTATAAGCTATGTAACCTTTCGGCTTTCTAAAATGTTTGTGACTATTTCCTGTAACTTTCCTTAATGTTTCTTTTTAATATTTCTCCACCATCCTAAGTGAATCACAACAATGTGGTGTTTAGTTTTCTGTTCCTGTGTTAGTTTGCTGAGAATTATGTTTTCCAGCTTCATCCATGTCTCTGCAAAGAACATGCACTCATCCTTTTTATGGCTACATGGTATTCCACGGTGTATATGTGCCACATTTTCTTTATCCAGTCTATCATTGATGGGTATTTGGGTTGGTTCCAGGTCTTTGCTATTGTGAACAGTACTGCAATAAACATTCATGTACATGTGTCTTTATAGTAGAATGATTTATAATCCTCTGGGTATATACCCAGTAATGGGATTGCTGCGTCAAATGGTATTTCTGGTTCTTGATCCTTGAGGAATCGCCACACTGTCTTCCACAATGGTTGAACTAATTTACACTCCCACCAACAGTGTAAAAGCATTCCTATTTCTCCACATTCTCTCCAGGATCTGTTGCTTCCTTTTTTATGATTGCCATTCTAACTAGTACGAGATGGTATCTCATTGTGGCTTTGATTTGTATTTCTCTAGTGACCAGTGATGATGAGCTTTTTTTCATATGTCTGTTGGCTTCATAAATGTCTTCTTTTGTGAAGTGCCTGTTCATATCCTTTGCCCACTTTTTGACTGAATTGTTTTATTTTCTTGTAAATTTGTTTAAGTTCTTTGTAGATTCTGGATATTGGTCCTTTGTCAGATGGATAGATTGCAAAAATTTTCTCCCATTCTGTAGGCTGCCTGTTCACTCTGATGATATTTCTTTTGCTTTGCAGAAGCTCTTTAGTTTAATCAGATGCCTTTTGTCTATTTTGGCTTTTGTTGCCATTGCTTTTGGTGTTTTAGCCATGAAGTCTTTGCCCATGCCTATGTCCTGAGTGGTATTGTCTATGTTTCTTCTCAAGTTTTTATGGTTTTAGGTCTTACCTTTAAGTCTTTAATCCATCTTGAGTTAATTTTTGTATAAGGTGTAAGGAAGGGGTCCAGTTTTAGTTTTCTGCATGTGGCTAGCCAGTTTTCCCAACACCATTTATTAAATAGAGAATTCATATAGCCAAGACAATTCTATGCAAAAAGAACAAAGTTGGAGGCATCATGCTACCTGACTTCAAACTATACTACAAGGCCACAGTAACCAAAACAGCATGGTACTGGTATCAAAAAATATATATAGACCAATGGAAAGAACAGAGGCTTCAGAAATAATGCCACACATCTACAACCACCTGATCTTTGACAAATCTGACAAAAACAAGCAATGGGGAAAGGATTCTCTGCCTTTTTCTTACTGATCTTTATAGTAACAAAGAAAGAACATAAATGAAAAATGAATACCTTGTTTGCAAATTCTTACAAATATCTTCTGACACTCCATGGTTTGTCTTTTTATACTCTTAGTAATGTGTTTTAATAAATACAAGTTCATAATTTCAATAAAGACCAACTTGGCATCTATGGTTAGCTCTTTTTGTGTCTGGTTTAACTCTTTGTCTTATCCAAGAATCCAACCTATTTTCGATGCCATATTTAAAATCAGGCAGTCTGGCTAAGTATCCATCTCATTTGAAAGCTGCTGTTCCCTATGGTAACCCCTCCGAAGTCTATTTTTCCTCTCTTCTCTTCCCCACAATATGTAAATGTCATGAACAATGATGTTTAATTCCATGAGTTTGAGCGTTAAAGTACATGAAAATCTCCCAGCACCATACTGAAACTTGTCTCTTGAACCTTTTACATATCTGATATCTCAAACTGGTCTTTTCACTGCCACTAGACAAAGAAAGAACTATCACTCTGGACCTGCCACTCTGGTGAGGCTGTCTACAGCTGCCTTTCTTCTAGGAAAGAAGCAATTGTTCCTACACTGACAGAAATTGCCAACAGGAAAATCCTTCATCTGGCTTGTTAAAACATTCTTTCTCAGTAATGAGTTTTGAGATTTTCATACACAATCTGCTATACCAAAAGCCAATCAAAATTTTGGTTGCATTTGTGGCACCAAGAAGAGTATGTGGGATTTGAAATCAGAAAAATCTGAACCAACTTGCAGCTTCTATCATGTGCTTTTTATTGGCCACTGGGGGAAGTAAAGTACTTAAACTTTCTGAACTTCAGTTTCCATATCTGTAAAAGAGGAATGGTAATGACCATTTCACAGAGTCTGGAGGGGCCTTAGATGAGACAGATAAATTATCTGAAAATATTTGCATATTCTAAAACATGCATACATTAAAAGTCACTCATATTGTTACTGCAATAATTAGGAATTTTAAATACAAATTCATTAGATTGATAATAGCAACTAACATTTATTGAACTTACTGTATGTGCTCTGAAGCACTGTTATAAGCATTGTATATATCTTAACTTATTTAATTTCTGCAACAACCTGTAGGTAGGTTTTATTAAAATACTCATTTCCAGATGAGGAAACAGAGGCACAAAAAGATTGAGTGGCTTATGGAAGGTCATACAGCTACTGAAGTCAACAGAATGTTAGTCCAGGGAGATGGCTGCAGTGTTTACCTGCCTAAGAAAATTACACAGTCCCCATGGTCTTGGGCTTGATTTATAGAGCATCCTCAATGCCATATGGTGAGAAAAGTAGGAGGGATTTGGAACTTCTGCCAAACATCATTGTTAGACTGCTTCAGTGAAGGATGGGTTTCTATCACAACTTCACAGAACCTTTGTTTTAGAAGAAGGAAGGAAATTAATATACGTGGAAAGACTACATAAATCTGTTGTTAGGTACTTTACAACCTCATGACACAGATATTGTTATTACCCCATTTTATGAATAAGAAATGAAGATTTATGAAGATTAAATGGCTAGTTTACATTCACAGAGTTAAGAATAGCATCAAAACTCAGACGCAGGTATAAGCAGCACTTTTTCCTAGTGGCCCAGTGTGGACCACTATTAGCACCTCTCTTCCCTATATGATAAAATTATTTTCAGTAATAATCTTAAAATGGCATAAAGCATAATAATAATAGTGGCCAGAAAATAAATACAGAAAATAAACTTTTTATTTTTTGAAGCTTCTAATAACACCAGGGAAAACAATTATATTTAGAAAAATATAATAATGCCAAGCTTTTCACAATTCAACATTTAACCAAAAAGCGTGTATCACTTTTATCACCTGAAAAAAGGGAGTTAAAATAAGAAAATATAGATATTCTCTAAATTTGAATTGAAAAAGTAGACGATAGCACACATGAAATGAGATGATTTCTCATCAACCTTTCCACAAAGTCACTTGGTTTAGATTCCAATCACACCAGTAGAACAACCTAACTCTGCAGTCTCTTAGCTGCGTATGCAAGTTTGAAAGATCTCTATCAGTAGAAAGCAGATTGGCTATTTTAAAGATATTATGGGCTGCATGAAAGTAACTGGAAAGATAGGAAGCTGAAAAATATTGAAGCCATTTTGGGGAACAGTGAGTCCGTTAGGAAAAATTCTATCATTTCTGGTAGCAAAACTATTTTAAGCCATACTTACTGAACAAGAAAATAAATGATTCTTTTTGAGTTATGGGGTAATAGCCTTGTGCAATAATTTATGAGACTTATGTTGTAGGTGTTTACTATAAAATATTCAATTTCTACATGTAAATTAAGGAAGGCTGCAGTAACAGTTTGCATAAAAGGGAAATACAGCCTTTTTGCTGCCTGTTTTTCTCACCGAAGAAAAGACATACCTCTGTGAGTACCCAAGGTAGTGACAGAATGTGTCAAGAACACACATCAATCTGACCAAATATTTCACCTCCATGCTGTGCAGTGCTGTGCAGTGCCATGGCCACGTTTAATGCACCAGGCAAAGAACAAAGGAAGCCTATCATCTTTAATTATTAAGCACTGAAGAATAAATCCAGAACGAGAACATGTGGAATGTTCCCTTAATACCTTTCTGGGTTCCGAAAACAAGCTGGAGTTGATTTGCATGAACCCTACTCTCTCACAAACACAACCTTCTGCAGAATCATTTCGGAAATTGCTCTGAAATTGTTTCCGACATTTTTTTGAGAGAGAAGCATTGTCTGAAACGATCTCAAGCATTTTATTCTATAGTACAGGAACTATTTTTATCATAAAGAGAACAATCCCTTTGTTAGAAGGGTACTGATTTAAGGATTAAGATGGGTTTTATTTGGCTGTTTTTTTTTGTTTTGTTTTGTTTTTCCCAGAGGAGAGTCTACATGCTATTAAGAGCGTGTAATCCTAATATCTGCTGGCTCCATAACTCGCACATACTCATTAACAAGTCCTCATAACCACTTCCCTGCCACTGAAAGAGCCTCCATTTATTTCTTTGAGAGCTTACTTAAATAGGTTCCACAAATGGGATCCACGGGCCCACAGGCAAGACAGACGATGGCACCTTCCTGTTGTCTCTCCATCTTCTCACCTTAATGTCCCCATCTCTGACGCATAAAGACACATGGAAAAACCTTGTTTCCAACATTGCACATGATGAAAATGCCACTGTCTATGCCAGAAGGGCAGTCTCTGAATATTCCTAAACCATCTATGCCTTAACACGGCAGAGTCCACAGAGCCCTGTGCAAAGCTGGTGAACATCATGCTTTCCTAATCCTACCACACTGCTACCGGGTTTCACCAAGTCTCTCCCGAGTAATATTGTTAACTCTTATCCCATATACCTTGCCCAGAATAATAATGCCATGTTTCTTATGAAAATCAATTTCAAATACCTATAATCATGCTATCTCAAATCCAATCTGTGGAATTTAAAGGGAAACAGTTGCCATAATATCTCCTCCATATTCTACCCCTGTCACCTAAAACCCCTCTCACCTTCACCAATTACAGAAATTCTCCTGTGTATCCAGATTCATGTAGATACTGGGAAGGGAGAAGAGATGACGAGGTATGGGAGAAGAATGGGGATGATATTTATATGGATAGGAACCTGGCCTCAGCTCAGCCAAACTAAAAGCCTCAGATGTAAGATTGAGGAATGCTGGACTTTATCTACATTCAAAGATGAAAGATTCCTTTGTTAGGATCACACATGGCATTTGCCCTATAGCTGAAACAATATATTAGTTTCACCTACAGGGCAAAACTGAGAGCTGTTGACCAGAAAGTAAGAAACTTGGATTCTAATGCTTGTTCTGCCTCCCAAGCCTGTGTCCACAGATGCACAGGAGGGCAAGCACCTTTGTCCTGTCCACAGCCCCATCCGCACAACTTGACAACTGTTCAACGAGTATTTTTAGCTGAAATTTCTTTGTGCTTTCCCCACCATCCATAAAGTTGAAATGATAACAGCTACCTTACCTGCCTAATGAGACTGTAAAATTAAAACATATGTGTGAACATGTCTGAATGTTCCCTTTCTCCTAGTGAGTGAAAACACACCTAATGAAGTCTGATAAACACAGCATCCTGCTGCTGTGACTCTTCATCTACGAAAAGAACCAGGCCCAGCCCACCAAATCCTCCTTTGGAAGCACTCGGACATCTCCTTCAGAGCTCCTTCACCGTCCACATATGAGTACCTCCTCCTCAAGATAACCGGCTTTTATTCAAGCCCTAGCCTTCAAAAAGCATTTTTTAAAATGTATTTACTGTTCTTTTCATCCCACGTATCTTCTACTGCGTTCCACTGTAAAATGGCTATTGCCGCAACAGCCAAAAGGCCACAAGTTCCTGACACTGCAACTACCAGATGCTGTACTCTCCTTGCGTCTGGGTTCCCAAATGACCACAGAGAGCAGGATCCCTACGGACCCTCACAGGACATCTAGCAAGAGGAAGAAACATGCTTTCATTGTGTTAGGGCACTGGAATTTCCCGGGTTAATCTGTGACCTCTATGTAACCTTGCCTGTCTTGAGAAAGTCAGGCTTATGATAAAAACTCACTTTAGTTAGGCTTTTTAATGGTTTTTAACAACCTCATGAGTTACGAACATGCTGAGAGACAGCAGCCACAGTAAAAAGCCCTGCATGCCAGGGGTCAGGACCCTGACCCCAGCCCCAGCTGAACCCACTACTTGCTGTGTGACCTTAGCCAACCCGTTATATTTCATTGTATTGTAGATTGGCTCATTGTCTTCTTTTAACAAGTGAGAAGAGAAGACTAATTTAGCTTTTTAAAGAGCTTTCAGGTCTAACATTCTATAAATGAACTTCTGGCTGCCTGTCTAGGAAGGTACCCAGTACCTATAACTTTCTTTCTGTGGCATTATGCTTTATTTTTTTTAAACTAAAATAGATAAATTTAAAAAAAACTCTACTGACTGACAATTGTTTGGAACCCAACCTATTTATAAGCTTAGGGTTACACTAAGGCTAAAATCTCATTTAATGTCAGGTTACTTGTAAATCTTGTATTTATATGAAAGTTGTATAAAAGTACCTTAGGAAGCAAATTTTGTTTGTGAGTGTGCCTGTTTTTTAACCATGCAGTGAGCACTCCTGTCATTTAAGCAAATTTAGCACACAAAAAAATTAAATTCAATAGAATCCAAAATTAAGGAGCATCATTAGTGGATAAAATAGCAAACTGCTGATAATATGATTCAGAGCACCAAGAAGATGCTCTAGAAAGAAACATAAATGAAAAATAATGAAACTAAGCTGCTTCAAAGCCATTGAGTAGAGACTATCAGAGAATGCCCCTGTGATAGGGAAGTAACCCTTTTCAGTCCATAGGGCCCAGTTTTGGCTCAATTCTCGTGCCATGGACCTTACAGCAGACTTGAGGAAAATTGTATTATAAGGAATCATGCATGAATGTTTCTGAAAGCGGACTGGGTGAGCCAAGACTCTTTGTTTTAATATGAATTAAGTTTTCATCTCTGGTTTTGGAGTTGAACTACTGGCTCTTGCTCAGGTTTTCCCTCTAACATGTTCCTTGGCTGTAGTGCTAAGCTTCAACTGCAACAATTAATGCCTCATGCTTGGCCCAATTCATTTCCTGCTTGTGCCTAACATGTTACTTGAATCATTTTCAAATTCTCTCTTTTTAACAAACCCATACTTATCCCATGATTGGACACTGACATAATCAAGTCATGTTTGTTCATTCTCACTGCTTAGATCTGTGTTTGGGAAAATGAATATCTTTTACTTTTGAATAGCAGATAAAAATGTAAATTTGTGTAGGCAGATTTTGTCATAAATACTGATTACCATCCCTTGGTGGAGTCACCTGAGCCATATCTTAAATACACACACACACACACACACACACACATGAAATAGAATAGGTCGTAAGTTAAAATTAAAATGAACAATAATTAAAATATCTTCTTAGAGTTTATACTATGTATAAATATATATACTTTCTAAAACTCATCTATATTTTATAAAAATATGTGTAAAATCAGAAAAATAAGTGTAATTAGAATGACATTTTGCAAATCATTTATGAGTTTTCCTTTTCGCCTTTCTCTCTTCATGCCCTTTTACATTGGTCAGCTTAAGCCTCCATGTGTCTAGGAGATTAGTATTTATTACAGCAGGCGTTAATGACAAAGAATGAGGAATATTCAGCATCTGACGTTCACAGGATTTTATAGGACAAGAGGCTTGAGAGCCAGGCATTGCCGAGAGGGAAAGGGCTTCCCAATCCCTTTTTCTCCTCCTTTGGCATGTTTGCCACAGAGCTGGGAGACCCATGCTCTTTCTGTTCTGTAGTTCAGGGAAGATATTCTTTCCACCTAAGCGGGAGAAGCCCTAAACTTGTTGCTCTAAGGTAAAAGGAAGATATGATTTAGGGGAAATAAAAGAAAAGCCTGCTCTTTTCTGGTCCCAAGAAATGGTTGGAAGAAAAAACAAAAACAGGGAGAGGCATGAGCCCCTCAAATGCATCTGCCCAACTTTCCCCCAGGCCCAGGGACCAGCCGAGGTGAGAAGTCAGGGAGAGTAAGCCAGAGACACAGGATTCCTCCCTCCAGCTTCCCTCGCACTTGGGTTTCTGAGAGGATTCCATCTTGAAGGCAGTCTTCAATGTGTGTGCAGCTTCTTCCGGCAGAGGGAGGACTTGAGGTTTTACTCTCCCAAGTTGTCATTGATTTTATTATGAGATAGACAGAAATTGTGGCAATATATTATCTGACTGCAGAGCTTGGGGGATTGGGCTCAGTAGGGGTGTAGGAAGATAACGTGACTCAGTAGCAAGGACAGCAAGAGGGCTGCCTGGTCTGTGGCCAAATGTAAACCACAACTGATTCAGTTCTACCGTAGGCCTGTACTCTGCCATTCCCCAAGACACCTTAGTTCTTTCAGCACAAAATCCTAGGGGTACTCATTTTGGCTGAGTTGATCATGTCTTCTTTTTTATTTCTTTTAATGGAAAAAACTAGAAAATGTATATTTTAAGAAAAAATAAGTCACAAGTTTATACTAAAATTTTAAATTCAAAATTAGCTCTATAAGATGCTTATTTAATGTCATCCCCTTTACATCTTCTTACACTCTGAAAATCTCATTTTTTAATATTCAAAAAGCTAATTAAGTCATTTGCACTATAAAGACACAGTCTCAGAATAATAAACCAGCACTGGCCGGGTGCGTTGGCTCATGCCTGTAATCCCAGCACTTTTGGGAGTCTGAGGCAGGAGGATCATGAGGTCAAGAGATCAAGACCAGCCTGGCCAACATGGTGAAACCTCCATCTCTACTAAAAATACAAAAATTAGCTGGGCGTGGTGGTGCTCACCTATAGTCACAGCTACTCGGGAGGCTGAGGCAGGAGAATCACCTGAACCCGGGAGGTGGAAGTTCAGTGAGCCAAGATCGCACCACTGCACTCCAGCCTGGCGACAGAGTGAAACTGTCTCAAAAACAAATAAATAAACCAGCACTATCATCAAACATTTATGATTTTTTGAGGGAAGCAATTCTTTCGGTCCTTAGGGTTTATCCCCATGGAGATGGACAGTAGAATTACAGGGTTGTTAAAGATACTTTGAATAGTTACTCTCTGTGTGGTTATTGTACAGCGTTAAGTTCATTTGTTGCATTTTACTTCTGGTTTTTAAGGGTGACATTTTACAATTTAATTCTCTTTTTTAATTATGCAAAAGGGTTGCATTGTTACAGAATCAGATGTACAAAATAGGGCATTTGCAGAGAAATCTGGATCCATGCCCTTCTTCTCCACCCTATTTCCTCCCTCACACTTGGGGTAACCTAAAAATTTCTATTTATGACTTACTCCTGCACTTTCAGTATAAGAATATGTGTGTGCATATTTATTGATTTCCCTCTTTTTTACATAAATTTTAATCTTTGGTACACAAATTTCCCCATTTTGCTTTTTTACATAAAAAGTATGTTTTAGACATGGATTCAAAATAGTATACAGAGATATTCCTCATTCCATTAATATATGCACAAATAAACTAATTTGCCTTTGTTTATTCAGTTAGACCCCTATTAGGTCAAAAGGTAAATGCCTTTATAATTAGCAAATTGTTGCTAAGATATTGCAAGATATTGCCAAATTCTACTTCATGAGCATTGTATAATTTTGCAATCCACCAGAAAAGAATGAGGTTGCATGTTTCCAGATGATCTACCAACAGATTATTTTAATCTTTTGGAGTTGTGCAACCTAATAAGTGAGAAAACATATCCTCTAGCAGTTTTAATTTGCATTTTCCCTGTTATAAGCAATGCTTTTCATATGGCTGAGAGCCATTTATATCTTATTTTCTCTGAATTGCCTGTTCATATCTTTAGCCTATTTTTTTTATCATGGTTTTTGGCCTTTTCCCCTCTATTTCTAGAAGCTGTTACATTTTAGAGGCATTCATATTTTGTGAATATACTGCAAACATTTTTCAAGTGTGTCATTTTTCTTTTACTTTGCTTATGTTTCTATTGTTGTTTTGTTTTAATTAAGGGGTATTTGCCACTCAATAGTGATATTTTATGTAATTAAATTTATCAATCTTTTCTTTTACTGCTTCTGAATTTTGCAATTTATCCAGAGTTCAGTATGAGAAATATACTTGTTTTGTTAATAGCATAGTCTTTCAGCAATCCCAATGCCACATTGTAAAATTCCATCTATTACCCCCTTGTTTGAGATGCTGCCTTTGTTGTGCTGCTAAATGTCATTATGCATTTAAATTTGTGACAAGGGTGTCTATTTTTTTCCATTGCTCAGTCTATATGAACCAATACCAAACTTTAATAACAGAGGCTTCATATTATCTTTTAATATTTAGTAGGGAAAAGCCCAACTCCTTGCTTTCCCACAGGATTTTCCAACTATTCATGCTTATTTTTTTACAAATTAAAGCCAGCAAAAAGCCTGAATGTATTTTATACAATTTATATTAGATATATAAATCATTTTAGGAATAACTGATAGATTCATGATGTTGAACCTTTCTATTCATAAACTCCTCCTTCCATTTATTCAATTCTAATTTTGTGCCTTTCAGATGTGTTTTATAATTTTCCACATAGAGAATTTTGAAATTATTCATTAAGTTAATGCCATGGTACATTTTCTGTGTGGCTGTCTTAAACAAAGTTTTCTGTTCCATTATATTTTCTAGCTGATTTGTGTCTGACTATATGAATATATGAGGCTTTTTGTAACCTGCTACTTTACAAAATTTTCTTACTAAATTACCTTATAATTTAAAGTCACTATTCATTTCACTCTTTGAGGTTTTCCAAATCTATAATCACATCATCTGCAAGTAGAGACAATTCTACCTTTTCCTTTCCAATTATTATGCTGCTACTTGCTCTATTTTTATCTAATTGCACTGAGTAATTCTTCTAACATAATTTAAAATAAAAGAAAGAATAGTAAGCATCCTTATCATTCTCCTGAGTTTAACAAGAAAGCCTCTAGCATTTCTCGATTAAGTAGGATGAAGACTTTGAGGAGGAAATACACACATATCCCACACCCACACACACCATGCATATTATAAGTTAAGGAAGTATTCACTAATTTCTACTTCATTTAGTCTTTTTCACATGAATGGGTGTTGAGTTCTGCCAAGTGCATTTTCTGTATCTATGAAGAAATCCATATTATTTATCTCCTGAACTCTAATAATACAATGGATCACACAAATGAACTGCCCACTATTGATCTACCCATGCATTTCTGGAATAAATCTTTCTTGGTGACAGTTTCTTAATTTTCCACATGTTGTTGGATCACATCTGCTGATGTCTTATTTAAGATTTTACGTCAATACTAATAAGTGAAGTTGGTCTGTGTTTTCTTTTATGTTGGAATCTTTTTTATGCTAAGGAGCACAATTATATTCACTTTACAGAAAGAATTTAGAAATTTCCCATATTTTTTAATACTCTAGGTTGAATAGAATTGAGTTTATCTTGTTTTAACAGTTTAATACATATACTCTACATAGTCATAATGGTGAATCTGGGGGCAAGGGGCTCTTTAAATAATTTCTTTGTTTGTTCTAGTGTAATTACAGTTAACTCTGGAGCAACAGGGCTTGAACTTCACGGGTCTACTTATATGTAGATTTTCTTCCACCTCTGTCACCCCTGAGACAGTAAGACCAACCGCTCCTCTTCTTCCTCCTTCTCAGCCTGCTCAACATGAAGATGACAAGGAAAAAGGTCTTTACGATAATTCACTTCCACTTAATGAATAGTACATACAGAGTATTTTCTCTTCCTTATAATTTTCTTGATAACATTTTATTTTCTCTAGCTTACTTGATTGTAAGAACGTGATATATTATACATACAACACACAATTGATGTGTTAATTGACTGTTTATGTTATCAATAAGACTTCC
This sequence comes from Piliocolobus tephrosceles, assembly GCF_002776525.5. NCBI lineage: Eukaryota > Metazoa > Chordata > Mammalia > Primates > Cercopithecidae > Piliocolobus > Piliocolobus tephrosceles. The sequence goes on from NC_045440.1 coordinate 58,706,535, forward strand.
AGTCAATAGTAGTTAAGTCTTGGGAGAGTCAAAAGTTATACACAAATTTTGGACTTCACAGAAAGTTTGGTGCCCCTAACCTCTGTGTTGTTCAAGGTTCAACTATAGTTTGTCTATACCAGGGGTCCCCGACCTCCAGGCCTTGGACGGGTACCTGTCCATGGCCTGTTAGGAACCAGGCCACACAGCAGGAGGTGAGCAGCAAGCAAGCATTACCACCTGAGCTCCACCCTCTGTCAGATCAGCTGCAGCATTAGATTCTCATAGGAGCACAAACCCTACTGTTACTGTGAACTGCGGCATGTGAGGGGTCTAGGTGTGCGCTCCTTATGAGAACCTTATGCCTGATGACCTCAGGTGGAATAGTTTCATTCCCAAACCACTCCAACCCCCTTACTCCCAGTCTGTGGAAAGATTGTCTTCCATGAAATTGGTCCCTGGTGCCGAAAAGGGTAGGGACTGCTGGTTTAGACTCTCTGGCTCTACCAAATCAATTTTGGTAAGCTGTATTTTTCTTTAAAAATGATTACCAATTTCGGGCGCCTGTAATCCCAGCTACTCGGGAGGGTGAGGCAGGAGAATGGTGTGAACCCGGGAGGCGGAGCTTGCAGTGAGCCGAGATCGCGCCACTGCACTCCAGCCTGGGCGACAGAGCGAGACTCCGTCTAAAAAAAAAAAAAATCAATTCATTTACGCTGTCATGAAATTTGTTTTGGGCAATGAAACTTTGTAAACGTGACACCAACTAAGCCTGAAAACCACCTGTGGGCTGAGGCTTGCTCTCTTGTTGCAGCTGAAACATTGTAACTAGCACTCAAGTGAACCTGAGCTCCCTGCTGGAGGATGAAAGGTCACATTGGAAAAAACCAAGATACTCAACCCATCAGCCTGCCAGCCATCAGGCAAGAGAGTGAGGCCACTTTAGATCATCCAGACGCCAGCTGACCACAGAGTCCAACAAAGATCATCTAAGTCAGCCCAAACCAGAAAGAACACAAAGTCAAATCACAGGGAAAAATGTTATTACTTTAAGCTGCTAATTTTAGGCTGGCTTATCACACACTATCAGCTAAATGATACAGAATTCAACATCAAAATGGATTACAAAATTCTTCTTCACTATTTAAATAAAGAAGTCACTTAAACAAGACTGCCCCATACAGTCCGGCAAACCCTTTTTGATTAGCTTCTGCGCCAAATCCAGCCTGACAAACCCTCCTCTTCATCTCCTTAAACTACCCTCCATCCGCCACCCTCCCCAGTAAACAAAACTGTACCTGAAACCAAACCTCCTAATTTTTTTTTTTCTTTTTTTAGACAGAGTGTTGCTCTGTCACTCAGGCTGGAATTCAGTGGTGTGCTTTCAACTCACTGCAAGCTCTGCCTCCCTGGTTCACGCCATTCTCCTGCCTCAGCCTCCCCAGTAGCTGAGACTACAGGCACCCACCACCACGCCTGGCTAATTTATTGTATTTTCAGTAGAGATGGGGTTTCACTGGGTTTGGTCTCAATCTCCTGACCTTGTGATCTGCCCACCTCGGCCTCCCAAAGTGCTCAAATTATAGGCGTGACCAAACCTCCTTTCTTAATGGCCCATTTGGGCCACTGTCATGAGTTTTCCCAATGTTCATACACACTCAGTCCTTGGAAGTCATTGTGGGCTAAACTGGGTCCCTCCAAAACTCATATGTTGAAGTCCTATACTGCAGTAGCTCAGAATGTGGCTGTATTTTGAGATTTGATCTAACTGAGGTAAAATGAGATCATTAAAGTAGGCCTTAATCCAACGTGATTTCTAAGAAGAGGAGATGAGGACACAGACAGATACACACACAGAAGGAAGACCGTGTGAAGACACAGGAAGAAGACGGCCATCTACAAGCCAAAAACAGAGACCTCAGAAGGAGTCAACCCTGTTGATGTCTTCATTTCTGACTTCCAGTCTCAAAATTTTAAGAAAATAAATTTCTGTTGTTTAAGCCACCCAACCTGTGGTACTTTGTTATGACAACCTTAGCCAATTAATATATAAGTACAGGACAAAAAAGTATACACGTGTCGAGGTTAGAGGCAGCCTAGAGTTGGGTTTCACTCCCACAGGGATATTTATGCATGCATTTCCTTTGTCCACACATGTAAATAAAAAGCATTTCTTGAGGAAAAGTCAATCTACATAAAAATCATTTTCAATACACAAATAATCACTAGCATATGTTCTTTTGGAAACTGATATCATAGAAATACTAGTAGTAATAAGAAATGGTAGTAGCAACCATTGTAAAACTATTTTAAAATATTAATGAAAATTAATAAATGATAAAAGAATAATAAAGCTGGTTACCAAGCACTTTCTATTCGTCCAACACTGCACTATTAATTTTGCAAACACTGTTTTGTTTGTAATCCTCAGTATCCAAAGAAATGGCTCTCATTAGCCCTGTTCTGCAGTTGGGGAAATTGATGCTCACAAAATGAGTCACTTATCTGGGGTATCTCAGCAAGCAGCAAAAGCAGATTTTAACCCAGGGCCTAACTTCAATGTGCATTCTCTTTCCATTACAGCCCTTTAAAAAACTTACTCTTCATCAGTCAATTTTTATCAAGAAGAATAAAGGCAAACATGATTTCATTTAACACAACTGATAAAGTTGGGGATAATTTTAAAGCTCGCACTGAGAGGAAGGTAAACCTATAATCAGCATAAGATAAATCATCTTCATCTTTCACAAAAATAACTATAATCAAAGCTGTTCTCATACCTCATGGACGTTGACCTGCTTTTTAATGGCTTATATTTCAAACTTGAGTTCAGGCACACATAGAAGAGAAAATGAAAAATGAATACATCTGCATTAACCAGAATTCTCAGATTATCTAGTGTTAACAATGTTTTTTTTTTTCTGAAACAGGGTCTCACTCTGCCCCCCAGGCTGGAGTACAGTGGCACAGTCACAGTTCACCTCCCACCTCAGCCTCCCAAGTAGCTGAGACCACAGGTGTGTGCCACCACACCTAGCTTTTTTTTTTTTTTTTTTTTTTTTTTTGGTACAGACAGGGTCTTCTTATGTTGTCCAGGCTGATCTTGAACTCCTGGCCTTAAGTGATCCTATCATCTCAGCCTCCCAAAGTACTGGAATTACAGGCGTGAGCTACCGTGCCTGACCAACAATTTTATACTCCAAGAATATAATCTGCTTTTACTTAAAAAAGTATATGAAAAAAAGTTTTAACTTAAAAATATTACGTAGCTTTTGGTGCACGTAAGAAATTCACATATCTGTAGAACTTAATGAAAAAAGTGTTAACAAACATAATCTAGCTGTAAGAACATTAAAATATTGAAATATAATTTAAATACACCATTTATATTGGCATGTTCTGGGGAGATTGTGTTTTCTTCTTTTGAACTGTTTCCATGTTTTCTTTATTTAATGTAAGAGGATTTATTCAATTTAATAGGCTAAATCATCTGAAATTAATTTTATCAAGCCATGTCTTGCCTTTCCCATTTATGTTTTATACAAATTCTACTAATGTAAGAGACTTATGTCTCATTTTGCTGTTGTTAGAATTTATGACTGAATTTCTTGGAAGAAATTTTTATTAAAGTAGCTCTCCACTTACTTTTTACAATGTATAGTAAAGCATTCATCTCTAGGGAAAGTAGAATAAGGAAAGGCCACCAAAACTTAGTGGATGTGCTTCAGAAGACCAACAGAGTTAAACGTTTCGGGGAACAATATTGATATATTTTAACTCTATTCATAAAGATTTTATCTTTAAACAAAAGTGAGTTAATATTTCATAGACAACTTCTGGTCTGAATAAAATCCTCCCCTCCTCCCATTTGAAGATCACTATTGCCTGAGATTTTAACACCAGATTTTGGTTTATTTGTTTTCCAGATAAACGTTATGACCTTAGAATCTGAAATGAAAAGGTGATTAAATCATAGTCATATTTAACAAATTATGGAGACAGATATAAAATTGAGCAAACAATCATGTTTTCTTCTAAAGGAAATTTAGTAATAAGGAATTCTTGGTGAATGGAATAATGAAAAATGCTATCAGTGTTTTTCCAGTAGGGTCATATTTACATGATGAACTTCTGGTAAGTTCTATTCCCCGTAGTACAGAAAAGGAAACTAAAGCACAGTTTCCTGCCCAAATTTTCTGATTCATAAGTGGAGAAATGCACTAGTCATCTGCTGTGACATAATGAATTACCCTAAAACATAGCTTAATACAACAAAATTGTATTATTTCACCATTTCTGGGAGCTAGAAATTTCAGAGTGTTGTAGCTGAGTGGACCTGACTGGGAGTCTCTCATGAGGTTGCAGTCAGGATGTCAGGCAGGGGTACAGCTGTCCAAGACTTGATTGGGGTGGGAAGACCCACTTCCAAGATGGTGCAGTCACAGGCTATTGATAGGGAGCCTCAGCTTATGTCTGAGGCTGTTGGCAGAAGACCCAACCCTGGTCACAGGGTCTTTCCAAAGCACTGACTGTGTGTCCTCACAAGGTAGCAGCTAGCTTCCCCCAGAGTAAGTGATCCAAGAGAGTGAGCAAAGAGAATGCTCCGGCATGTACCCCTCTGGCCTAGTCTCAGAAGGGACACAACTTCATTTCTGCCATAGTCTATTCATTAAAAGCCAGTCTCCAAGTGCAGCTTGCACTCAAGGAGTAGAGATTTGGGATACACTTTTTGAAGGGAAGGGTAGTAAAGAATTTATGAACATCTTTAAAACCACTTCCCAAAAGTTCTGCCTTAAGAACCTACTGTTGCTTTTTGGATGGCATATATAGCTGCAGTAAAGTGCACAAATCTTAAGTAACCAGCTCAATGAACAGATACATGCATCTGTAAGCATGCATGTGTATATACACATATGTGTGCATGTATACATAAGTACATATGTGTGTTGTGTCCATACATATATATGTATATATGCATGTGGGCATATACGTGTGTATACATGGATAGCACATTTGTATGTATGTACACACACACGTATGTACCACACAAATCAAAACGTGTAACAGTCTCTGCACTGAAGCTTCCCTCCCAAAAACTATTTTTAACTATTTTTTTACTATTTAAAAATTACTGCTTTTAGCAGCTATTATCTGACTTCTATCTTCATAAGTCAATTTTGTCTAACCTTAAAATTTACATAATTAAAATGATACAGCATGTACTTTTTAGTGTCTAGTTTCTTTCACTTACCATTGTCCATGAAATTTGTTCATGTTATTTCTGTAGTTACAATTCATTTCTTTTCATTGTTGTATAACATTCCATTTAAAGAATGTACCACAATTATATTTCTCCTTTCTACTTTTGATGGACATTTGGACCATTTCCATTTGGGCCTGTCAAAAATAATACACAAATACTCTTTTTGTTGTTCTTTTGTGGACAAATGTACTCGTTTCTATTTGATATTTAACTCATTAGAATTGCTGGGTCATAGGATAGGTTTATGTTACACTTTAGTAGGCAATGAGAGTTTTTCAAAATAGCTGTGCCACTTTACACTCCCACTAGCAATGAATGGAAATTTCAATAGTTCATTATCCTTGTTAATGCTTGATGTTGTCCATTTCTAAGATTCTTATTTTTCTGGTGGGTGGGCATGCTTCTAACTTTCATTTTCTTGATTACAACTGATGTTGAGTGCCTATCTTTTCATATGCACAGAGGTCATTGGGATATGTTTTCTTATAAAGTCTCTGTTCATGTCATTTGGTCACTTTTTCATTGGAATACCTGCCTTATATTAACTTATAAGCATTCTTTCTGTATGTGAAATGTGAAAATGAAGTACAGGTATTACAAACATTTTACCCATTTTTTCTTACCTATTTACTCTCTTCCTACAGTGTCTTTTGATGAACATAACTTCTTAACTTTAATGAGTCCTATTTTTCAGTTTTTAGTCAATATGCTTATAACCTGTATGATTGAACAGATTAAAAAAATAAAGTTCAGGACAAAGAGAAGAGCAATGCTCTTTGCCTTCTAGATAAGTCATCCAAAACATAAATTCATACTCAGTTATTTATAAAGGCAGGAGTTTAAGGGAGAGAGGGACAATTCTCTTTCAGTTCAAACATAAATGTCCAAGGAAAGATAAAGTGAACACAGGGGTAAATCCACATAGAGCTGAGAAAATCCAGGTAGATCTGGTTTTAGGGATGCTGGCTGGCTTCTGTCAGAGAAGGGGTGGTGGATGCTACAGGCAGTGCCTGGCTGGTAGCTTCACTAGATTGAGACCTAGAAAAATAGGGACTGAAGTCCTAGCAATGTCTGGTAGAGAAAAAAAGTAATCCAAAATATCTGTTTAATACAAAAATAAAAATATGCCCCAAATCAAAATAATGTGCCCTTCCAGCAAAAAAAAGATATCTTTTAGCAGAGAAAATGCGTTTTGCTGAGTAAGGTGGAAATCTAAAGGCAGAGGTACTGGGAAGGCATTTCACAGAATGTGTGTTAAAGTTCCCGCAGTTGACAGAGTAATGGCCTTCCCAGGAAGTCCTTGTTCTAATCCCCATAACCTTGAGTATATCCCTTTACAGCACAAAAGAAACTTTACTACTGTGATTAAGTTAGGATCTTGATATAGGAAGATGACTTTGGATTATCCACTGATTATCATTGGAAAGGTCACAAGCTGAGGGATCTAGGTGGCACCTAGGAGCTGAAAAAGGTGAGACAGATTCTCCTCTCAGCCTCCAGAAGGACCAGCGCTGCCAAGGCCTGACTTTAACCCTATGAGACTGATTTTGGATTTCTCCAAAAACTACAGGATTATATATTTGTGCTGCTTTAAGCCCCTAAGTCTGTGGTAATTTGTTACAGCAGCAATAGGAAATATTATAACTACAGCCACGATGGGATATTATCACATACCAACCCAACTGGCAAAAAGTCAATAGTCTGACAGTGTTTGTATTTCCAAGGGTAAATAGGAATTCTCACACATAGATGATAGAGCCACAAAAGGGTAAAACTTTGGAAAACATTAGCAGTAAAGTGAAATTGTCTATGTACCCTTCAACCCAACGATTCTCTTTCTAGGTATGCATTCTAGAGAAAATCTTACACAGGTTCACCAGGAATCTATGCAGAATGAACTTTATAACAGAGCTGTTTCTAATGGAAGAAACACTGACAACACCCCAAATATCTATTCAGAGTTGACTGGACAGAAATAAGTTTACAGGTTCATAGAGTAAGATACCCTCTACTAGAGAAAGTGAATGTACTAGAGCTATGTGATCATTCTGGATGCATTTCCAAAATACCTGGACATGGAAGGTCACTGATTATAAGATTCCGTTTAGATAAATTCAAAACAGACAAAACCAAATAAATAGTGAGAGATACATGCAACATACTAAAGAATAAAGGAAAGCAGAGGAATGAGTAATACAAACTTTTGGACAGTCCAGGGCAAGGAGAGACTTCAAAGAGACTGTTGATATTCTCAAGCTGGTGGTTGGTATACCATTTTATTCTTTATATTGACATTTATGCTAAATATACTCTTTTGTTTGTCTGACATATTTCAAAATATAAAAGAGCTCTTTAGTATCTTTCAAGACTTTATATAATATTCTAAACTAATTTCTTACACACCTTTTGTTAGATGTGTTCCTATGTGTACTTTCTGTGGTTGCTATTTTAAATGTTAGCTTTTAAAAATTGTGTTTATTGCTGACAAATTAAAATGCAACTGACTTCTGTATATTGCTCTCTCATCTGAGAACATTGTTAAACACTCTTATACTAATCATTTATTTATAGATTTGGGGTTTTCTATGTAGATAATAATGCCATCTGCAAATAAAGACAATGTGTTTCTTTTCTTCTCATCTTCATGACTTTATTTCTTCCTTCTTGTCTTGTGACAAAAAATAAAAGTTTCAGAATAATGTCTATTAGAAATAGTGATGGTGGCTATCCTCAGCTTGTTTCTCATTTTAAAATCTTATCAGTGAGTATGATATTGCTGTAAGTTTCTGTAGATGTCCTTCATCGGGTTTTGAAAGTTCTTTTCCATTTCTAATTTGCTATAAGTTTGTATACTGAATGATTGTTGAATGTGACCAGTGATTTTTCTGAAGCTTGTAAGATGATCATATAACTTTGCTTTCTTTATTTCTTAATGTGGTAAATTACATTCATATATTAGTCAGATTTGGTAACATACTTATCTAGGAAGTTGTATATTAAACCTATTTTCATATTTAGTGGTATAAAAAGTTGGTCATGACATTCTTATCTTTCTAATCTCCACAGCATCTGTAGTAACATACAGTATCAGATATATTGTTATCTACAGCATCTAAATTTGTAACATTTTTATTCCTAACAAGTGAGACATATACATGTACACACACACACACACACACACACAAAGTCATACATCACTCAGTGGTGGGGATATAGTCTCAGAAATGCATCATTTAGTGATTTTGTGGTTACTGTGCAAACATCATAGAATGCACTTACACAAACCTAAATGGCAAAGCCATACTACACACCTAGCCCTATAGCCTATAGCTATGGTATAATCGATTACCCCTATGCTACAAACCTGCACAGCATGTTACTGTACTGAATACAGTAGGCCATTGTAACACAGGGGCATTTTTGTGTCCAAACATATCTAAATATAGGAAAGGTAAAGGCAAGGCATGGTGTCCCATGCCTGTAATTCCACTGCTTTTAGAGGCCGAGGCTAGAGGATTGCTTGAGACTAGGATGTTGAGAACAGTTTGGCTAACATATCGAGACCCTTTAAAAATATATATATATATATATATATTTATATATATATACACAAGATAAAAATGGTACATCTGTATAAGGGGACACTTATCATGAATCGAGCTTCCAGCACTGAATGCTGCTCTAGGTAAGTCAGTGTGTGAATGGTGAGTGAATGTGAAGGTCTAGGACAGTACTGTACACTACTGTAGATTATAAACACTGTACATTTAGGCTACACTAAATTTGTAAAAACAATTTTATTTCTTCAATAATAGATTAACTTTAGCTGACTACAACTTTTTTATATTATAAGTTTCTTGATTTTCTTTAACATTTTACTCTTGTAATAACACTTAGCTTGAAGCACAAATATATTGTACAGTTGTACAAAAATATTTTCTTTTTTAATATCCTTATTCTATTGGCTTTTTTTGTTTAAAAAACTAAGTCACAAACACATACATTATCCTAGGCCAACACAGGGTCGGGATCAACATCACTGTCTTCCACCTCCACATCCTGTCCCACTGGAAGGTCTTCAGGGACAATAACGTGCATGGAACTGTCATCTCTGTCATAGCAATGCCTTCCTCTGGATACCTCCTGGAGGACCTGCCTGAGGCTGTTTCACAGTTAACTTTTGTCATACAAGTAAAAGGATCATGCTCTAAAATAATGATAAAAAGTATACTATGGTAAATATATATACCAGTAATATATTTATTTATTATCATTATCAGGTATCATATACTGTCTGTAACAGTGCACTGTACTTTTATATATGTGGGTTTGTTTACACCAGCATCACCACAGACACATGAGTAGTGCATTGCACTAGATGTTACACTGGCTATGACCTCATTAGGTGATAGAAATTTTTCACCTCCATTATAATCTCATGGGACCACCTCCACATATGTGTTTCGTCATTGACCAACACGTCATTATGCGGAGCATCACTGTAGATAAATATAACATAGCTAAAATTAGTCTCTAAGAAAAATTGTAAGTTAATAGGATGCATCTTTCAGATCTGTCTTGTGTTCCTCACTAAGATACAGAATCTAAGATTCTGTAAAATCATCATCAACTTGATTGCCTAGGAAATTGTGGCTATGAATATAGCACCAGTAGGTAACCTTTGAAACATACCTGGGAGTATCATTAGAAATAATCAGTAATAAGCGTTCAATCTCCATCCTTCACTTACAAGCAATGTCTTTTCAAGACTGCGTTAAGTACCTCTCAAGGTTTAAGGTTAAGACTTTTGTGTTAGAATTTTTTTTTTTTTTTTTTTTGGCAAGCCAGGAAAAACAACCATGTCATTTTTGATCATGATTTTACATAACAATTTAACACTAATGAGATTTGCACTTGCCTGTCTGTCGGTTGCACACATCACTGCGCTCCCATCAGTTGTATTCACAATTCCTTCCCAAATGCATCACAAGGAAGAATGGCATACGATTTATGATTCCTAAACCTAGATTTGTACCATGAGGCCATTAGAATCTGAGAAGGAAGGAAACTAATTTTCTTGGGAGGTGGGGGGTTGCTCTTTTTTTGGGTGAGAAAATTAGTGGAGAGAATCAGTGGAGGGATTTATGCAAATGATGTAGCGAGTGAACGGTCAGCTATAGAGTCATTTTGTAGCCGGGACCCGGTCCCACGCTCCTTCGAGCCTCAGAGGTGATGGAGGATGTAGCTGTACCCTGACGGGAAGGCCGCGGACAGGCTGATGCTTGAGCATAACCTTCATTCCTCCTGGCAGGGCACATGTCAGACATCATTATCCATTCGGTTGAAATCAAAATGGGGTGTCCTGAAAGGGACCATTATTCACTGAGCTTTGCCCTAGCTAAGTACCACCAGCCTTAGATTGACTAGAAGGCTTTTATTAAAGCATAAATAAAAAGTAGACAGATGGCACTAAAGTCTCCCTGAGAGGTTAAAAAAGACCATATTCTTTAGAAGAGCTAGGACTTCCCTTGGAGCAAAGCAATAGGTTACTAGGCTCTAGAGAGAATAAATAAAATGGTCTGATGTTCATTTTTCATTCTCAGTAAAATACTGATGGAATACCATTGTCAAAATCTATTTGTCAAACTGCATACAGTGCCTTAAATTACAACCCTTTATGTTTCTGGACACAAAGAACATCACTTTTCAAAATATTCCAAAATAATAGGCATTGGAAAAAAAGAATATCGAACTCTGGCTTATATGTTTGATAATGAAACCATCAACCTTACATTTAAAGACATTTTGTGTATGTTACACTATCTAGCAAAAGCCAATGAAACTTCTGACTATATTTACATGTATGTTGAATATTTCTGTTCTTTTTATAATTAAATGAGAAAGATCATTTTTGTCTACAGTTTTATAAACCCTTATTAAGTATTTTGAACATTTTCTTTCTAGCATTCATAAGGATGCAGTTTGCCAGTTTAAATCCCACAGCTATAGGAGGATAACCCAAACATAGCCTGCATTGATTTACTAGACATTTAAAGAATATTCATTTGGGATTATAGTAGATAAAAATATTTTTTATTAGGTGACTATATTGTTTTACAGCAGGAGTGGGGAAACACGAGAGAAAACATTTGTCCCTATTTTCATGTACAATGTTCGTTTTGGAGCTAACCTTTAATTTAAAATGTTCTTAATTGCTTTACAGAGGACATAGAAAAGGCAGCCAGACATAACTTTCAGTAAGTAATTAAGGGTTCCGTTCTCTTTCAATTTCTTGTACTTTACCAATTACATTAGGACAAAGCACATGAAAACAGAAGAATATCCATTCACATTTAATAAAGCATTTGAATTAGATGTGCAAGTTTTAATTGTATTCATTTTTAATTTTTTTATGTTAGTACAGTTTTAAATTTCCAGAAAAATTGCAGAAGTATCACAGAGTTCCCTTATACCCCACCCAGTTATCTCTATTATCAACACAGTAGTATGGTACATTTTTGATACATTACTATCAACTAAAATTCAGACTTTACTCAGACTTCCTTAGCTTTTGCCTAATGTACTCTCTCACTCCCAGGATCCCCTCCAGGACACCAAATTACATTTAGTTGTCATGTCTCTTTAGGCTTCTCTTGTCTGTGACAGTTTCTCAGACTTGTCTTGGTTTTGATGACCTTGAAGTTTTGAGGAGTACCAGTCAGGCATTTTGTAGACTGTTCCTCAGTTGGGATTCAGCTGATGTTTGTTTGTTTTATCAGACTGGGATTATGTATTTTGGAGAGGAAGATCACAGAGATTAAAGTGCCATTTTTATAATACTATATCCCGGGTACGTACCTATCAACATGGTTCATCATTGGTGATGTTGACTTTGAATACATGAATAAGATAGGTTTCTCAGGTTTCTCATTGTAGTTATCCTAGGTTTTCCCCTTTCCATAGCAGCCCGCATTTTAAGAATAGGGAGTCATGCTCTACCTTCTTGAGTGCAAGGTATATACGGTAATTCTTTTGAATTCTTCTGTACAGGAGATTAATATATTCCATTCATTTGTTTTATTTATATCAATATGGACTCATAGACATTTATTTTCTACTTTGGGTTATAATCCAATATAACTTTACTTATTTTTGTTGTTGTTGTTGTTGTTCAAAGTCTTCCATCTTTGACTAGTGGAAGTTCTTCCAATTGGCTTTGTGTCCTTTTGACATATTCCCATTATTGTGTGTGTGTAAAGAATAGTTTTTCTTTTATTTTATTTTAGCAATTTCTTACTTTATGGTGCTACAAGATGCTGCAGAATCATCTTGCTTATTTCCTGCCCGAATCTTTGCGTCTGCCATTTCTCCAGAGTCCTTTCGCTCGTGAATGGTATTAGAAACAAAGATCTGAGCTCTATGTGTGCTTTTGCTTCTGGAGTGTCACTGCTTCTCAGCTGACAGGGCAAGGAAATATATTCGTGCATAGTAATCTGTGCATATACACATATCTGTAGGCATTTCTATATATAACCATCTGTACCTATATTGAGCTAAATATGAGTTCATACTCATGTCCCCAACTCTTATCCATTATACCACAGATCATTGTAGCCTCCTCCACCTATATCTAGTAACCTTCCACTCCAACAGTGAAAAAGAAGTTGGCGCCCACCACCTGTCACCTGTTTACTTAACTGTCCAATTCCAGTACACATGTGTGGTAATATCAGAATTATTAATCCATTATCCAGTGGGAAACACCTATATCAACTAGATCACAAGACTTACAAATTGTTTCTTCGACTTTGAGTCTTACAGACTCCACTTATTTCTAAAGTTACTTAGGTTAGTACCCTCTTCCTATAATCACACACACACACACACACACACACACACACAGACATACACACCATTGGCTTTATCTTTAAAAGAGAAAGGAAGCAGGAGATAATCAGCTGGCACACTTTGCCACTTTGGCGTTCCTACTTACAAGTTAGAAAATGAAACAGGAATCAAAAACTCATCATGCAGATTATAATTCTAATATTTTATGCTAAAAATTCCTTTTTAGAACAATAATTGGACAGGGTAGGCTCTGGAAGGGAGCAATTTTCTTATACTTCTAAGAGAAATTTAGAACACAACACTTCAGAACATTGATTTTATTTAACTCCCTACCTGTCACTGCATCCAACAGGTCAGCTACACAAACAAAACCAGGGCATAAGACAAGAGATAAGACAAGGTCCTTATGGTGGAAACGTTCTGTAAGACTCTTACGGACTCCCCAGGATACAGAGTACATCTGTGTGGTTTATCATTTGCATTAAATATAGTTTTATATTCAAATAGATACTTTCAAGGACAAGCTTTTGGTTATTAGTGGTAGATGGTAAAATACTTGAAGAGCTTAATGCTCCTTCAAGTAATAGGTTGTAAAGTAATAGTTTAAGCTACCAAGCTTTAAGGAAATATTGTCTTTATAAATTCAACTCCGAAACTAATTAAAAATTTGAGCACTACTATTGATTGAGAAATGAAGGCCTTTATTACCGAAAAATAAAGGCAGATAATGATGGGTTAATCCTTACCATCTCTCCAATTACTGAGCACCTGCCTCAGGCTCTGCAGGATTTCCTTTAAATAGTGCTTTCTCCAATTAATTTCCCTTTCTTCTTAGCTGTATGACACCTAATGACCTGAAAGTCTATTTTGAGCAATGATGAATAAATTAGTCATCTATGTAGCTGAATATATTTATCCTGATTATGAAGGAGTGAATATATTAAATATATTAATTTATGTAGTGTATATATTGTCATAGCTCAAGATAGAACACTGAACAATAAAAACAACAACAAATCTAATTTCTAGAAGACACCATGCTTTCATCACTGAAGGTTATATAATCACGTTTTGTGTTCAGCTTGGAATCTTCTACTTGGAATATTAGTGAGCTTTTAAAGCCAACTTCTGGAATGCTAGAATTGCCTCTCAAAAATTTTCTTCTACCTTCTTTTCTTTTCTTCAAATTTCATCTACTTCTCTTTTTATGTACAGAGGGGCAAAGGAAAATGAACTACTTTTCTACAACCAACACCAAACAATTGGCTGCACATTTTCACTGAATTGATTGATTTCTGTTGAAATAACAGATTCATAGATGCAGTGGCATAACAACTACTTGAAAGTGGTCAATTTAGCCCCCATCTCCAGTTACTTCCCCAGATAGTAAATACGTCTATAAATGTGCCCATGCACTGAACTATAGCTGATGGCTAGATGCTGCTTAGATTCCTGGGTTGAAGAGAACTCTGAAAATGACCATAAGAGGAGAAAGGTGGTGTAATTGACCAGCAATGCCTGTCACCCAAGAGAAAATGAGGAAAAGTGGCAAAAGTACTCTGCATTTACCCTTACCAGTTTGCAATACTGACTATTTGTGATGGAATTAACCCATGATTTAGAATCCAATTAATAAAATTAAGTATTACTTTATCTGACAATTATAAATTTTTGTTTTACACAAATTACCATAGCAACTTTTCTTACTCTTGATAACCCAGGACCATAAAATACGTCACTTAAAGTGACAGAAGGTATAATCTGTTTAATTTTTCCTGAATTCCACATTCCTGGATTATAGACTCCATGGGGGCCAGAATAACACCCTGTTCATTTCTTAAGTTCCTGCAATGCCATAACTCAGAAGTTAAATTGTTGACATGATTGCATAACACACAATCTGTTCCACTTATGTGGGCACGTGGCTTCCCATCCCACTTTCCTTTTTTTTTTTTTTTTTTTTGAGACGGAGTCTTGCTGTGGCTCTGTTGCCCAGGCTGGAGTGCAGTGGCACAATCTCAGCTCACTGCAACCTCCACCTCCTGTGTTCAAGCAATTCTCTGCCTCAGCCTCCTGAGTAGCTGGGATTACTGGCTCCCGCCACCATGCCCAGCTAATTTTTTTGTATTTTAGTAGAGATGCAGTTTCACCATCTTGGGCAGGCTGGTCTTGAACTTCTGACCTTGTGATCTGCCCACCTCGGCCTCCCAAAGGGCTGGGATTACAGGCGTGAGCCACAGCGCACAGCCACCCATCCCACTTTCAAGGAAATCCAAAGTCCTTACTATGACCTCTCAGTCCTGACATGACCTGGCTCCTGGCTACTTCTCTTAAACCTTTTCCCACTTTCCCTCTACCTCTCTTCAACTCTGACCTCCATGCAGGGCATTTTAGAGCTAAGCTCATAGACCCAATTCTGCCCAAGAGTCTATGAATTCACTGGTTCTTTGGACTGCAACTCCCTGACCCTAGGAATTTTCAGGGTCCACTTTCTCACTCACTACATCCAGGTCTGTGTTCAAATGTCATCTCCTCAAGGAGGAATATCCTGTAACAGTGACCCATCCTCCTGCTTCTCCTGCTTTATTTTCCTCTAACACTTATCACTATTTCATATGTTATTACATTCTCATGTATATTTTATCTCCTTACCACTAGAATAGGGCTAGAAATGTATCTTTTCTTGTTCACTGCTAGAGTCCTACCATCTAGAACACTAGATGACACATGGTAGAAGCTCAATAAATCAATTAATTGATTAATAAAACACTATTAGAAATAACTTCTCCTAAAGCTCAAGCTGCAAATCAGAATCTCTGCTTAGATGCCAAAAGCCTTAGTGTTTGGGAAAGAGATAAACTCACCATTAGAAATCATAGGTGTCTCCACATCTCAAAGTCTAGGCCCTCACACCCTGACTGCCCAAAGAGAAACTATGCCTCCAACATTTCAAAGCACAGGACAAGGCTTCTATTGTGCTCAAGATGCCTCAAGGTGGGAATATACATTTTCTCCAGGATATTATCAAAACTCAAGGACAGAACAAGGCAATCAAAATGACCTGACAGCACATTTCCTCAAAATCTGGCTTAGTCAGTTTAAGACTACATTTAGTTTTAGATGACCAACAATGTAACCCATGCCTGCTATGATTCCTTTTCACAATATTCTTACTGCAATGAAAATGAACTGAAAAAGCAGACCCAGTGCTCCCTACTGAAGTCTGGTTCAAATTCCAAAGCAAATACTTGAGCAGATGTAGCTCCCAGAGAAAAACCTGAA
>NC_045440.1:58723306-58750149 GCF_002776525.5 Piliocolobus tephrosceles
TTAGGAATCATGGTTCACACGGCTTATATGATTTAAAAAATTAAAAGGGCCGGGCGCGGTGGCTCAAGCCTGTAATCCCAGCACTTTGGGAGGCCGAGACGGGCGGATCACGAGGTCAGGAGATCGAGACCATCCTGGCTAACACGGTGAAACCCCGTCTCTACTAAAAATTACAAAAAACTAGCCGGGCGAGGTGGCGGGCGCCTGTAGTCCCAGCTACTCGAGGCTGAGGCAGGAGAATGGCATAAACCCAGGAGGCGGAGCTTGCAGTGAGCTGAGAACGGGCCACTGCACTCCAGCCCCGGTGACAGAGCGAGACTCCGTCTCAAAAAAAAAAAAAAAAAAAAAAAAAAAGTCTGAATGATTGGGTTCCTTCTGAGCACTCACATCTGGGTTCTTTAACAATTATCAGGCACCATGCTGTGCTCTAAGGATGCAGTGAGCAAGAGAGACAGGGCTCCAGCCTTCACTCTACTGAGTCTGCGGGGGAAACTTACACAGTTTACACCAGAGGTTCTGAAAGTGTGGTCTTGGAATTAGCAGCATCAGCATTATTTGGGAACTTGTTAGAAATGCAAATTCTTAGGTTCCATCTCAGGATTATTGAATCCCAAACTCTGGGGGCAAGCCCACCATTCTCTTTAAACAAATCTGCCAGGTAATTATGTTGCACTCAAATTTGATAATCACTGGTTTAGAAAAATGACCTGAGACTTCCTAGGAAGATTTTGCAAGTAGTCTAATGTCAGGCTAGTAGAATATTCTAGGATGTTATGTAGGATGAGACTGTCCTAGTTTGAGAACTAAAGTCCTGAACCCCAGGAAACTGCACAGTGTCAAGCTAATCAGGACAGTTGTTCACACTGTCAGGGCATTTTCTTCTAAGTGAGGTCTCTCACACTGTGTCCCTCACACTGTGTCCCTCTTAGTAGTTAAGCAGGTGATGACTGGCTGTCTCAAGACATGCCACATTCTTCTGCCCATTGCACTGCATAGTTTAATTGATGAGGCTCTCTCCACCTTCTTCTCATCTTGAACCTTTCTCCATCCAGCTAAGGTGAGAAATCCTCACCTGCACAACCTTTTGTCCTGTTTGCCCAGGGCCCTAATTAACTATCTTTCTGGTTTCTCTCCTGCTATCTGGTTACCTGGATGCCCTTACTTGCTGCCTCCTGAGTTATGGACAAGTCCTTAGAGATTCTATTAAAAGTTCCTGTGGTTGAGGCTACATGACTTTTGGGAACTTGAACATTTTACCTTTATGGACACCTTCCTTCTTCAAAACATTAAGAATTAAATTTTACGATTGCATTGGTAAAAAGATAATATTACAGACTGGATTATATTCTTTCTCTTCTTCCAATTAAAAACAAATTAAAACATATCTACAGGCTCCTAAAGTATATTGGTTGCCTGCCCCTGCACCTGGTGTGCCTGATGGATACGCTGCCCTGCTTGTGGCTACAACCTGTCTCATTGTGATGTGGATCCACATTCATCCTCTGGCCTCTGTTCTGAACCAATTTGGTCTGGTGTTTGTTTTCATCCTGTTGACTTATTTTTACACTGACCCATCTCTTCAGACTGAAAATTTCACTGACTTGTCTCATTCAATTTAGCTTTCAGCTTTACTCCCGGCTGCTATCTTTAGAATTTCCTTGAGCTCCTTCTTGTGAGCTCACACGCCATCCCAGCCACCTACCCTCAACCCAGCTCCCTGACACTAAGTACCGTGTCCTTGGTCCCTGGTCATCTAGGACTTGAGACAGCTGCCTGCTTGGCCAATCCTCTGCTCAGCCATCAGTCATCAGATGATGACTTAGGTACAACAGCTCACATGATCTAGGTTGAGTGTTTTCCATTTAAACCTTTTTTGCAGCAAAATCCTGCTTTCACATACACACATGCACACACACAGACACACATACACACACAATATGGAATCCTAAATATATAAAACATGTTAAAAAGTTGTGGCAGGGTATGGTGGTTCACATCTGTAATCCCAACATTTTGGGAGGCCAAGGCGAGTGGGTTGCTTGAGCTCAGGAGTTTGAGACCAGCCTGGCAACATAGTCAAACCCCATCTCTACCAAAAAAAATTAGCCAGGTGTGGTTGCACATACCGGTGGTCCCAGCTACTTGGGAGACTGAGGTTGGGGGATCACTTGTGCCTGGGAGACAGAGGTTGCAGTGAGCTGAGATCTTGCCACTGGACTCCAGCCTGGGCAATAGAGTGAGACCCTGTTTCAATTAATAAATTAAATAAATAAATAAATAAATAAAATATACTGACCCAACAAAAGTGGAAGAGTCTAGAACTTTTATGTTTCTTCTCCTTGGTACCATGCAGGTCCCTCTCTAAGACCTCTGGGCTCTCCACAGCCCCACCGGCCTCTCCTGGTGGGGTGCTTTGTACTGAGCCTGAGCATCTGCATGTTATGTTGTGGGAACAGCAACTTGGGTAGTTGACACTCTGTTTTATTCTTAAGGCTTGAATCAGAGCAGCGGATGAGAAGCATATTGTTGTGATTTACAGAGACACTGTGGACAACAGTTTACTGAGTCAAATGTTTTGACTGCTCAACATTTCATGCATGAGCAGAATGTTGAATGCCACCCTCTCCTCAAGATGGCATAGTAGAGCATGTGTGCATGTAATTATTTTCACTAAACACTATGTATGTTCTAAATTTATTTGCACTTGGAATAGGAATGCTTTACTTTTAATAAGGTCTCAGGACACAATTGATACGGCACACTTATATTAAGTTTAAATATTCATGAAAATATTATCATACTATCTGCTACTTTTTAAGCTGAAAATAAATCATTAATGATCCATTTCCATCTTCTGAGAGTACATCAAACAGGGAGTTTGCGAAGTTGAATGTGTATGTTTAATTGAGAGCTCAAGACACCATTGTGCTGTTGAATATCCTACAGTAGAAAACGTACAGGTCTAAATGAACTAAAATTATAACGTTTCCAGAAGTTAAAACCTGTTTAAATAAGATCAGACAAGCAGAGCCTGCAGGATGAAGAGAATGTAAGGAAAGTAGCATCTTCTCTTACTTTACAAGTTTCTAATTGATGTAGCTTCACATGCCTATCTTCCAGGCCTTCCAGATAATTTTAAAATAACACTTAGTTTTAACCTCCAATTTTCAAATGGAAATAATAAAGAAAGAGAAGTTAAAAGCTAAGTTCAAAGATCTCCATCCTCCAAATATTCCCAGCACTCATCTCCCACTCATGATACAGAAATAAGCAAACCTTTGAATTTTATATTGCTTATGCTTTGTCCTTTACTAATAAAGGAAATGGTTTTCAAATCTTCTGCTTGGACAATCAACTAATAAGGAAGCCCCTTAAAATCTACATATGCCCAGCTCATCAGATTCTGTCACCTCCACTACACTCTTTGGCTATATGTGGTGCTTATGCTCAAGAGATTTCCTGAGCTAATATTGCCAGCTGAGGGTGAGCTGGAGTGTTCTGCAAGCACGTTAGTACTCTCTTACCCCGTAGGCAGAGTCCAACGTAGAAACAGGTTGTGCAATTAACCAGTTAGTGTGTTAAGGCAGTAATTTGGAGTTGGAGTATACTTCCCCATGGAAATAGCCTGGCACATGGTACGTTCTAAGGCAAGGCCACAAAGCCTAACTAGCTCACGATGAGCCAGAAGTAACATACCAAAGCATAGTTTCATTGAAAATTAACCCCGTTTTCAGCTTTGTGTATGTAGAAGAATGCACTCAACTCCCAGTGGGGTCCTCAGTAATGTATGTTTCCTGAGGAACTGACAGTGGGGAACCAAGATTCCATGTGGCATGCAAAACAAAAACTTCAGGCAATATGACTTACAAATCTATTTTCCACTTCATAAAGAAAGGCAGCTAAGTCACTCGTACTCTAAATGGCTTAATTGGAAAACCAAGGGCAGTTATTGTTGATGGAAAGACAGATCAATATTGAGGCTCACCTGCCACACTTTTGTATTTGGGGTTCTTTGTAGGGCAAGTGAGTGCATGTTGTAGATAGGTGGAGGTCAGTCATTAACGAAGCAGTTTCCATGAGTAGGCTCCGGAGGTCTTCATCAAGGAAAAAGTAGTATGTGATGAGGGGCTCTGAACAAGCCATGTTCTCTACAGGGCCTTTGCCTCAGCTTGCTTCCACCTCTGACACAAGACACCCACCTTAGAGGACCTCAGGGCTGACCTACCCATCAACAGGCCTGCAATGGCAACTTCCACACTGAAAATAAAAGGGTAAGATTTTAATGCCCTCTTCTCTCTTAAAACACCAGAAGACTTCAAAGAGGAGGAGAAACAAAATCGTGAATGTGACATTGACGAAATAAGTAAATATCTGTCACAAAGACACAAGTGCATATGGAGATGGTTGCCAAGTACAGTAAAACTTGATCACCAAGTCAGATGCTGAATGAAGAGGTGCCCAGCACATCCGAAGCCAACCTGGCAAAGCACCAGCATCTCTAGAGTAGGTGGCACCTGAGAAATAAACACAGGATCCCTGCTATGCAACTGCAATTGTGGGGGGTTCCTGCTGTACAATCTCCTGTAAGGTCCTTCGGCACCCACTGTGAGGGAGGCAGGGCTGAAGAAGGAATAGGCAAACCCTGCATTGCTACAGCCACTCCATGGGTTGGCCCTACAGCTGCTACTCTGGGTCATATCGGGAGAAGGAAAACGAAGGCCATATGCATCCTAGGCTTCTCTGCATGCCGGTCTAGGAAGAGCCTCATTAAAGATAACAAACTAGCGAGCTGGCCTCAGACTTCTGCACAGAAGGTAAGAGTGTTGGAAGACGGTGGCCTTCTGCTTGATAAGGGAAGAAGGCAGGACCCAGATCATGCATCTGTAGTTAAAGACAGCAGGGATAAATCCAAACTAGAGAATATTCTATAAAATAACTGATCACTGCCCTTCCAAAGTGTCAAGGTCATGAGAAACTGCCAAAGACTGGGGAACACTATGGAGAAATGAGGTGTAAACACAATAAGAAATCCTTGATAGGATCTTGATACAGAAAACAAAGGGATATTAATTTAAAAACTGGTGAAATTCAAATGAAGTCTACAGTGAATAGTATTGTACCAAAGCTAATTTTCTGGTTTGAGTAATTGCGCTCGAGTTATGTGAAATGTTTACATTAAGGAAATCTAATGTTACAAAGTTGTAAAAACAACTTTTTTGCAAGTCTAAAATGAGTTCAAAATAAAAATTTCTAAAAGAATTAAGCAGCAGATTTGGACCTCATGCTGGAAAACTGGTCGCGAATGTAGATGTTTTTTGATGAGAACAGGGCTTTGGTTGATGGACTGTGCACTCAGAGGAGGAGACAGGCCACGCCTTTCAAGCAGAGGCAGCTCACTGATGTCCTCCTCAAGTTTCCACACCCTGCCCACCAGAGGTACGTCCGACAGGCCTGGCAGAAGTTACACATCGATACAGAATGTGTAGTCACACGATGGGCCGAGGAGATGGAAGCCAGAGAAAAGAAAAGCAAAATGACAAGAGTTCAATTATTTTAAAGTTCTGAAGGCAAAGAACATGAGGAACAAAACCATCAAACACGAGGTTAAGAAGCCTCAAGACTGGGCACAGTGGCTCAGGCCTGTCATCCCAGCACTTTGGGAGGCCGAGGCGGGTGGATCACGAGGTCAGGAGTTCGAGACCAGCCTGGCCATCATGGAGAAACCCCGTGTCTACCAAAATTACAAAAATTAGCCAGGCGTAGCAGTGGGTGCCTGTAGTCCCAGCTACTCAGGAAGCTGAGGCAGAGAAGTGCTTGAATCTGGGAGGTGGAGGTTGCAGTGAGCTGAGATTGTACCATTGCACTCCAGCCTGGGCAACAGAGCACAACTCCATCTCAAAAAAAAAAAAAAAAAAAAAAAGCTTCGAAAGGCACCTCTCCTGAAAGCTTCTCCAAAAAGCCAAGATGACAGACCTTGATCGTTTTAAAGTTATGAAGGCAAAGAAAAGGAGAAACAGAATCATCAAGAGTAAAGTCAAGAAGCTTCAAAAGGCAGCTCTCCTGAAAGCTTCTCCTAAAAAAACACCTGCTGCTAAGGGGTACAGCTGCTGCTGCAGCTGCTGCTGAAGTTCCAGTGAAAAAGATGACTGCTGCGGGTAAGAAGGCTCCAGTCCAGAAGGTTCCTCCCCAGAAAGCCACAGGCCAGAAGGCAGCACCTGCTCCAAATCTCAGAGGAGTCAAAAAGCTCCAGCTCCTAAAATAGAAGAAACACCTGCCAAGTAGAGTGAGAAGATGATTATATCCACAGAGACACCAGCTCTAAAAGCTCAGAAGGGTCAAAAAGTTTCAGCTTCGGCCAGGTGCATTGGCTCACACCTGTCATCCCAGCGCTTTGGGAGGCTGAGACGACTGGATCACAAGGTCAGGAGTTCAAGACCAGCCTGGCCAACATGGTGAAACCCCATCTCTACTAAAAATACAAAATTAGCCAGGTGTGGTGGCAGGTGCCTGTAATCCCAGCTACTCGGGAGGCTGAGGCAGGAGAATCGCTTGAACCCGGGAGGCAGAGGTTGCAGTGAGCCGAGATTGTGCCATTACACTCCAGCCTGGGTGACAGAGTGAGACTCCGTCTCAAAAAAACAAAACAAAAAAAAAAACAAAAAAGGGTGCAGCCCTAAAATAGAAGAAACACCTGCCACAGAGGCTTCTGCTCCAAAGATATTGGGCAAGAAAGCATAAGAGGCAATTATAAAAAGTAATAAAGGCTCTTTTTGACATGCTGGCAAATCTAAAAAACAATAACAATAAAAATAATAAAATATTAGGAAAACATATGACAGTTTTTTGACCTGCTTTTTCTTCTTTTAGAACAGCATTGTTTTATAGTAGGAAAAGACTGAGAAAGGTTGATCCATGGGGGAATAGTTAAATCAATTGTGACAAAGAGGAACACAATGCAGTCATTTTTAAAAATAAGACCACTCTCTACAATGAAGTGGAATGATATCTAAGGTTTATTAAGAAGAAAAAGAGAGGTCAGGACAGTTTGTGTAGCAAATTAAGAAAAGTAAAAAAGGTTGGGTACGGTGGCTCATGCCTGTAATCCCAAAACTTTAAGAGACCGAACTGGGTGGATCATCTGAAGTCAGGAGTTCGAGACCAGCCTGGCAAACATGGTGAAACCCTGTCTCTACTAAAAGATACAAAAATTAGCCGGGTGTGGTGGCATGTACCTATAGTCCCCTACTCAGGAGGCCAAGGCAGTAGAATTGCTTGAACCCCGGAGGCGGAGGTTGCAGTGAGTCAAGATCGTGCCACTGCACTCTAGCCTGGATAACAGAGTGAGACTCCATCTGAAATAAATAAATAAAAATAAAACAAAATTTAAAAACCCTGTGTAGATGTGTGCTTGTGTGTTTCTGTGCTTGTACCTTGAAAGGATACACAAGAAACTAACAGCAGGGGTTTTATCTGCGGGAAGGAGTAAGTAAGAGGACATGGGTAGAATAAGAGCTTTCTTCTCATTCTAGATAACTTTTTGTGTCTTATTCTTGTATTATGTAAACTTATTACCTATTCAATTATATAAATTATTATAGAAATGTATTATCTGTTAAAACAACAGCTATGTAATGGTTGGTAAATAGATGGATACATAGACGGTAGATAAATGATAGCTATAGATAGGCAGACAGATAGATAATAGAACTAGTCACCAGAAAAAAGTGCTTAAAATAAAGCTCAAGAAAATACTAATTCCCAGACTTAATTTATTACCTACAAAATTGCGTCAGCAGTAGCCGCTTCCTTAATTGGCAAACTCTGGCTCCTGGAGAGAGGCATAGTTCTCTAGGAGGGTGCACACAGTAGGACTTTTGCCTACACCCAGGTCCTTGTTGAACAAGTTGGAAACTGTTCCCGTAAACAGAAGGGGTCTTCTTATAACCTTTCCCAAGGCTGAGGACTTCATCATTAAAACTAGGGAATCAAATATGCCATTCAGGGGCATAGCTCAAGAAAGAGGGTTGAATGTGGCTCCATTCCTATCTTTAGAAACATAAAAATGTTGGTGGTTTTGACAGTGTGGTGGAGGGTGGGGAAGGGATTGTTTCTCTTTGCAGCAGGTTAGGTTGAAGCTGCCTGGAGCACGGACATCCAGATGAGAATGCTCCCTAATCAGTTAAACTTAGCATTCCATATCTCAAAGTGAGGTCTGGCCAGGAGAGACAGAGTGTGTAAACAGCATACTCAGCTTTCATTTCAGCCTTGGGAAAGGACAAAATTGATAGTGGGATATGCAGACTGAGGAGGGAAGAAGCAGGAGGAAGAGGGAAAAACGTGAAAGCAACCTTAAACATAAAGGCTGGGCAGAGGAGGAAGAGCAAAGAAGAAACTAAGGAGAAGCTAAAGAGCGCAGGGATTTTACAGCATCTAAGGAAAAATAACATTTCAATTCCTTCAGGAAGCTTAGCTGAGCCCAGGAGAGATGCAGGGTGGAAGCTGGAGGAGGAAGTAGAGGTCAAAGAGGACAGAGGAGACTAGTACAGTAACGTGTGAATGAAAGGATCCAGTAGAAAGGGAGAAGGTGAAGAGGCAGGAAGGTGAGAAGATGGGTGATGCTCCTAACCAGCGGGGAGAAGTTGGAGTCTGCACCTAAGAGGAGAGTTAAGCCTGGGACAGGTTTGGGACCACCTCTTTCATCATAACCAAGGGGAAGAAGGCAAGAATGGGCTCAGGTGCAAATAAGCTTCCAGGGCAGTGGCACGTAGGAGAGGCAGTTTTGACTGAGAATGTTGATGTCTATTTTCTCATTGAAGTAGAAAGTGAGTCATCTACTACCACTGAGGGGAGAAGTGGCAGGGTTGGAGGTATTTTTTAAAAGAGTACATAAGGTTTTATTAGGACTTTTTTGTAGAATAACAAATTGCCAACTTAAAACTTTTGTGGAAAAAATTGGAATCTCATAATTTGTAGAGGCAAAAGTCTGCCAGGTCATGTGGATTTTGTCTTTTTTTCAACATTACTCACCAGCCAAGATGTAGACATTTTAAAATGATTGAGGTTGGGAGTCGGGAGTCAACTGTGCTGCTCCAGAGTGAGTACTAGGGAGGGATACACAGGAGTGGGTTATGATATGTGTAAGTGGTTGGAATGACACAACGGAATTGAGGCTAGAAAGAGAAGGAAAAAAAGACAGAAGAAAGCTGATGAATAGAGGCAGAGAGGTCAAGTATCTGAAGTATCAGACAGACGGAGAAACACATATATAAAAAGCTAAGCAGATTGAAGGTCAAAGAGTAGATGCAAATTTTCAACAAATGATCAATAAAACTGTAAGAGCTGCTTCTGCATATTTTAAAATGCAAATCAAAACATTCTCACCTCTCAGATTGGCAACAAATTTATGTTTGATAATGAAGAACCCAGTAGGTTGAGGATATGGAGAAATGAGTACCTTTCTATACAGTTAACAGAACCATGAATTGGCATGAAACTTCTACAATTGGTAATTAACAATATCTACCAAAATTACAAGTGACCATTCTGCCTGAGCAGGAAGTTTCATGGTAAAAAATTAGTCTAATGAGATACTTTGACAAGTTTTCCAAAATGCATGTAAGAGACATTCCTTCATTATGTGTTCATTCATTCCACAATTATTTACTTGGCAACTATAATGTTTAGGGAAATGATTATCAAAATGTAATTTTCAAAAATGAAAACCATGACTCTTAAACAAACATAAACACATGTAACAGATTTTATTCAACTCATTAATTATTGAGACAAATAATAATATGGTAAAGCTGACTCAAAGGAAACTTAGAGGAAAGGAGATTTATATGGTCCTTTAAGAAGAGAATGTCAGAATAAAATTGTTACAATAGGCTGGGCACAGTGGCTGATGCCTGTAATCCTAGCACTTTGGGAGGACAAGGTGGGCAGATCATGAGGTCCAGAGATGGAGACCATCCTGGCTAACACAGTTGAAACCCCATGTCTAAAAAAAGTGCAAAAAAAGAAAAAAATTAGTCAGGCATGGTGGCATGCGCCTGTAGTCCCAGCTACTCAGGAGGCTGAGGCAAGAGAATTGCTTGCACCCAGGAGGCGGAGGTTGCAGTGAGCCGAGATTGCGCCACTGCACTCCAGCCTGGGCAACAGAGTAAGACCCTGTCTCAAAACAAACAAACAAACAAAAAAGATTGCTAGAATATATACAAACTGGTTAAGTTGTGCAAGAAAAAAAAAAAAAAAAAACAGTAACCTTTGAAGCTATCTTTTCCATGGGACAGAAATTATTTGCATCTTGACTGGACACAATCAATACATTAGCATAGGTCTTTATAGAGTCTGAGATCTTAATTAATAGTAAAGAGCAAAGTCAGACAGTGATACATTCTGCTAGAAGATTAAATGATTTCTAGCTGAGTTTATTAAATAATATCCCAGTATGACTTTGAAAAAATATGTCACATGCTATTGCATTTATTTACAAATCCCTATCATTTTTCTTAGTATAACCTATGTGCTTGGGATACAGCAATGAAGGCAAACACATTTTTTGCTTTCCTGGAGCTCGCAGTGTTTATAAAAGGAAAAAAATAAAAATAAAAGCAGAAAAGGGGATAAGAAATAAGGGGTTTCAATCCAGCAGATGGTTATATAAGATATGGTGCATACATTCAATACATCAAAATAATAAATTAGGAGACCATTAGGCTGAGAATGCTCCTGTGCCTACATTAGCAAACCAAAACCCAATGCAATATAAATGGTAAACTGAAACTAAAGCTTAGTTCATCAGAAACTGTCAACAAACCTCTAACTATGGACCGTCCACTTTTATCAATCAAATATTCTCTTCACCTTGCTTCCCTGGACACGTTATAAAAGCTTTTCCCTCATACCCCCTCAGTGGAGGACTGAACCTCTTGCAGTCTAGTGCTGCCCAATTCATGAGTTGCTGATTGCTCAAATAAACTCATTAGCATTTGAATGTACGTTTATCTTTTAACCGTTGGAATATGATAAATTCTATATAACCTCTGAAAAGACTAAAATTGGTCTGTAACTTTTGATACCCAGAGGGTTAAGAAGCAAGTTGGCTTTGTGGGCTTTTTCTTTTCCACAAGAATGAGGACTTTACCTATTGGGCTGAAGGCAGTACTCAGAAGCTACACTAGCCGTATCTCTACTTCATCCCAAGGGAAGTGGGAGGTGGAGGAAAAAGTAACAATCTCATATGACAGTTGCTGGGAAAACTGGGTCATTACAGTTAGGATGAAATGAAGTCTTTCTGCCTGGGAATAGAAGTTTGAAAGGGTATACTGTAAACATTTGGAAAGAGGGAGGGAAAAATTCGGAGTTTGAGTGTTAGAGCAAAAGCATACAGCATATGGAAATTAAGGAGAAGAAAGAGTCTAGAGGAGCCAGCCAGGGTTGACATTGTGAGAATGACTAAAGACATTGATTCATGATAAGATGACCTGACTCCATTTCTCCAAAGAATTAATCAACTTTCAGTTTTCATTTCAACATATAAAGAGCCTCGAAGTTATCATTCCCGTCCTTACAATAAGAAAAAGCTAGGCAAACTGAAAATCAATTACTTTCCTTGTACCTATCAAAAAACTGAACTCATTGGGAAAACTGTCACTCCAGCATCTGGAGAATCAGGTGAATCTGGAGAAATACAGCCACCCAGATCTTCTTACCTAGAAGCAAAAGCCACTGGAGTTATAAACTGGTAGAAACAGTTAAATGGTGATGTTGATGAACTGCTGGAGGCTGAATATGGTCTATTGAGAGTGAAAAACTCCTAGAGGCTAAAGTCTTAAGGGAATCCTCCTCACTTCCCTGGGTTTTCTCTGCAGGAATTCCACCAGGTTCTTATAGTGGGAAGTTTCTTCTTTTTTTTTTTTTTTTTTTTTTTTTTTTGAGATGGAGTCTCACTCTTGTGGCCCAGGCTGGAATGCAGTGGTGTAATCTCAGCTCACTGCAACCTCTGCCTCCTGGGTTCAAGCGAGTCTCCTGCCTCAGCCTCCCAAGTAGCTGGGATTACAGGCGCCTGCCACCATGCCCAGCTAATTTTTGCATTTTTAGTAGAGATGGGTTTTCACTATGTTGACCAGACTGGTCTCGAACTCCTGACCTCAGGTGATCTGCCCACCTCAACCTCCTAAAGTGCTGGGATTACAGGCATGAGCCACTGCGCCCAGCCAGGAAATTTCTTAAAATACCAACTTTGATTCTAGCAGAGGATAAGACGATTAACCACTTAATTTTTCTCTATAACAAAGGCCTACTGTCCAAGTAAAGAGTCTTTGTAAATCTCAATCCTGAAACCTTAGTTCAGCTGGACAAAGAGGATTCCTTCCAACTCCAGGACTTCAAGGAAATAGATTGGGAACACTACAATCAGGGAGGAAAGTGGATGGGGGATATAAAGGCTAAACCACTGCAGAAACACTTAGGAAAGTCACAGACCAGAGCCCCAGACCCTCAAAAGACTGAGACTTAATCAGAAAATTATAGAATGCTCTCTTTCCCCTACTCCTTACTACCATGCCAATAGGATGTCAGTATAAAGACAGTTGATTTCAGCTGAATGAGCTGCAAGATGCAGACTCTCTCTGAGGAGGAGGACTTAAAGAAGCCCAAAGTGAGGAGAAGAGACAAAAACACAAATTCTAGTGGAATTTGACACATGTGGTACCTATAGCTACAATAAACATTAAGCATAGATTAACATAAATCCTCACATGAAAGGCTTATTTATTTCAGCTCTTCATACCCAATACAACATGCTTACTTTTCAGCAAGAAATGAAAAGACGTTCTAAAAGACGGAAAGAATACACACACACACACACACACACACAGTGTCTGAAGAGACAAATCATCAGAACCAGATGCAGATGTTACACAGCTGTTGGAATTCTGAGACAGAAAATTTAAAATAACAATGACTAATATGTTAAAGGTACTCATGGAAAAAATAAGTAACATGCAAGAACAGATGGAAATTGTAAGCAGAGAGATAAAAATGCCAAGAAAAAAAGCAAAAGAAAATGCTAGAATTCAAAAATACCATAACAGAAATAAAGAATGCCTTAGATGACTCACCAGTTGACTGGACATGGCCAAGAAAAGAATCAGTGAACTTCAATAAAACTGCTCAAATTGAAATGCAAAGAGAAAAAAGAATGGAGGGGGAAAAAAAGAATGAAATATCCAATAACTGTGGCCAGTATCAAAAGGTGTATCATAGGCTGGGTGCTGTGGCTCATGCCTGTAATCCCAGCACTTTGGGAGATTGAAGTGGGCGGATCACTTGAAGTCTGGAGTTCGTGCCCAGCCTGGCCAACATGGCGAAACCCCATCTCTACTAAAAATACAAAATGTAGCCAGGCGTGGTGATGCATGTCTGTAATCCCAGCTACTCAGTAGGTTAAGGTATGAGAATCACTTGAACCCAGGAGGTGGAGGTTGCAGTGAGCCGAGATCATGCCACTGCACTCCAGCCTGGGTGGCAGAGTGAAACTGTGTCTCAAACAAACAAACAAATTAAAAGTATATGATAAACACAATTTAAATACCTTAAGAAGAAGAAACAGAAAATGGAACAGAAGAAATATTTGAAGTAGTAATGGTTGAGAACATTTCAAAATTAATGACAGACACCACCACATACACAGATCCAGGGAGCTCAGAGAACACCAGGCAGGATAAGTACCAAGAAAAATCATACAGTTATATCATATTTAAGACCATTTATAACAAAAGTCACCTGGTAAGTGAGTAGGTGGTGGGAATTAAATAGTCTGAAAGTACTTGTAGGCATTTTAAATGATGTTTGACACTTCAATTCTTCTCTCTTTTTCACCTTCCACATCAAATTGGTCACAAAATTCTACCAAATTCTCTCAGAAAATACCTTTCATTTCCAGCGTCTCCTTTATCTTTCTATTAAAGTGCCTGAGTCCAAGGCCTCATCATCTGTTACTTGGAACTAACACAACAATCTATCTGTCACCAATTTCTTCCCTACACATGGAAGACAGAGTTGTTCAAAAGACCCAGATGCCTCTCTCATAGCTGCAAATTGAAACCCAAATTCTGCTGAAAATCTGGCTACAAGTGACATTTTTAGATTCATTTCCACTACTAACCTTCATGCACCCAAATTGAACATAGCTCCTCACTATCTGGGCTGTAATAGACACTATTCCCTGTTCCTGGAACACTTCTCAACCCATTCTTCATCTGTCAATCCTTATTCATCTTTTATCATCCAATTTAAATATCTCCTTCTCAGTGAGTCTTTCCCATATCTTTGTAGCTAAATCAGGTGCTGGGTAATACTGCACCTTTATAGTATGTTGTTAGTAACTTGTCGAAGTAGTTACCATGTTACATTATCATTTACTTTTTGACATGTTGATGTGCGGTCCTAGAACATGAGCTCTGCAAGGACAGAGTCATACCATAAAGTAGGCACTAAATAAATGTGTTACATGAATGAAAAGATGAGATGATTTTTGGAAAGATCCTGACATTCAAAGACATTGATGGTGAAGATACAGAAGGAAATTTTCTGAACATAAAGAAAACCAGTTGAGAGACAGTTGTGGGCATTTCATTTAACAACCAATTTGGAAACAAGAAGCTGTTGTTGTGCTGGCCAGGAAGGCTGGTAATTGTGGCATTTTATATTTCACTTGCATGAGAAAAAGCAGGTCCCTAATATGCAATGCTATATCAGAGATTTCTTCAACAAAGCAAAGTCTTGGGACTCTCCCAGTAGTATGTTCCTTCTTTCAGGGTTCACACCACCCACCCTGTCATAACAGGAAAAGCTCAGTGCCCTATGCAACACCCAACATCCCAACTTTTGATAGCCATGAATCATTAAAAAAAAACTCTCTTAATAAATATTAAAATAATACATTCTAAAAAATATCAAAACTTTTGTTTTTAGAAAATTTTTAATGTTAAAAATTTTAAACTTTTAATTTAAATAATTTTTAGCAACTGAGTGGTTAATTTATTTTTAAATATTACCTATTTTACTTTGTTTTGGCTCAAACTCAAGATGTAAACCCAGTTATAATCATTTGAACTTTCTCAGGTCAAGTCCCTGGCAGCCCTGAATGCTTCTGATGTGCGCCTCTCTAGGCTTCCTCAAAGTTCTTCCACAGTGCCAGTCATCACCAATGTGGCAGTGCACAACTGCAGCCACAGATCAGAATGGGAAGGCACAAGTGTGGCCTCCTAAGCTGGGCCCAGGGCCTCGTCAAGAGTGAGGCAGCTGTCCTAGAGGCAGCTCTCCTAGGGAGATCACGGTGTTAGGCTCTAAACCCCTCCCTTTCCTCATTGCAGGGCTTCTTGACTTGCTGTCTACAGATGCCAACATGATCTGTGGATAGAACTGAGTTGCACCATCATTGGCATTCTTTGAATTTGATTTCAGAGTTTAGAAACATCACCCTTGAGAAAGGGTCCAGGGCATGAAAAAGGCTGCAAAGTCCTGCAAGTATTCTTTACTAAAGAACTGTATTTTGGAGGGATCTGGATCTCCTGAAATACAATGCAAATTTTATCGTATGTGCATTCTTCTGTAAAGTATCAGGGCTTTTGCCAGCATAAAATGGGGTCTAGCAAGGCACGAAGTTAATCCCACTGCTCCAAGGTGAATTTTGTTCAACCCAACAGGTTTTCAGTTAGTTTCTTTAGGCATCTCAAAAATGTCTTTCCACCTAGTTTCTATAAACATGCACTATTTATTTTAATTTCTTTTAGACCTATAGGAAAAGCAGCTAATAATTGATCTACATATTAACTACTCATGCCTTTTATTTAAATCCACTAGGCCCCGATTTGGGCTTACATTGTCAACTCAGAGCTTCAGGCAGCCCTACGTATATGACATCACTGCCCCATGGGCAGAACAAGTCATTTTGGATCAGGACATTTTACAATTTACCAATACTTCCACAAATGCTATGCCATCTCATTTTTACAGTAAGCCTTTAAGGTAAGAATTAGTCCCCTCCCCTAACCTCCCAGTTCCACAGTGGTGGAATTTAAAGCAAGTCCCAGCCTTCGCTTGATGCAGCAGAAGAGCCCTGCAAGGGGGCAAGACCTTATACTCACTCCCACCTTCTATCCCCATCACTAGTCATTGGCAGTGAGCCACCCTGGAGAGTGTGATGAGGGCATACTCCCAGGTGTGTTGAGTAGCTCTTTGGTCTAGGGCAAACTGGGTCCAGGAGCTTAAGAACAGATCTCCAAAGAGTCACAGGTGCCAATCATTAGAAGCCAAAGCACACAGAAGCTTAGGGGCTGGGTGCAAAGATAGGGTGAAAGGGATTCAGGAGGATTTAGGTGGAGCATTGACAGTACTGCTGCAAGAAGACTGTTTCCCCCAGACAAATCTGAAATTAGATATAGGTGTTCAAACTTAAAATATCACTATTGTGTTGAGCCCTCCATTGTCTAGAAACCTTGATTTTTTAGAATATTCCTGCTATCCTACTAACCAGAGCATATAGTTGAAACCTAATTGCCGCTCACTCTGTGCAGACTCTACTACAAACCTACACAAAGTCACCTAATAAATCCCAAAGGATACAATAAGAAGCCCTGCTAAATTGATTGCTAAAAATAATAATAATAATAGGTAACATTCTTTGTTAATTCGCTGGTGGTAACTGTGGCTTCCTTCAATGTGACACAGGATGGGACAGAAGGAGAGACTGATGCCTACTGAAAGAATGACTTGAATAGAATAAAGTAAGATGTATTCACAGGAAATGAAGTTTCATTAGCTTAGATGCCTCCATATGGAACTACTTGTTGGGTCAAGAGCTTTCCAGAAAACCATATGAAACCCTGGGAAATGTCTGTTTTGGACACAAGAATTCCCAAGGGATTTTATGGATTCAAATCTTTGTTATGGAAAAAGAAACTTTGAGCTTCGCCTGGGAAGTCTGAATTCTGGGAGACATGCCAAACTCAAAGCTGACGTGATTTGCAATAACCTACTTAATCAACCGTAAAAATCAAGGCTTTATCTTTTTTTTTTTGAGATAATCACACACTGTAATTTTGAATAGTGAGACTTATTGTGAGAAAACCGTGTGTTTTAACTAGAGTATATGTTTGTTTAAAAGATTGACTACTAAATGTAAGAATTTCAGCCAAGAATTTTCCTTGTACACAAATATCCAATAAACTGATGTTTTCAGATTCCATTTGGCCATATTTTTAAAAGATAAAGTGACTTCAGAGACCTTTCATGACTTGAAGTTGGCTTTGATAATTATAAAATCATCTTTCTAAATAAAAGAAATTGCTTTCGCTGACAAAAGTCAGAAACTCACTCATCACTTATGTGCAGCATGAAGCTGAATTTTTATGTAAACAAATCAGAATTCTGAAACTGGGACACAGGCAGTTTCATTTTTACTAGCATGGCTCTGAGACTATTATTTCTCTTAAATAATCAGAATTTTGACCTTTTAATTTCAATACAGACTATCTGGGAGAGTAAATTCTACTTTTCCAAAGGGCCTAGCCAAGCAGTTTTGAGGGTCTGGCAGGAAAAGAGGGTAAAATTGAAGGGAGAAACAGATCAGAAATGTCAATACCAAATGAAATAGTGAAGCAAGTCGAAAGTAAAGTTGAGCCCTGGGGCCTTTCTGTTTTCCACTTGTGGCTCCCTCCCTTTTGAAATATCTAATTCGTCGAAGCTGCTCAGGATTCCTCAATGGGTCCTATCCAGATAGCTCAGCAGAATAACATATAGAGCTTTAAAAATTAAATAAAATTTCCTGAGACTTCAGGTTCCCAAAATGTGTTCTAGGTACCCCTGGAGACCCTGAGATACTATCAGAGGGCTACAAGGCCAAAATTCTTTTCATAATAATACTAAGATGGTATCTGTCTTTTTTATACTTTTTTCCCTTAAGCGTGGAGTACAGTTTTCCAGAGGTTGTATAATGTTTGACATCATAACAGATGAAAATGAGGCAGGTAAGATAATCTATCTTCTCTTGTCAGACATTAAAGAGATTGGAAAAATGTGAAGGATTGCCACTCTTGTCACATCTATTTTTCTTTAAAATATAGTTATTGTCCGTAAAAGTTTAAGACAACGTATAATGTTTATTATATCATAAATGAAGATAAATACATATCCTTAACATTTCTCAGATTTACTTTGGAATATGGTAAATATTAATAGATACAATCCACATAATCAGTAGAACCCTGGACCTTTAATAATTTTTGAAGAGTGTCAAAATGGTCTTATGTTTCATAACTCTCCTAATGAAAAAACTAAGACGTTTTGTAAAAGGTAAACTACAGTTTTAGATGCAATACAAGCTAACATAGTAATAGGTGATTGTAGGGCTCAAAAACAAAGTAGAATCCAGGATTCCCATAGGCAACCAAGTACCAAAGCCAGTTGTGCTTTGAAGATACCTGCTCAGGCCTAGAAACCTTGGGCTTCTGCTCTGAAGGATACACAAGGGCTAAAGCTAGGGATCTCTTGCTGGAAAATCTGATAGAATCCCTCTTGTGAAACTGAAACTCCAGTGGTGTATGCCCTCAGTGTTGGGATAAGCAAGAATAAATGTATCTTTCAAAGTGGGCTGGTCAAGAACTTTGCCTTTCTTAAGTTTGGGACTGAGTGGAGGGGGAAAATAACAACCCTCTTGATAATTCATAGCCACTAAAGGGCTCTCATGCCGCAGCGTAGTCCAAAGTTATCCCACCTGCATTGTCTGAGAAGAGCTCACATGAAAATTTTAATTTGATAGACTTTGGATAGTGGTGCCTTTGGACAACTGGCAGAACCAAACACAAATTCTCTCTCAATGAGACAAATTGTATACAATTTTTTATCATGTATAAACACCAGGCAGATATGATAATAACCACAGAAAAATTCTGGAAATGAAAAATATAATAAAACTTGAAATTCATACAATGGCTTTCCTGTAAGCTCTGTAAGCTCTCCCTCTGACTCAAGGCCAGAGAAGGTCAGTGAAGTCACCAGTCCAACATCTGCCAGCTGAAGCAGAAAGGGATCAAGGGTAGTCTGGTGACCTGTAATCCTTTGATTGTCATTCCTGGGGTGAGGCTAGGAGAACACTTTGGTCTACAGAAGGGAGACACAAGATATAAGCAACAGAATGGACAATGCCAATGCTCACATGCCTGAGAAGGTATCCTAAAGAAGGAGGAAGAGAATTCTGCATTGGTCACTCAGCAGACACCACAGATCTACTGAGAACATACACTGCCACCTGCTTGTACCTGAAAGGTACAAGCTTGTGTCATAGCTTATACCTGAAAGGAAAAAGAAAAGTAGTCAAGAACAAATAGATTCGTGTGGAACACATCTATAAGCTGATGGCTATAGGCCAATAAGGAGTTCATCAAGACTCAATCCAGGCAGGACGAGACTAAAGAGAAATTGCCACTGTCTCCCCTTTGCTGTCCACACACAGAAGCCTCATCAATTCACCAATAATGGGCCATGACATAAACAAGGCTATTGAAATTAAAATGTACTCAATAGACTGATTAGACAACAGACCAGACACATCTAAAAAGGCATTTCTTGAAAGAGAGGACAGATCAGAAGATACTATCCACATACAGTACTAACAAAAAAATACATTAGAAAGTACGAAAGAGATTAAGGGATGTGAAAGATAAAGTGAAAATGTCTATTATATTTCTAATTAGAGTTCCAGGAGGAAATAACAGAAAGAATAAGGAAGAGGAAATATTTGAAGA
Organism: Piliocolobus tephrosceles; assembly: GCF_002776525.5. Taxonomy (NCBI): domain Eukaryota; kingdom Metazoa; phylum Chordata; class Mammalia; order Primates; family Cercopithecidae; genus Piliocolobus; species Piliocolobus tephrosceles. The sequence goes on from NC_045440.1 coordinate 58,743,118, forward strand.
AAAATGGATGAGAAGTTTTCAAAATTACTGAAGCATATTAATCTTCAGATCCAAGAAACCCCAAAACACATTTAGATATTTTATTCTCAAATTATAGAATACCAAAAAATACAAGGAACTAAAAGCAACCAGAGAGAATAGACTGATAACAAGAGAATAATTTGCACCAGTCACAAAAGGGCAAACACTACATGACTCCACTTGAATGTGCAATCTATGAGTCGAACACAGGAGCAGAGAGCAGAATGGTGGTTGTCATGAGCTGCAAGGAGAAGGAAATGGGGTGTCGTTGTTGAATGGGTATAGAGTTTCAGAGCAAGATGAGTAAGTTCTGGAGATCTTCTGTACAACATTGTGGCAACAATATTAACTAACAATATTTTATTGTACACCTAAAATTCTATTAAGAAGATAGACTTCATGCTGTGTCCTTACCAAGATAAAACAAAAACAAAAAATGAAAATTTTATACTGAAAGTTGATTTATCAATAGCAACAATGGAAATAGAAAGAAATGGAATAATATTTTAATCAATTTGAGAGAAAATAACTCTCAAACTATAATTTCGTATTTAGAAAAACATTTTTATAAGAACAAAGACAAAATCAACATTTTTAAAATAAGCAAAACCTGGGGGAATTTACTACTAGATCCTCACTAGAGAACATTCTAAAGGAGATAGTTTTTAAAAAAGAAAATGTTCTAACGTGGAAGCTTTGATTTGCAAGAAAAAATGATAAACAAACATATAGGTAAATATATGGAAATATCAGTATCTATTGATCATAAAAGAATAATATCAAATTTGTGGAGCTAAAAAACAAGATAGAACTAGGATTAAAAAATGAAAGCATATAGAACTTTGGAGGGAATAATCATTTTTAGAATTATTTGAAAGACAGCAAACTTATTGATTTTATCCAAAGAAATTGCTAAACATGCGTGTTTAAACTAGGTAGAATAGCAATTAAATAGTTGACAAAAGTATGTAATTTTCAAACCAATGTTAATTTTTTTTTAATTTTAAGAAAAAACAATCTCAATCAAAAAGAAGGCAAATAAAGGTAGAGAGAAGGGAGGGGAGAAAAAAGGAAATAGAAAAACATGGAAAAATAGAATTCATGTACTAGGAAATAAATATAAACGTATGAGAAATCACAATAAAAGTAAATGGTTACACTATTGAGTTAAAAGATGAAAATTAATCAGATTTTTTTTTTAAATGTTGTTTATAAGTAAGACCAAAAAGGAGTGGCAGACTATATAGCCCATGGGCCAGGTCTGACACCCAGCATGTTTATATATGACTCTTTGGCTAAGAATGGTTTCTACAATTTTAAATAGCTGAAAAAAGAATATGTGACAGAAACTACATGTGACCCACACAGGCTAAAATATTTAGTGTCTGGTTCTTTAGAGAAAAAGTTTGCTGACTCCTGCTCTAAAATACAAAATCATAAAATCCAGAGAGGAGACAGATTGAAGAAAGATACATTAATTTTATAACAGACAGTGATTCTCCTTCAATATCCAAATATTAACTAAATGCATGCACATCTTGCTAAATACCTAGTTCATTAACCTCTCTTATAGTTAGGTATGGCCAATAAGACATAAACTGAAGTGACCTACGTAGCTTCCAGGTCAAGTCTTCAAATACATATGCCTCCCACTCCTCTTTACCTCCTTCTCAACAGAACAGAGAAAAGGGAGTCAGGGTTGGGGTGAACCATCTTTGACCATGTGAATAAGGTTATCACGAGAAGGCTGGGAAAGGATTGAGGCAGAAGGCACCTGGGCTCTATAATCCCTGTACTACCCACCTTAAGATCATTACAGATTAGGGAGAAATAGTCTTCTCTCTTATTTAAGGCATTCTTAGGTGGGAATCTGTGTTACTGTAATTTAGCTGGTATCTGACTAGTACATCAAACAAATGCTAACTAAAAGAAAGTAAGGTGGGCATAATAATAACAGACAAAACAGACTTTAGAGCAAAAAGGGATCAAAAGGCTCATAATGATATAAGACTCATTTTACTGGAAGATATAACAATTCTAAAATTACATATGTCTCAATTCTGCACTTACGTAACTTAATGGAACTACAAGAAATAAATAAATCCATTATCCCAGTGGAATACTTAATATCTCTCTCTCAGTACTCAATAGATAAAGCAGACAATAAAATTAGCAATAAAAGATTTAGAAAGAAAAATTAATGTGCTTCATCCAATGGGCATATAGAGAATATTACATTCAATAATTAAATAATTGACATTCTTTTAAAGCACAAATAGAAGAGTTTTGAAAACTGAACACATTCTAAACCATTAAGTTAACGTTAACAAATTTCAAAGGATGGCAAGATAGATACAGAGTGTATTCTCAGACCACAATGCAAATCAGTTAGAAGTCAAAGACAAAATAAACCAAGATAAAAAAAAAGTTTACAAATCTTGCAAAATTCTAAATAACTCAGAGATCAAAGAGGAATAATGCAAAGTATAAAATATTTATAAATGACCAATGACTAAAATGTTTTCTAACAAAACTTGTGAAATGTAGCAAAAGCATTACTGAGTGACAAATCCATAGCCTTTTAAAAAGATAAGTGGCCAGGCGCGGTGGTTCACTCCTGTAATCCTAGCACTTTGAGAGACCGAGGTGAGCGGATCATGAGGTCAGGAGTTTGAGACCAGCCTGACCAACACGGTGAAACACCATCTCTACCAAAAATACAAAAATTAACCAGGCATGGTGGTGCATGCCTGTAATTCCAGCTACACTCCAGCCTGGGTGACAGAGTGTGACTCTGTCTCCAAAATAATAATAATAATAATTGTATTAACACATTTTCACGCTGTTGATAAAGACATACCTGAGACTGGGCCATTTGCAAAGGGAAGAGGTTTAATAAAGAGCTCACAGTTCTACGTGGCTGTGGAAGCCTCACATTCATGGCAGAAGAAAAGGAGGAGTAAATCACAACTTAGGTGGATGGCAGCAGGCAAAAAGTGCTTGTGCAGAGGAACTCCTGTTTTCAAAACTATTAGATCTCATGAGACCCCTTCACTATCAAGAGAATAGCACTGGAAAGACCTGCCTCCATGATTCAATCATCTTTCACCGGGTCCCTCCCACAACACATGGGAATTATGGGAACTACAAGATGAGATTTGGGTGGGGACACAGAGCCAAACCATATCAATAAGGTTTGTTAAAGGTAAAACCATGATTCTCATACAGATATAAGAGTGACTTGTGTTAAAGATTTTATTTAATTCTTTAATCAGTAAGAAAACCAAGAAGATTCAAATGAGAATCCAAAGAACAGACACATGTTTAGATTAGGAATATTGAAAAGAATGTGTAAATCGAGGAAAAATTATTTTCCACAGAGGAGAAAGGAAGGAAGTTAAACCTCTATCAGGCAGAACAGAATCTGCATGTCTACAATCAAAAATTATTTTGCATTGCTATCAGTTACCTACAATTTGCCGAGTTGTAAAATAGCTCCTAGTAAATGAAAGTATAGAATCAGATAACCCGGAAGGGTGTGCTATTTGTAGACAATGCATAGGTTTCCATAGAAGGACAATTTTTTTTCTTAAAGTCATCCTCCTTCTGAACAAAAATCCTAAAACTGAAGGGTTATTCATGATCACAAAGCAAGGTTGATTTCATTAGCTTTGGCCTTATTTACAGGGTTGCAGCAATAGTGTTGATTTACCATATAGGCCTATTAGAGTTTGTTTTGTTGCAATAAACTAAACACATGACTTATAATATTTAGGAGGAAAAAAATGCCCAGCAAGATAAACTCAAAAAAGTAAAAGATAAGGTATATAAAGAAAAAAGCAAAAAAAAAAAAAAAAGAAATTAAAATGCAAACAGAGAGTCTCTGCATCTGCCCAACATGCAGAGAGCTGGAAGACCCTTGTTCCCCATTAGAACAAAATCAGCCATACTCATTTCAAATTCATGACTTGCATGACTTGTTTTGAACCCACAGAACAACTGAGACAAACATGGACTGGCCAGATAGTGTGAAAGCTCTGGGGACTGCAGAAATTGACTCTGTGTCTACTTGGAGACTCTTTCTCTACAAGCCCCACTGGCTGCTCAAAGGAAAGATTAAGAAGAGCTCTAAGAAGCACCAGGGTGCAGACATGAGGGAGGAGAAGAGCACAAGAGCAAGAGAGGCAAGAAACTACTGCTGCTCTCAAGGCATCTGTGAAAACTGGCAGCTGGTGGAAGGGAACAGAGGGAAATTCTATGCCTAGGGAAGGAGTAGGATTACACTGAGCCCAAAACTTTAGCCAGGGAAAAGGCAGAACTGAGAAGGCAGCACCCCCAAGCTCCAGATAAGCAATGCATGCCTAAAACCAAGGATTAATCAAAACAACAAAGACCAATTTCCGCAGCTCCAAGCTAAATTATAGCAGAATACCAATGGGAGGGGACAGAAGAAAAAGAGTATTCGAATAGATCTTCTTTGAGGTGCAAAGGGAAGACCTAAAACTCAGAGTTCAGCAGACAGACTCCAACCCTAAACAAAATGTACCTCTAGCAGAATAATTTCTAGTCTGTGGTATACACTGAGAGTTACCATAGCAACAACAAATCTCAACCACAGGCAACCATATTCTAGGCCATGAAACAAACCTCAACAAATTTAAAAGAATGAAAATCACACAAACTATGTTCTCAGATCATAATGGAATGAAATTGAAAATCAATAACAGAAGGATATGTGAAAAATATTCAAAATGTTTGGATATTTGGATATTAAAAAGATTATTCTAAGCAACCATGGGTCAAACAAGAAGTCCAAAAAAAATTAAGAAATACTTTGAACTAAATTCAAATTAAAATATAACACATCAAAATTTGTGGCCTGTAAAGTAGTGCTTAAAGAGAAACTTACAGCATTAAATGCTTATATTAGAAAATTTAAAAGTTAAGAAATAATAATTTAAGCTTTCACTTTAAGAAATGAGAAGAAGAGCCAACTAAACCCAAAGAAATCAGAAGATCAGAAATAAGATAAGTGCACAGACTAAAGAAATTGAAAACAAAAGTCAGTAGAGAAAAATCTATAAAAACAAAGTTAATACTTTAAAGACATTGATAAATCTTTAGCCAGATTGACAAAGGAAAAAAAAAAATGACACAAATTACCAACTTTAGGAAGAAAAGAGGATATTAGTACAAATCCCACAAATATTAAAGGAAGAATAAAGGAATATTGCAAAATTATTTACACATACATTTGACAACCTGGATGAAATGGGTCAATACTTAAAAAATACAAATTACCAAAATGAAGTAGATAATTTCAGTTGTACTGATTCTATTACATTAATTGAATCCCTGCTTTAAAAACTTTCAGGAAGAAATCTTCATTCCTAAATAGTTTCTCTAGTGAATTCTACCAAACATTTAAGGAAAAAATAATATAATTATATACCATCTTTTCCAGAAAACAGAAGAGGAGAGATGACTTCCCAACTCATTTTATAAAGCCAGCGTTACCCTAATACCAAAACTAGTCAAAGACATAATAAGAAAACTACAGACTAATAATCCTCATGAACAGATACACACACACAAAAATCTTTAATAAAATGCTAGCTAATCAAGCCATCAATATATAAAAATGAAAATACATTAAAACCAAGTGTGGCTTATCCCAGGAATGTAAGACTAGCTTAGCATTCAAAAATTTGTCGATGCATGTGCAACCTCCTGTGAATCCATTGTAGCAGGACGAGTCACTGACAAAACTCCTCAGACATGGAGTTAAAGAAGGAAGAGGTTTATCCAGCCGGGAGCAACGGCAAGACTCCTGTCTCAAGAGCTGAGCTCCCTGAGTGAGCAATTTCTGTCCCTTTTAACGGCTCACAGCTCTACGGGGGCCCAGGTGAGAGGGTCATGATCATGATGGATTGAGCAAGCAGCAGGTACTTGGCGGAGCTGCATGCACCGGTGATCAGAGTGAAACAGAACAGACCGGGAAGTTTCACAATGCCTTTCCGCACAATGTCTGGAATCTATAGATAACTTAACTGGTTAGGTCAGGGGTCAATCTTTAACTACCAGGCTTAAGTCAGGCAGGCCCAGGCCTGGTTTCAGGTCTGGTTCCTAGGCACTGGGCTACCTGCCTTTAGTTTCACTTTTCTTTCTTTTTCTGAGTATGAAACAATATGAGAGGGTCTGTCTCTCTTCTCTCACCATAATTTACTTTTTTTTAAAAAAATTAAGGTTAAATTTAAAATAAAATAGAAATCAGCAGGAAAAAACATTAATGCCAATGCAGAAATTATTTGATGAAATTCAATAGTCCTTCAAAATTACAACTCTGAGAAAAATAGGAACTGAAATAAACTGTCTGACTCTGATAATGGGCTTCTACTGCTAAAGGACTTCATCATATTTGATGGTATAAAACTGAGTACTCTCCTCTACAGTTTGGAACAAGGCAAAGATGTCTTCTCTTACTAGTGAGACTCAACATTGTACTCAAAGTTCTAGCCATTGAAATACAGCAAGAAAACACAAATTTTATATTTTAGAAAAGAATAAAATGATCTTTGTTTTTAGACAACAATATAGTCTATGTAGACCCCCCAAAAAATCTATACAAACAGTTTCTAGAACTAATAAATGAGTTTAGCATGTTTGCAGAATGTCTACATACAAATATCAATTATATTTTATATACTCTTAATAAATAATAAGAATTGAACATTTTTTAAAGCAATAAAATTTATAATAACACCAAAGAGATACTTAAATGTAACTAACATAACATAGGCATGATTTTTCTGCTGAAAATCACATACAAATAATAACGAAAGAAATCAGAGACTCAATAAAGATATGCCATGTTCATGGTTTGAATCATGGAATATTATCAAGTTGTTGTGTCACTCGGGGTGCAAAAAGAGAAGCAAAATCAGAAGGAGAAAGATTGGAAGATTAGATAGATAGATAGATAGATAGATAGATAGATAGATAGATAGATAG
>NC_045440.1:58750159-58759004 GCF_002776525.5 Piliocolobus tephrosceles
TAGATAGATAGATAGATAGATAGATAGATAGATAGATAGATAGATAGATACAAAAACAACCAGTAATTGGCTTATGCAGAAGTCTGAAATTCAAGTAGTAGTCAAGACAGGACCATCACTGGCAAAGCTGGAACTCGTAAGCAAGTGCCAAAGCTATTATCCACAGGCCACCAGGGAAAGATCATAAGCCAGTAGAAACTCCACAGACACTCTACCAAACTTGCTGTTCACAGGCACATTTCTTCTTTCTTTTCGGGAAGCCTCAGCCCTGCTATTAAAGTCTTCCAGTTTCTTGAATCAGATCTACCCAGATTATCCAGGAAAATCACCCCCAAATTAAGTCACTGACTACATCTTTAGGTAATTATATGTAGGCTTTTATTACATCTGGAAAATATGTTCACAGCAATATCTAGATTTCTGTTTTAATAAATGTAGAAAGAATCAGAGAAATAGAAAATCATCATTAAAACAGCAGCATTATAACTGCTGGAGGCAAAATCCACTGATGAATGCTAAAATTAAAGGGTAAAAGAGTAAGCAGAAACAAGATATTTGCATAGCTCCAAATGTCCCCCCAATGTATATAATTACAAATGTAAAAAATAATAAGTTTACAGTGGAGAATTCTGACAGACGTCACCTCAGCCAGGTGATCAAGGTTAAAATCACCAGCATGTGTCTGGACATGATGCACTAAGCAGGGCACATACATCACCTCAGTGGAATCCTTTCTAACAATGCATAGCCTCCATCTAATTATAAGAAAGCATCAGAACCTAAAGTGAGAGGCAATTTACAAAATAATTGACCAGACTTATCCAAAGTCACAGCGGATATGGAAAGGCTGTCCAAAGTCACAGTGGATATGGAAAGGCTGAGGCACTATCACAGGTTGGAGTAGATCAAGAGACATGACAGCTGAATACATATGGGATCCTGAATCAGAAAGAGACACTAGAGAGAAACTGGTGAAATGCAAAGAAGTTCTGTTATTTGGTTAATTGTATTGTACCACGCTTAATTTCTTAGTTTGATAAATGTTTTATAGTCATATAAGATGTTAACATAAAGGGAAGCTGGACAGTAACTTTGCAATATTTTTCATCTCCTCTGTAAATTTAAATATTTCAAATATTTTTTTAAAAGTGAAGAATCAACAAAATGAAAATGAATTGTTGGAAAAGAGTAATGAAATAAACATACTCCTGGCAAGGTAAATGCCAAGAAAGCTCTAAAGAAAACACAAGTTCTTGTGCCCTGCATTTTCACCGAACTCCAATTCCAACTCAGTAGGTTTGGGATGCACCCCAGGCCCAGACATTAGATATTTCAAGATCCACAGGTGTTTCTGGAAGTCATAGAGACACTCATTTTGAATCTTATTTCTGCACTTCATCCCAGTACCCCCCATCACTGTTTTATGTTAACTCTTTCTTATTTCTTTTTTGCCTCTCCTCACAGTCCTGTTAGGTGAGCAGCAGGTTGATCACAGACTATTAGTGACTTCTAGGCTATTTTCTTCCAAACAACACCCCTAATCATATGAGGTAATATGTAGAGAAGTGAGAAGGCTTTGGGAGATCCAAAAAGGTTTGACCAATCTCTGAGTCAATAAGATAGGCCCAAGGTCAGTGGAAGAAGCATCTTGTTTTGGTACTAGGAACGTGTACGAAATCAGAGAGGAAGGAGGTGTCTAAACTTTAGTCAGACTTTGTTGAAGTATAGATTCTAGATTGTGGGGTGAAATGCACTTAACATTGTCCAGACGCCATATTTCACTTGTTTCATGTTTTCCTAACACCCAGCCCCTACCTGCAACACACACACACAAAAATAGTTTTATCTCCCTTTTATAAGTGAGAATACGTTCACTTGGTGAGCTTTGGTAACCTGCTCACAGTTACACAGCTACCAAATTGCAAAGACAGGTTTTGAAGCCCAGTTTTACCTAATATTTAAGCCATAATAATTTTACTGTTATCTAAATATCAGCTAATATAATGCTTCAATTTATAGTTTACAGTTGAGTGGGTGAAGTGGTTTTTACTTATTTCACTAGCTCCACAGCTGGCTTCACGTTCTTTATGTCTCAAGGATGAGTCTTTATCTTTAAAACTAAAAAATGAGCTACATCCTCCCACAAAACTCTCTTCTTACAAAAGGAATTTTCATAAATCCTACCTTGATTGACTCATCCTAAGTGTGTTGAGTAAGATGAGATGCTTTCCAAATCTATAAAACTAGCCCTGCTCAGGGTTATTATGCATGAGTCCTGACAGCAATTCTGTCTTTTCAAAGTGGCATTGTACCTTGAATTCATTTGGCATAGCAAGGCAGTCTAGTCTGAGCCTTACTGATGAATTATGTCCCCGGTGGACTTTCTTTCTAAGTCATGCTGAATTAGATTTAATCGGAGAACTTCTCTAGCTGGCTTACTTTCTTTTATCAAGTACTGAATTGAATCTCTCTCTTCTGACTCCCTTGGTTCTTTTCAGATGAGAATAACCCATCTAATCAGTTCTACATCATTCTTGGATTTGAATAAAACCTTAAAGGCCCTTGTGACTTAGCACAGTAATAAATACCTCAACTGTAGGTAAAAGGAGCAAAGATAGACAGAGCTGCCAGCACTAAAGGAAAAGAGGAAGGAGCGAGTAGACAGATCTTTGTGGGTAATTGCAAACTACGTCTGTCTGACAAGAAAAGAGGATCTGTCTGACATATCTTTTCCCATATGATCTTAGCACAAGGTTATGAAATATCTCTTAATAGTAACTGTCAATGAATATCACCATTGTCTTGATATATATTATTCAAAAATAGGTGTATGGAGGTAAAATTCTATTATTCTATGCTAACCTGTTTTTTTTTTTTTTTTTTTTTTTTTTTGAGACAGGCTCTCACTCTTTCCCCAAGGCTAGAGTGCAGTGGCATGATCACGGCTTACTGCAGCCTTGAACTCCCCAGCTCAGGTGACCTTCTCACCTCAGCCTCCTCAGTAGCTGGGACAGTAGGCACACACCACCACACCCAGCTAATCTGTGTATCGTTTTGTAGAGACAGGGTTTTGCCATGTTGCCCAGGCTGCTCTCGAACTCACGAGCTCAACTGATCCTCTCACTTCAGCCTCCCGGGTAGTTGGAACTACAGGTGTGCACCACCATGCCCAGCTAATTTTTATATTTTTATAGAGATAGGGTCTCACTATGTTGCCTAGGCTGGTCTCAAACTCCTGGGCTCAAGCAGTCTGTCTGCTTCTGCTCCCAAAGTGCTGGGATTACACATGTGAGCCACTGCACCCAACCTCTGTGCTAACTTTTTATATGAATATTTATTCATCTCCCCAAACTCATCATATTCTAGATTAAATTTAGCAACACCCTTCCTCCTGCTTTGCCTGAAACTGTTTCTCTTCTTTAGCTTATCTATCTCTGGCAAGGGCTTCACAGTTCCCTTATTGTACTTGAAATCACCTCTAATTTTATACTTGCCTTTAAAAAGAAGTACAGTTGCTAAGGGAATAGAATTTGGAGCAAGACATGAGTTCAAATCCTAACTCTACCCCCGATTGGTTGTGTGCAATTGATCAAGTTATTTTAACCAATTTGAGCCTAAGTTTATTCATCTGTAATATAGGGATAATAAAGTTGGTCTCACAATGCTATTGTAAGTATTAAATGAGATAAAGTGCAAAAACATTAAGCACGAGATTAGATGTATGTTAAGGGCTTTAAGTATTGAGGTTCTATATTAGTCAACCTGGGCTGCTATCATAAATGCCACACACTGGGTGGCTTAAACAACAGAAATGTATTTTCTCACTGTTCTGGAGACTGGAAGTCTGAGATCAGGGTGCCAATATGGTCAAGTTCTGGTGAAGACCCTCTTTCTGGCTTTCAGACAGCTACCTTCTTGCTGTGTCCTCACATGGCAGAGAGAGAGAAAAGAGAAAAAGAAAGAGCTCCAGTGTCTGTTCTTACAAGGACACTAATCCCGACATGACAGCTCCACCCTCATGACCTCATCTACACCTATTTACATCCCATAGGCTCCACCTTCTAATACCATCACAGTGGGGCATCCAAATACATCAGCATATGAATTTGGAGAGGACACAATTCAGTTCTCTACAGGTTCTTACTATGAAAAATAGAGAAGAGGAGCACTTGAGGAATGTGTCTGCTTTTCTACCCCACCATGGAGTTAGTAAGTCAATCTGAAATTGCACCCATAAGCTGCCACAAAACAGTGCAATCTATTTCAAAGAAAGGACCCTATGGAAAAATAAGAAGAAAACTTTGGGTTTATATCTATGCCTCTAAGAAAGCCAACCAAGCTGATAGAAGAAATGATAACATTATCCAGAGTTGATTTCTCAAAATAGGATCAGCTGTGGCAACTGGTGGCTCCTGAAAGGCCAACAGGTGAGCGGAGAAAGGCTCCAAAAGTTCAGTCCTTGCATAGGCTCTCAGGGTAGTGCAATGGCCACTTCCAGGGGATTCTTAATTTTACATTTGACTAAAGGGTAATCATTGGTAACCCGCTACGTGACTTATTAAAGTCTAATGATGTTTGATATTCATAAACTATGTGCATGAATTTGTTTAATAATAACTCTAACTCATTACTCTACTAAAAGGTAACATTAAAAGTAAGTAAACTGTAAAGTTCGTACCATGAACAGTAACAGAGTGAAAATTCCTGCAATTTTTAAGACAGTTATTTTGAATTGGGAACACAATCTCCGTTTTTGGTCAATTACTTATGTAAAGGATACTTCTTTTATATAATACTGCCTGCATAACAAGTGCTAATAAGTAGTAATTATTATTGTTATTTAATTCTTTATAACCATTCACTTGCCAAATCTTAGATATCCTTCCTCTAAAGTTTTCCCCTCTTCATTTTTACCACAATCACCTTAACTCAGGCAGGCTTCAGCTCATATCTAGATGACTCAATACTTCCCTGTCAGTCTCTCTGACTTCTCTGCTAATCCACCCAACAGCTAAATCAAACTTCCTTAAATACCACCTTAGAGTAGCCCTCATTGTCTCTAACTTTCTAAGGATCTACATCCATAATCTGCCCTTCCAATTCAGTCTTCCTTAATTCCCAGTTTGCCAATACAAGTTATCTGTTCCCAGCAGGCCAAGGTCTTCACAGATTCACAGGGGTGATGGGGATTTCAGGAGTGATGTTCTGAGTTGGAAAGCTCTGCCTCTTTTACTCCACCTATCCCAATCTTGCCAGTCATCAAGAGCCATGTCAACAGCCTCCTCTTCTCAAAATTCTTTCCAAAGCATTCCAGTGTGCATTCATTTCCCCTCTACCAAGGCTTAAAGCACTTAAATGCACTATCATCAATTCAACATTGAATTATGCATTGTCTAAAAAATTTTTTAACCAATCCATGTATACTATTCATAGAGTCTTTCCTTTCAGATAGTTGATTCTGCCAAGGAGAGCATTTATGTTTTATTCACCTCCTACATATTAAAATAGTGGTGGGCATGTAATATAGTAAGTTGTCACATAATGTACAATTATTACTATCAGTCAAAGTGTTCGCATTTTAGCTGAGTCATTTAGTTTAATACAAAAATTCTTTATGGTAGATATTTATTTTTCTCCATTTTAAAGATGATTATGCTGAAGTTTTTAAACAAAGTTATTTGCCCAAGGTCAAAGAGTTAGTAAACAGTAAAACTAAGAGTTGATTCATGGAATGTTTGACCCCTGAGTCTTGATTATAGCAGGTATTCAACACAAATTAGATTGTTGGCAGCTCTTTAATACCAGTTTGCTCTAATACAAAGTCAATAACTTCCACACCACCGAACACAGAGCAGAGTGTCAAGTCTCAATAAATATTTGTTGGTTGATTGACTATAGGTAAATGTCACATAATTAGCCTAATAAGTTTTTAGTATTTCAATGGATAATAGAGCATAAAACCACTGAGCTTTCAGCTTATTTTCTAGAACTTGTAGTTCTACACATTTTCCACTTGGGGAAATAAACAAAGATTACTCAAGTGGAACAAAACAGAGACTATTTATTCAATTTGTTAGAGGAAGAGAGTCAGCCACCATCACTTGTAGTCAGAACAGACTCAGGCCGTGGGAAATTTTACAGTAGAAAAGGAAGGCCTCAGGTGTGCCTGGAGAGGAGGCTGTTGGCCTGGGGAAGCTGGAGGCAGCTAACTAGAAGTTGGATATCGTATATGATTGGTTTGGAGAACATAATTGACTTTCTTTGTATGGTCCTGAGTTGGAATAGGAGTGGGAGTGGCAAAAAATAGAGAAGCTGGCAGTCACTAACCAAGGCCCGACCTTCCTGGACCTATTGATAAAAAGTTTATGGTTTCAATCTCTGGGCTGTTTTCTACAGAAGTTGTAGGTCAGAGTTATATTGTAACATATAGTCTGGGCCATTATCCATTGGTATATTCGGTCTCACACATTTAACTATCAACCACTTATTTTTTCCTAATTTGCATTTTGTGGGTATTTGGAATATTTCTGATTATTAAGAAATCTAATTTAACATAGATCTGAAGTCTTAAGGTTAGTGAATTAATCATTGGCTTTCCTAGGAAATGCAATTTTCTGTAGAGACTTCATTTTATTTAAAAAAAAAATCTTTTTCCCAAAAACATGAAGAAACAATTACATCAAAAGATGACTGCAAATGTCACTTTTCCTACATAAAACACTCAGTGAAATTCTAGTGCCAATAAAAAATGTCAGATCAGCAACCATAGATTATAAAAAGAACACTGGTCTGGTTTCAATATATACTACAATGAACACTCTCCTAGACTTGCCCCCAATGCTGTCTTAAATCTATGAAAGACTTGACATTTGGAAAGTTGTTGGAATTACCCTTCCCACTTCCCACTTTTACTAAGTTCTGCCTAGATTGTTTCAGACAGTACCCAAAATATAAAAGGCAGAACCCTATAAGGCATAATGTTTTTCTCTGATAACTCTATAACTAGCTCATTTTATTTATTGCCAACTAGTTTTGTCAAATCCAGGGATTTAGCGACTTTAATCTCTGAAATACTTAATTTTTTGGATGTTCATCTTACTGAACCACCAATTCAATTTTTCATCTCTACTGTAAATTAAGTGGACTGCAATTTTCTTTATACTGCTCATATCAAGTCAGAAATTTGAATTGGTTTTAGTCAAAGCTTTCTGCCTAGATTCAAGAAAATACATTCTCCATTATTTAGAATAGTGCCCATTACCTCGTAACTGGAAAGAAGAGGAAGGTCGGCTTATTTCCAGCAAAATGATAAGCAATTTTCTCAAGAAAAATAAAATAAAAATAAAAATAAAATCTTTTATTTTATTTATTTTGTATTTTATTTTATTTTATTTTTGAGAAGGAATGTTACTCTGTCCCCCAAGCTGCAGTGTAGTGGTGCCATCTTGGCTAACTGTAACCTCCGCCTCCTGGGTTCAAGTGATTCTCCTGCTTCAGCTTCCCAAGTAGCTGGGACTACAGTCGCCCACAACCACGCCTGGCTAATTTTTGTATTTTTAGTAGAGACACGGTTTTACCATGTTGGCCAGGCTGGTCTTGAACTCCTGACCTCAAGTGATCCACCTGCCTCAGCCTCCCAAAGTGCTGGGATTATAGGCATGAGCCACTGCACCTGGCCAAGTGTTTGCTTTTTAAGTCAGTTGAATGGGTGAGTGGTAGGTTTCAGATATAATTGAAATTCTATCTCAGTCTACTTTTTCTAATTATTACTATCAATTAAATCATAGGCATTTAAAGTCAGCCCTGGGAGAGAAGGAAAAAGCTTTGTTTGTGGTCCACAGGCCGCTCTTTCTAGTGAGGGAGAAACACTTTCCCATTTCCATCCCATTGTAATAATCTCTTTATTTTTCTGTCTTCTCCACACTAAACTATGAACTTCTCCAAGGTAGGGACAGAATCTCCCACAGGGAAGAAAATGAAAGAATATCTCAAGGGGCTGGAGATTCCTGCACCCCATCTGCCCACCTGCATGACTTTCTTCTCCTTGGCAAAGTTCAGCCTTTGACCTGACAGCATTTAGATTTTTGCCTTTCTGGAAGCCATGGTGGAATTGCTTCCAGTTTGGCGACTGCTTCATTTGCTTCACCTCTGGAGCCAGCCAAGCAGCTCCCACAATCCACAATCTCCCCTCGGTGCTTGGCTGTGTTACTGCTGAGCACAGTGCAGTCAGCATGTGATCTTTAAATAGCACGAAGTTTGATATTTCCAGTTTACGAGCATTTGGGGAATAAGATAAGCGCCCTTGACAGCTGCATTTGACTGGATTTTGATGAGAAGAGAGGCTAGAATGAGCCTGCCTCTAGGGCAGGACACGTGGCCACATCTGCTTACGGCCGTTTATGAATAACTGATAATACATGACCAGACTGAAGTCATGCCCTGATAACAAGGCTGTTAGAAACAGCAAATACCACTTAAAAAATATATTAGAGATAAATGGTATCTCCTTTAATGCCTAGTCTGATAGTTAGGAGCCAGTTTACATTTTTTCCAATTAAAGTAATTCATTCTTGGTTGCATTAGTGGCAAGAAAAAGGGAAAGCTTTGGGAAAAAGATCAAATGATTAGGGTAAAGATATTTTTAAAGTATAAACAAATGACTTCAGGATCAACAGCAAATATTTAACCACTTTAACTTTAATATCAATGTACTGATGATCATGAAATGCTGTTAAGGAATAGGGGGAAGTAGATGAGATGGAAGGGGAAGGAAGGAAGAAGGGAAGGAAGGAAGGAAGGAAGGAAGGAAGGAAGGAAGGAAGGAAGGAAGGAAGGAAGGAAGGAA
>NC_045440.1:58759014-58776410 GCF_002776525.5 Piliocolobus tephrosceles
GAAGGAAGGAAGGAAGGAAGGAAGGAAGGAAGGAAGGAAGGAAGGAAAATGGAAGGCAGGAAGATAGGGAGGAAAGGAAGAAGGGAGGAAGGGAAAGGGGGAGAGATGGAGGAGAGGAAGGAAGAAAGGGAGGGAGAGAAGGAGGAAGGACGAGAGGGAAGGAGGAAGGAGAAGGAAAATAGCTTTTGTACTTTTCCAGGTTTGCCTGCCAGTTTTATTCTTCCTGATGCTATAGCTGTATTGTTAAAAGTATAGAATGAAAACTCACATGAATTATGGCATGCTCATTATGCACAGCAACCCCAGATATGAGAGAAATATTGATAAAGATCAATTCTGACACAGAAATAGAGTTCAAATTAGAAATCTAGGTTCATCCGGTGGTGAATTACATTTTTATCAGCCTTATAAACCAATAAGGAAAAAAACTAAAATCATCCAAACCTGTAATTGATGTGTATGTCTTTTGAAGATACAACAATGAATTTAAACTTCCTGCACACAATTTTAAGGCAGTGGAGTTTTTTTCTCAATGTTTCCAAAATCTATGACTTTAAGCCTGTCAGTCTACCTAAACACATTTTAATAATGATAAAAAAAGAACTGCTCTCTGAACTGTACTGTAACATTTTTTAGCACAGTTCCTGAATATGTGCTTAGTGCTTTGGTATCAATACTTGATTTAGACACCACTTTGAAACTCTGAATTTGGGTCATTGATACAATAATTTCACAGTGTTACTTTCACTGGGTGATAAAAAGTGACTCTTTTTTGGAATTTCAGCATTACAAAAAAGCAGGAACGTTCGAATATTTCCAACACAAGTTCTCTCCCAAGGGCATTTGTGTTCTGAGATATATTTTTAATATAAACTTGTGTTTTAAAAAAATGTTAATAGCCATCTGCTTCTCATCAATTTCATCACTAGAATTTCATTGATGTTTATCATTAACCTTATGTGAATATAGAGGATCAAGGAATTGAAGTATAATTCAGTGTGAGAGATTCTGTGTCAACAGATTCTCAGTTGTAACTGGCTAAACATGACTTTGAGTTTCTAAAAGAGAGTACAGAGCATGAAAAAAAATTAGTCAGTAAGACTGAGAAAAACTCCAATAAATTAGGAATTTAATAACCACACAACCTGTAACACAGAATGGAGAAGAACAGGATTACAACAGTGACCTGCCACTCAGATCCACTACCCTGAGCAGGAAGAGGCAGGAGAGGAAATAACACATTTAGGGCATTAATAACATTCCCACACATATTTCCAAAAGAGCTTCTACAGTAGAGCAGGCAAACACAAAATGTTGGCTTGCTTTTTAAAATATATGGACTTTAAAATTTGTATTTATAACTGACCGAATCTAGTAAAGCAAAAAGTAAACTTGACCCTTGATGCAGATGCAAGCAATTCCCTAGACTAATAAAACAAGTCTGCTTTGAAAATTACTAAAGGTGTTTAATGATCTCTTATAGCTCTACTATTGTCATTGAATAGTCATAATGCTATAGCAAGTCAAAATTAAACTGGCCATTCAAGTAGTTAGTGAGAAAGCATGCTTTGTTGTTAACCGCTTGCTCGAGGTTCAGTGATAACTAGAATTTGGGGGGCTCTCTGCCAGATTCAAAGGAGCCAAGAGATTTGTCTTTGCCTTGTGCTGACCAACTGCCTTTCTGACCTGACTGTCCCATTTGGGTCACAGAATCCTGCCCACATGAAAGGCCTAGCTGAAATGCCACTACGGGAAACCTTCCCTGATGACCACTACTTTATCTGGCTGGGGCCACTTGTGAAATGTCCAAGGTGCTCTCTGAATTTCATTGTTCTCTTTTTCCTATTCTTTGTGGCACACAACCCAGCAGTGCTGTCCCTACAGAGCAGAGGCTGACTCCTTCCTTTTAAAATACCCACAACATCTTTAATACATGGAAAATCCCAGTAGCTCACTGCTCCACAGGGCTCACCACGTGTCAGGCAATGGCCAAGGCCCTGTGTGTGTATAAACTCACATCTCATCATGTCCCTGAAGTAGGAAGTATCTTTATCTCCATTTTTCGAAAGAGGAAACTGAAGCACAGGGAAGGGTTGTGTAGGTTGCCCCAGGTCACAGAATTGGTACGTGCTAAACTCTCTCATGTCTTTCATAAATGAGACAACCAAATTCCATTACAGTGCCTAGATTTTATATGTGACTAGCCAACCAAATTAGCCATGAAGCATTTACTGGAGTCTTCCCACCCTTAACAACTTACTGTTGCAGGATGTGTGTGTGTGTGTGTGTGTGTGTGTGTGTGTGTGTGTGTGTCTGTAGGAAATTCACATCTATTTAGCCTCATACAATGCAGAGTAGTTTTCTGAGTGTTAAGACTTAATACTATACAAAGTTCTGGCACAGTGGGATTGAGCCTGGGATAAAAGTGTGGGCAGACCTGGTCTGTGCCTAGCAATACAATACAACGCTGTGTCACCCAAAGCACTGGCTTGCTCCAGTCCTAATAGAAAAGTTGCCACTTGGTGTGGCTGTGTATATGGGCTATCAGAAATAAAGTAACATTTTTAGTTCCTTTTCCTTTTTTGCTTTTTTTTTTTTTCCTTTTAGTATACTGGTTCTTTCTACTACCATGGTAACAAATTAGTTAGATTTGGTGTATTTTGTATTCATTTTCTATTGCAGCCAGAACAAATCACCACAAATGTAGGCCACACAATACAACTATATTATCTGGAAGTTGGTAGGTCAGAAGTCTGAGTGGGCTTGGCTGGTATGTGCTGTTTTCCCAAGGGTGAAATCAAGAAGTCAAGGGGCCTATGTGACTTTGTGGGGGCTCAGGGATGAATTAACTT
Source organism: Piliocolobus tephrosceles (assembly GCF_002776525.5). Classification (NCBI taxonomy): domain Eukaryota; kingdom Metazoa; phylum Chordata; class Mammalia; order Primates; family Cercopithecidae; genus Piliocolobus; species Piliocolobus tephrosceles. The sequence goes on from NC_045440.1 coordinate 58,761,867, forward strand.
CCAGGTCATTCATGTGGTGATTGAATCCAGCTCCTTGTCTCTGTGGCACTGAGGACTTCGTTCGCGCTGGCTGTCTGCTGGGGTCCTTCTCAGTGTGCTGATGCCTTCCACACTGGTGACTCCTGGCTGCTTCAACATCTTAAAGCCAACACCGAAGGTTGACCCCTTCCGCACCTGGAGTCTCTCTAAGCTCCACTCCTCCTCAGCGCCGACTGCTGGCTCCTTCCTCTTTGTCATTTAAAGTTTCATGAGATGACACTGGGTCCATCCAGATAATCCAGGATGATCTCCCTATTTTAGTGTTAGCTGATTAGTAATCTTAATTCCATCTGAAAAGTTCCTTCAGAGCAGTGTCTGGATTCGCTTTTGACTGAATATCTGGAAGACAAGTGTGCGGGGGTGTCCTTAGAATTCTGCCAACCACACATGTTGACCCTCAAAAGAGAAACGTGAAATGTTTTAACTACAAGTTTTGTGATTTAATTTCGTGACTCTACATTCTGTATTTTCCCACTTAATAACTATGTTACTATTAATAACATATACATTGGAATGAGAAATTTAGGTAGTTACAATTCTGATAAAAAGATTCTATTTTAATCACTAAGCATATTATTTTAAATGATATTCCTTTATAAACTGTAAGTATACTAAATTAATTCCATGATCTGAAATATATGTGAATATATTAACCAGTTTGGATATGATAGTATATTAGGCATGTTTATGTTAAACTATTCTCAGAGAATTATGGACATCTGATAATTATAGATATTATTATCTTTAATAATATGTTTCAAAATGGAAAACATTACAGAAATTATGAAAATACTATACATTATTTTTGCTGCCTTTTTTTCTTCAACCATCCACAAAACTGTCTATAAAATAATCTCAACATCAGGATTAAATTTTACATTAGATTATATATGCATCATAATGATATAATAAAATATATATTTCTCAGAGATAAGCTAAATTAAGCAACATGTACAATTAGTCACAGTTCTATAGTGCCAATGAGTAGTTTAAAGATTTGAGAATTTTATGTACTCTGAAGAAGGAATCAAGTGTCCCCAAATCATTTTTGACAATATGGGGCACAAAGTAATGTCCCTTTTATGCCACTGAATGAGTAAATGAATGATACTTGGTGGTGGTAGGAAAGCCACTAATTTACTCTGTGAAATACTTAATGAAATGATCCAAGAATTAGCCTTGTCTAACCTTGTCTAAGATCTGACCTCACATTCTAAAATCACGATTTATAATAATTTTCATTCTGACTTTTTATTGTTCCATCCACATAATTCACAAATGTCCATACATAGTAAAAACATAAACAAAATTTTTCCTGAGGGAAATTTCAAAAGCAATTAAATCAGGATTACCATAAGATTCTATCAACAGCATGAGAGATGCAATAAGCTTTTGATAACAGTTATGTAGCCAAAATGCTGTGGATTCTCAAGAAATTAGTTAACAACCTTAAATGGGGAGAGAGAGGCAGTATGTGAGGGAGAAAAGGCATGGCATTTCTGGCAGTTTGCTGAAGGTATGACTTAGGCAAAGCACTTAACTTTTCTGTGGAAAGCAAAACAAAGCAAAGTGAAGGAAAAGTACTCCACTTTCCTAATCTGTAAATGACATAGTGCTCCCTAGTGAAGGAACATTTCATCTAAGCAATCTATCTCTCTGTGCTGCGTTATGTGGCTGTTTCTAATGGCTGGAGTCTTATAGGAAGTGGGCTGCAACTCACACTAAATTGCTAGGAGTGGCTGTGTGTGCATTGGCTCCTAATATCAAATATATGTATATATATTTACAGTTGGTGTACATAGCTTCCAGAAGTTGAATGGCATCATGTGCCTGGATCATTAGAGAGAGACAGTGTCAACCTTTTGAAGTTCTCCAGCGATTATTCTACAGCGTTGGACTCTCAGTGTTTGTGTTTCCTCTCCTCTGACATCTCCACTGCTCCAGCCAAAGGCCATTTCCTGCCTGTCAACAGTGGAAATTGAAAACAGCTGCTCCCCATTCCTTTGGATAAGAGGTTCTGTGTGCATGCTATCAGGTCTTTAAGACCACCTTCAATACCTGAAGAGGTCAGAGAGCAGAAGAACTTTGAAGTTGAAAGGGGCCTTAATAATCATCAAATCCAAATTCACAAAGTCAGGAGCCCCATCTGTGGCCCCTACCTTGGGCTATCCTTTCCTCTGCACAGGGAATTTATGACCCCCAAGGCAGTACATTTTTTGTTCCAATCATTCTAATTGTTAGCAACCTCATTCTTATATTTAACTGGAATCTAGCTTCCGTTTCTATATGACCTTAAATTCTGTTATCTAGAATCATACAGAATGAACAATTTGTTCACCTCTATGAAGAGAATTGTCCTATTCTTCCAAATATTTCATTCTGGTTTAAACATTATCATTTCTTCACGTGAGTGAAATGGTTTACAACGATCTTACAGTTCTTTTTATTAATTTCTACACACTCTCCATTGAGTGAGTTCTCCTTTCTTAAAAAATGATTCAAATAAAAGATACCATATATAAAAATAAATAGAATATTCAAAAAAATAAGCCGAACACAAAAGAATACAGTATTTTTACATCTACCTACATTCAAAATGGAGTTGTTTGGGAGTGCATCTACAGATGATGCAACTATAAAACAAAATGAGTTAATGATTATTAGAAAAGTCATGATGGTGTTGACCTCTTGGGGAAAAATAGAAGTGTGATTATAGAAGGGCATGGGGCTAGGCTCAGAGATGTTTTGGAGTGTCAACAGTGGTCCTCAGCTTAGAGGGGACGAAATAGAGCAGTACCAGAAAAACAAAGTAGTATTTTAACTTTCAGCTGATTCTTTTGTATATGGCTTCCTGTTCTAAACAAGTTTACATTGCTTCTTTCTATGGCTTTAAGCCTTATCTATAGACTTTCTACTACAAAAGGTGAAGATTTATCTCTCTTTCACTAGCATATCCTCACCCACACTGCATACAGGCATATTCTTTTCCTTACAATCTCCCAATGTAGTTATATTACAATTTTGGTTATAAATATTTAGTGTTTACATGTCATGATAATGAATGCAATAATTACAGCTGAGTCCTATAGTGTCTATACCCTGAAAAGCTTTTTGTTTTTCTTGGAGTTGATACTAATTTTATTTGTTATTTGTTTTTTCAAAATTCTTTTCTTCCTCAGTTGTATAAACCTCCTCTCAATTCATCCAATTCACGTTATGTTTATTTGGTTAACACTTTCTTTAAGAAATCCTTCCCAGATCTCCTGACTGTCTCTCATCAGATCTGGCTGCTCACTCAGTACTTCTGTTCTCATCCTGGGAATGCCTTTCCTTTCTCTCATTGGTTGACTTTCCATATTCTGGATACCATGATCTCCTCCTTCTTTCTTTACTCCCATATTTTGTTGGAATGCATTCCTCTGTAGCTTCCTGTAAATGGCTGCATGGAAGATAATTTATTTGAGATTTTCAATGTCCAAAAATGTCTTTATTCTGCCTTCTCACTTAATTGATGGTTTCCTCAGGTATAGAATTCTAGTATTAGGAGCCATTTTTCTTCCGAATTGTGAAGGCGTTGCTCCACTGCCTGCCAATTTTCATTGCTATTGAGAAATCTGATATCTAGCAGATTCTTAAACTTTCATATATAGTCTTATAATTTTCTCTCTGAAAAAATGCTGTGATCTTCTCTTTGTTGACAGTACTATAAAGTTTCACAATTATGTGTCTTGCTGTGCAACTGTTTTCACCCACAGTGTCTGGATACTCTATGAACATTTTCAGTCTGAATCCTGGAGTCCTTCAGTTCTGGCACATTTCTTTAATAATTATCTCACTTTTATTTTCATACTTCTTTCTTCTTAAGTCCTATATTATTCTGATTTTTAAACTTATTGAATCTTTTAATTTTTTTTTTGTTTTGTTTTTGAGACAGTCTCGCTCTGTTAATCTTGGCTCACTGCAACCTCCGCCTCCCGGGGTCAAGTGATTCTCCTGCCTCAGCCTCCCGAGTAGTTGGGATTACATGTGCCCCCTAATACGCCTGGCTAATTTTTGTATTTTTAATAGAGATGGGGTTTTGCCATGTTGGCCAGGCTGGTCTCAAACTCCTGACCTCAAGTGATCCACCCGCCTCGGCCTCCCAAAATGTTGGGATTAGAAGCATGAGCCACCGTGCCCGGCCTAATTTTCTTGTCTTTTGTCACCATTTTCTATACTTGGTCTTTTGCTCTGCATTCTGAGAGCTTTTTTCAGCTTTATCTCCCATTCTATGGAGGTTTCCATTTCTATGCTTATGCTTTTAATTTTTAAGAGCACATATGTTGATCACTCATGAATGCTTTTTTGTAGCACCCCATTCTTGTCTCCTCAATAATATAGTTTCCCTTACCTCTCTGATAATAGTTTTTATTTTCATTTTTTAAGTTATCTTTTCTTCTGTATTAACTCTAGTTCCTCAAATTACTCTTCCTCCCCCCAACCCCCACACCCCCTTGTTTTCGTCTGTGTTTTTCATATTCTGTGGTTCCTGGTTGGGCACCAAAAAACTGCTCAACCAGAAGTTTTTGGAAGCTCTACAAAACAGAAAGAAGTTTGTCAATTATGAGCGTCACTTTTGGGTGATCTGGCTGAGCCAGTTAATTGGAGAAACGCTAATGATAATATCTTTAGATCTTTTCTCCAGGGATGATTTAGTTTAACAGAGAAGAATTATGTAAACTCTTCCTAGAGTGAAGAAACCAGCATCCTATGTGTAGCAAAGAAGCCTGGAGGTGGTGGTAGGGGGTGTCAGTATTCCATACATGCACACTGTCGCATAATTCCCTTGTTTCAACAGAAAGCACCAGCTCTAAGCTCCACCAGCTGTCCTCTTGTTCAGCCAGAGAGCTACTCTTTTACCCTCCCCAGAGACTAACATCCAGTCTTCTACTCAACCAGGAAGGGAATCTGGGAGTTACTAGCTTCTTAAAAATTCTTTCATGAAGTTTTCTAGGTTCTGCTTTCTCCTTCAGTCACTTTCCAGGTGTACTTGGTGCTGTCAGTCCTTAGTCTGAGGAGTTTGGCCAGTAATTAGATGCTTCTCAGTGTTTCCCACTGCCAGCGGGATTCAGCCTTCGTGGGTGTGCTAAATCAGTAACCATCTGCTTTCCAGATATCTCTTCCATTTTCTTTTCCTTTATGGGCACATACACACACACACACACACATGATTTTTTAATAAGTCAATTTATTATGGATTTGACAAAAAACATAGATAAACGCGTGTGTCTAATTTGCCATCTTAATTGGAAACTACTCATATATTTTATCACATGAACTTCTCTCAAGAGAAATTTTTCCATATTTAATGTGTTCCAAAGGATTTCTTGAAAACATGTAGACAATATAATTTTTTATTTTAATATTGCACTTTTTACCCATTATTCACCCTTTTAAGATAATCTGGAAGCTCAATTATGTGGTAGGAATGACAATAATAATAAAAAGCACTAATTTAGCTATATCAGACACTCCACACAGATCAAAAAGTAATAGCTGCCCCTCACAGCTTTGTGTTGTCTGCACATCTGATAAACATGTTCTTTGTCTTTATTTACATCATGGGTTGGCAAGCCACAGCCGATGGGCCTAACTGGACTACTGCCTGTCGTAGTAGATAGTTTTATTGGAGCACAACCATGCTCATTTGTCTACAGACTGCCTACGGCTGGTTTTGCACTATAATGGCAGAGTTGTGGAGTAGTTTTGCAAGGACTATATGATGTGCAAAATCTAAAGTATTTACTCCTTGTCTCTTTGCAGAAAAAGCATGTCGATCTCTGCTGTAAGTTATTAATAAAAAAAAAAAAAAAAGATGACAAGGCTAGATCTTAACCCAGTGGTGAGGTAGCAAACCTCTGTGAAGGCTGACATTGATTCATTAACCAGTATAATTAGACAGTTAGCAATAAGTCTATTTAACTCCATGAGTTTTTAGGTCACACTAAAGTACATAAGCTGAAAACAAAAATTAATGCAGATTTAAAATGGAATGAGTTGTTTTATAAGAAATCCCCTGTCACTTGGTGCTCAAGTGGTGATAACATTCAAACATGAGGAGTCACTGTAGAAGATATTCACTTGCTAGATTTCTGCATCCTGTACATGGATTCTACGGAATTTTAAGAATTTTTAGAATGGGTTCTAAGGAAAACTAGTCCTATTAAAGGACAAAAAGAATGCTACAACAAGTTTATGAAAGACCATTTCGTACATTTTCCCTCTTGGAGACTGACGACATATGAAAGATTTTGAGAATTCCTGCAAAAGAAAACTCTGAATAACTTTGTTTATGCAAGCATTAACCTTTACCCATTCAAAATCCCTTCTATTTCTCAGACTTTGCGATTCCATCTTATCTGCACTTATGTGGTAGGAAATACTGTCAAATCCTTTGCTGACATTGTTTGTACTAACCACAGTGATTAATGGTGTTTTTCATGGTTTTCAGAAACTCCAATAACTTTATGATTCTTTGTGTGTGATAGCAGAGTTCTACCTGGAAGCAAGTCCAAAGGAAACTGACAGTTAACAAAAACAGAGGCAGTGCACCAAGACAAATGGTGTGGTGTATATCATTTATTGCCTCCCTGTCCCTTATTCTGAGCCCAACAGAAAGAAATGAGAAGATAAAAATGATAGTCATTCAGCTGGGGACAAATGGGATCACCTTGCCTGCTGCTGGAAGCAAATGAAATGCTCTGCACTTACCACTCAGTGAGCAGACAGCAGGGCAGACCCTCAGCAGGGTTACGGTTTAGTTTGCCCACCCAATTTTGGACAGTATTAACAACTGTCTTTATTCTATAATTTGGTGTAAAAATCTATAGAGGGACACAGATATATGACAGTTTTCTGCCGTCTCTTCTGCCATGAAGTTCTGCATTCTGCACCCTTCTTCCTACCTGCCACAGGTAATTCTAGCCATTAATAAAAGTCACTTATTTGAGCACTATCTCATGCCTCAGCTCATTTAGTATTGATAAAATAATAAATCTTACACTTCTGTTCACTATACCCTAAGTATACACTCAGTAAGGACTGTGTCTACATTTTTACTGAGTAGCAGAATCATATTCAAGTTATTTCTTTTCACACAAATCATGAAAAGGGAAATGTCTCAATGAGGATGTTCTCTATTTTCATGAACCTATCTATAATGATTTATTTCCTAATACATTATTATTTCATTCCAGAATCAAGCTATGTTTTCATTCCCATTTTGTAGATAAATAAACCAAAGTTTAGAATGATTCAATAACTTGCCAACGGTCTCAGAAAAGAGCTAGAATTTAAACTTAGATCTCATGGACAACATCCATGCACTTTCTAACAAACCTTGCTGCCTTTCCAAATACTGTTTGTTTTTCTTATTCTCTAATTATACCAGTCTAGTAAGTCTATTTTTAAAAATCTACAAACAAGAGAAAAGAGATTTGCTTACCATGATTTCTTCTTTGTAAACCAACATGGTCCTAACATTTCTTACGCTTTGCTTATAAGTCACCAACAAAATGTTATCTTCAAAGATTTTACCAGGTAGCAGCATCATACTAATTACTTTGTGGTTTCTAGCTGATAACATTTTTCTCTCATTATTCTGTGTGGTGAAAATAAGATGATCAAAGTAGGAGTTCACAAATCACACAGTTTATTGCCATACAGAGAGAATATTTCCTCAGGTTCACAATGCTAAAGAGGGGAAGAAGACATGAACAAACCACATAGGGAGTATACTTGACAGATGAGGTTCATTATCCACATAGGGAGTGCGTTCCACAATTATTAAACTCTGGTTGCTCAATTAGGATGGAGACAGGCCTCTGTGGAGAGGAAAGTCTTATTAAAGATGAGGTGCACTTTTACAGGGACAATTATTGGGAGAAACTGGCTTGACCATATCACAGCAGAGATTTCTGAAGACATTTAAGATTCCCCAAAGCAATGATGATAGGTGGGGCTTCGGAGTTACTATAAAGTTGTACCAATCAAGTCGGTGTGCTAATAGCATAAGAATAGATATTTAGAGTTGTAGAAAAAATATAGACTTCAGGATTAGGTCTACATGTCTATGGAAAATATATTTTCAACAAATACCAAGGTAATTCAATAGGAAAAGGATACTCTTTTCAATTAATGGTGCTGTAACAACTGTATCTCTATATGCAAAAAATAAAAATAAAAAATGGATCTTGACCCATACTTCACACCAAATATAAAGACTAACTTGAAATTGATCATAGATGTAAACAAACTATTAAACCTCCAGTAGAAAAGCACGGGAAAATATATTCATAAAGTTGGGGTAGAAAAAGATGTTTTGATAGAACATAAAAAATATAAATCATAAAATAAAAAACTCGTAAATTGGGCTTAATCAAAATAAAAATTTCTGCTTTTTCAAAGATACTGTTAAGAAAATGAAAAAGCAAGCTGTAATCTAGCAGAATGCAGCCACAATACATAAATCTCACAAAAAACCCTGTATCCAGAATATGTAAAGAGTTCTTATAATTTAGTAATACAGAAACAGAGAATATATAAAAAAAAAAAAAGCCAAAAGTTGGGATGAGTTCATTACAAAAGAAAATATATTGATGTGCCAATAAGCACTTGAAAAAAGTGCTCAACATCATTACTTATCAGGGAAAGGTAAATCAAAGCTGCAGTGGGATATCACTATACACCTACTAGAATAGCTAAAATTAAAAAGATTGACAATACTGATATGTTGACAAAGATGTGGAGCCATGAGGACTGTTACACATTACTGTTAGGACAATCGAAAGGTATAAACGCTTTTTGGAAAACAGCTTGGCAGTTCTTTTTTGACATATACTCACTCTATGGCCCAGCAATTCAACTCCTATGTATCCCCTCTTCCTCACAAAAAATATATGTTCCCACAAAAATTTGTACTTGAATATTCAGCAGCTTATTCTCAATGGCCAAAAACAGCCAAATGGATAAACAAATTATGGTATATTCATATAATGGAATGTTACACAACAATGAAAACAAATGAACTACTGATGCTTGCAAAAATGTGAATGAAGCTAAAATAATTACAGTGAGCAAAATACGTCAGACACAAAAGGGTGTATGTTATATAATTCCATTTTGTGAAATTCTAGAAAAAGTGAAAACAATTTATAATAATGGGCAGCAGATCACTACAGTGCACACCTGAGGTTTCTGCTATTGGTGGGGATTGACAGAATATGGGAAAAAGTGAAACTTTGGGGGTGATGAAATATTCTTTATCTTAATAATGGTGGAGGTTACATGGTTGTATATACTTGTCAGAACATTGTATACACTTGTCAAAATGCACACTCAAAATGGGATATTTTATTGTGTGTAAATTCTATCTCAACAAAGTTGATTTCTTAAGAGTACACATAGAGAAATGGAAACATTAACCCAGAAGTATATAAATAAGGGTTGTTATGCCTAGATGATAGAACAATGAATAATTTTTACTGTCTTTATTTTGCTCTTCTGTGTAATTTCATTTTTCCAAAATAATTATATATAATGTTAGTAAAATAACTTCAAAGTAATTATATATAGTGTCAGTAAAAAAAAAAATTGAAATAAAAGTGACATTTGTTCGTTAAGAAAAAGTCATGACAGGTTGAGCACGGTGGCTCACGCCTATGACCCCAGCACTTTGGGAGGCTGAGGCGGGTGGATCACCTGAAGTCAGGGGTTCGAGACCAGCCTGACCAACATGAAGAAACCCTGTCTCTACTAAAAATACATAATTAGCTGGGCGTGGTGATGCACTCCTGTAATCCCAGGTACTTGGAAGGCTGAGGCAGCAGAATCGCTTAAACCCAGGAGGCAGAGGTTGAGGTGAGCCCAGATCAAGCCATTGCACTCCAGCCTGGGCAACAAGAGTGAAACTTCATCTGTAAATAAATAAATACATATAAAAAGTCATGTCAGGATGGGGGCGGTGGCTCCTTGCACTTTGGGAGGCCAAGGTGGGCAGATCACTTGAGGCCAGGGGTTTGAGACCAACCTGGCATACACAGTGAAACCCTGTCTCTACTAAAAATACAAAAATTAGCTGAATGTGGTGGTGGGCACCTGTAATCCCAACTACTTGGGAGGCTGAGGCAGGAGAATCATTCGAACTTAGGAGGCGAAAGTTGCAATGAGGTGAGATCGCACCTCTGCACTCCAGCCTGGGTGACAGAAAGAGACTCTATTTCAAAAAAAATACATAAAACAAAGGTCATGTCATTTTCATAATTTTCCCATTCTCTCATGGGTTCAAGGACAGGCTTATTTACCTCTTTTTTTTTTTTTTTTTTTTTTGAGACGGAGTCTCGCTCTGTCGCCCAGGCTGGAGTGCAGTGGCGCGATCTTGGCTCACTACAAGCTCCGCCTCCCGGGTTCACGCCATTCTCCTGCCTCACCCTCCTGAGTAGCTGGGACTACAGGCCCCACCTCGCCTGGCTAGTTTTTTGTATTTTTAGTAGAGATGGGGTTTCACCGTGTAGACCAGGATGGTCTCGATCTCCTGACCTAGTGATCCACCCGTCTCGGCCTCCCAAAGTGCTGGGATTACAGGCTTGAGCCACCGCGCCCAGCCTTATATACCTCTTAATCACCTACCGAACACAGTACCCCCAATAATATTTGGTGAATTGAATCGAAATGTTACATTTGCTCTGGTTATTATTCCGACGTAGACAGCCCAAACTGCTTTCCCTTAATAATAATTTAGGTTTCAATTACATTCAGTTCTGCTCTGATTTTAGTTATTTTTTTTTTCTTCTGCAAGCTTTCAGGTGAGTTAGTTCTTGTTTTTCTAGTTCCTCTAGCTGTGATATTAGATCATTAATTTGAGATCTTTCTAACTTTTTGAGGTAGACATTTAACACTCTAAACTTTGCTCCTAACACTGCTTTCACTGAATCCCAGAGATTTTGGTAGGTTGTGTCTCTGGATTTATTTGAAAGAATTTTTTATTTCTCCCTTAATTTCATTGTTTATCCAAAAGTCATTCAGCAGCAAGTTAATTTCCATGTAACTGTGTGGTTTTGAGAAATCTTCTGGTATTGATGTCTACTTTTATTCCAAGTGGTCTGCGATAATGGTTGGTATGATTTTGATTTTTATGAATGCATTGGGACTTGCTTTATGGCTGAGCATGTGGTTGATCTTGGAGTACGTTTTATGTGCAGATGAGAAGAATGTATATTTTGTGGTTGATGAGTGGAGTATTCTGCAGATGTCTATTAGGTCCAGTTGGTCAAGAATTGAATTTATGTCCAGAATTTCTTTGATAGTTTTCTGCCTCTATAACCTGCATAATGCAGTCGGTGGGGTATTGAAGTCCTCTATTATTATTGTGTGACTGTCTAAGTATTTTGTAGGTCTGAAAGTAGTTTTATGAATCTGAGTGCTCCAATGTTGGGTGAGTATGTATTTAGAATAGTTTAGTCTTCTTGTTGAATTGAGCCCTTTGTCATTACGTAATGCCTTTCTTTGTCCTTTTTTACTATTGTTGACTTAAAGTCTCTTTTATCTGATATAAGAATAGTGACCCCTGTTCTTTTTAGCTCCTTTTGCATGATAGATCTTTCTCCAACCCTTTACTTTGAGTCTATAGGTGTAAGATGAGTCTCTTGAGGATAACAAATGGGTGAGTCTCATTTTTTAATTCAACTTTCAGATCTGTGCCTTTTGTTGGCATTTAGACCATTTACAGTCCAGGTTACCATTGATATGTGAGGTTTATATTCCATGGTGAAGCTGTTAGCTGCTTGCTTTGTAGTTCCTATTGTGTGATTGCTTTATAGGCTCCAGGGGCTATGTACTTATGTGCATTTTTTGGGGAACAGGTATTGTTCTTTTGATTTCATGTTTTGAATTCCCTTAAGCATCTCTTGTAAGGCTGGTCTGGTGGTAATAAGTCCCTTACTGATTTCTTGTCAGGAAAATATTTAATTTATCTACTTATGAAGCTTAGTTTGTCAGGATATAAAATTCTTGGTTGGAATTTATTTTCTTTTAGATTGCTGAAAATAGGCACCCAAGGTCTCCTGGCTTGTACAGTTTCTGCTGAAAAGTCCTCTGTTAGCCTGCTAGAGTTCCCTTCGAACATAATCTGACCTTTTTAATCTAGCTACCTTTAAGGTTTTTTTGTTTTTTTGTTTTCGTGTGTGTGTGTGTGTGTGTGTGTGTGTGTGTGTATGTTGACCTTGGACAGTCTGGTGACTACATACCTTGGTGATGTTCATTTGTATAGTATCTCCTGGGTATTTTCTGGAGTTTTTGTATCTGGATGTCTACCTCTAGCAAGATTAGGGAAATTTTCTTGAATTATTCCCCCAAATATGTTTTCCAGGTTGTTTACATTTTCTCTTTCTCTCCAAGGATGCCAATAATTCATAGGTTTCGTTGCTTTACATAATCCCATATTTCTCAAAGACTTTATTTTTTAAAATTATTATTATTATTGTCTGTTGTTGTTGTAGGACTGGGTTAGTTTGAAGGTCTGGTGTTCCTGCTCTGAAACACTTTCTTTTGCTTAGTCTAATATACTGATAAAGCTTTCAATTGTATTTTGAAATCCCTTAAGTGAGTTTTTCAGTTCCAGAAGCTCTGACTGATTTCTTTTTAAGATGTTTATCTCTTCTTTCACTTCCTGAATTGCTTTAGAGGTTTTTTGTGTTGATTTCAATCTTGTGTCAGAGCTTGTTGAGCTTCCTTGCAATCCGTGCTTTGAATTCTTTATCTGTCATTTCTGAATTTCCATTTTGGTTAGAGATCATTACTGGAGAACTAGTGTGATCCTTCAACGGTGTCACTACATTCATATTTTTTATGGTGCCAGAATTCTTGTGTTGGTTCTTTCTTATCTGGAGACACTGGTAGTTCCAATTTTTGTAATTATTTTTCTACAGGTAGGGTTTTTTCTTCTTATTTCTTTCCTTATTATATTATTGGGACTTTTTTCTTTCCCTTTCCTTTTCCCCACCTCCCTACAGGGTGGAACTGTATTTGGCTTTGTTTCTTTAGCCCTATGCACTTCTTCTGGCATGTTTTATACTGCACTGTGTGATTTGGCCTACAGGCTAGTAGATGACACTTATGGGTAGGAGCTGGCTGTGGTCAGTGTTGCTGGGGATATATTTGATCCTTGTTTACTGAGAGAAGCTTTCTGCTGCCTTGGGCAATGGGCTGATCCAAGGAATGCACAGCAGTCTGAGCTCCCTGCTCAGCTCCAGGGGGAGAAGGAGGGAAGATAAGTGGGAAGGCCTACCTACAGGTCCCCCAGTGGCAGGTACAAGCAAGAGTGTGGAAGAATTCAGTGGGAAGCCACCTAGCACCCAAAAGTATACCTAATCCTGGAACTGGAAAACCTCCTTGGCCCCAAAGAGGCAGGGGTGGAGGTGGGGCCTAAACTCCTAATCCCTGAGAGTGGGTGTTCCAGATGCCTGAAGATCTGCCTGGCCATGGGGAGAAAAAGGCCCTGCTATATATCACAGTGTCTGAACAAGAAACGTGGGGTGGCTCAGGCTGCTGAAACAGGCAAGTGGGTGCTCCAAATACCTGGGGATCTGCCTGGGCATGGAGCAGAGAGGACCCACCTCCACCAGGATCTCTGCACAGCAGGACTGAGGCAGCTCAGGCTGCTGAACTGGGAAAGCAGATGCTCCAAATGCCCAGAGATCTGTTTAGGTGATGGGATTATTCATACCCCAAACCTCAGCATCACACAACATACCCATGTAACAAACCTGCATACATGCCCCCTGAATCTAAAATACAAATTGAAAATATAAAAATAAAAATAAAAGAATTTAGAAACTTCTCAATCCATGCTCTTACTCTGGGCTTCCCCTGTTTTCCTCCACAATCACCAACCTTGATAGTTCTGCCAGATGTGTTCACAGAAAACTAGAGCTGGACAGTCATTAAACCAGTAAAAAAGGATTTTACTCAGGAACTATCATTAGAGGGGGAAAGAGGCTTCCGTATAGAACTGGGCTCAATTCTGAATACAACAAGGAAAAGTGCAATTTACAGCCAAGGAGCAGGATAGGGGTCAGTAAATAGAAAATTACTAAGAAGGACCAAGCGCAAAGGCTTACGCCTGTAATCCCAGCACTTTGGGAAACCAGAAGTGGGTGGATCACCTGAGGTCAGGAGTTTGAGACCAGCCTGGCCAACATGGTGAAACCCCGTCTATACTAAAAATACAAAAAATTAGCTGGGCGTGATGGCACATGCCTGTAATCCCAGCTACTTGGAAGGCTGAGGCAGGAAAAAGCACTTGAACCCAGGAGGCGAAGGTTACAGTGAGCCAAGATCGTGCCATTGCACTGCAGCTTGGGCAACAAGAGCAAAACTCCATCAAAAAAGAAAGAAAGAGAGAAAGAGAGGGAAAGAAAGAAAGAAGAAAGAAAGAAAGAAAGAAAGAAAGAAAGAAAGAAAGAAAGAAAG
>NC_045440.1:58776420-58781041 GCF_002776525.5 Piliocolobus tephrosceles
AAGAAAGAAAGAAAGAAAGAAAGAAAGAAAGAAAGAAAGAAAGAAAGGAGAAAATAAGAAAATTTCTAAGATGGAACATCAGGATAAGGGGAATTCCAGCTAAACTGACTTGACAGGATTCCTGCTGAAGGCAGGCCAGTGTGATACCACCTGGGGAATGGAGGGGCTGGGGAATTTGATCAGATACCAAGGGAGGAGCATTCTCACTAACGGAACTTAGCAGGAATCTTGCTCCTGAGGACAAGGCCTAAGGAGGGAGCCAAGACAAAAAAAAAAAAAAAGGCTTTGAGGAGCCTGACTAAGGTGTGGTTATGGAAAGTCTTTGTCAGGCGTCTTTTCTCATTCCACATCGGATTTCAGGTGCCTGCCCACGGATAACATTTTCTCCCAGGGCCTGGATGTGCTCCTCGCTGATGAAAGAACACATCCTTCTTTAGAAGATCCTGATACAGACTCCTGGGAAGAGCAAAAGGAGCGCACCTTTTGCGCGATTTTCTCCTCCTATTCCCTTCACTCCTTGCAATATTTTCCCTTCCTTTGGCTGGGTTCTACCATCATTTTTTGATCCCAGGAGGAATCCTTTCACTTGCCTAGAAAGATGACACATAAGACTTACTTGGTTTTTCTCACTTCCTCCTTCCTCCTGTAGGCAAAGAAGTTTGCATTTACATCAAAGGCCTTTGGTGAGTGCCTACACCAAGAAAAACTAAATAATGTATCTAGTCTATCTTATAAGCATAGGAGGCTCTTTCTGGCAGGCGCCACCCCTGGTAAATTGTATCATGGACAATGGGTGTGTTCTCAGCACAGGGAGCAAGCTTCTAACACACTGGGAAACGGGAAGCAGGTCAAACATAAAGCAGCTGCAAAGCTTTCCTAAATGTCTTATCCTGTTGCTTCACAGTGCCTCCTCCAGTGTTATTTGTTATCACAGTGTGTTCGTCTGTTCTCACATTCCTAGAATGAAATACCTAAGACTGGGTAATTTAAAAAGAAAAGAGGTTTAATTGGCTCATGGTTCTGTGGGCTGCTCTTCAGGAAGCATAGTAGCTTCTGCTTCTGGGGAGGCCTCAGAAAACTTTCAATCATGGCAGAAGGCAGAGGGGAAGCAGGCATGTCTCACATGGCTAGAGTAAGAGCAAGAGAGAGAGCAGGGAGGTGCCACACACTTTTAAACAACCAGATCTCATGAGAACTCCATCACGAGACAGCACTGAGGGGATGGTGCTAAACCATTAATGAAAGATCCACCCCCATGATCCTATCACCTCCCACCAGGCCCCACCTCCAACATTGGGGAGTAAAATTCAACATTAGATTTGGGTGGGGACAACAGATCCAAATCATATCACATAGCCTTTCAGTAGACCACTTCAAAGAACTGTTGAAACAGTGGCACTTTTCAAGAATGTGGTCAGAGGAATTATACTCCAGCCTAGCCATACTCTTAGGATGAATCAGGGGAATGCCACAGGGGCTGAGAAGTGGTGAACAGGAGGGGACATCATCCCAGTGGTACTGAGCTGCTGGTGCATACAGGACTGAAAGCTGTGACTACAGAAACTACAGATCAGGGCTAAAGAAACTCTTGTCCAGGTGTACAGAAGTTTCCCAAGCACATATTTAACAGTTGAGGTGTAGTTACCTATATTTTGTATCTCTTCTAATACCATGCACCACCTTCTTGATTTTAAGTATGTACCTGTGTGCAGAAGATAAGAAAATACAGTCATCTCTGTAGGACTCGTATAACAGCATATAGAACAGTTGCTAAATAATTTTCCATTGCTTTAGTTCTTATGGAAAAGGATAAACCTAAACTTAATCCTAATGGGTAAGTCTGTGGTATTTGAAATGCTCCAGGCCTAGCTAGGTTATTGCCATACTCCATGTTGAAGAAGAGCATTTATAACTGATGAAATGGATCTTTGAGTGGCGGGAAAATCAACCCTTTAATCCTGTGGTAAGTGTTTTCCATAAATGAGTGTTTAGGGCTGCACAAAGCATTGATAGGAGAGAGACACAGTACAGTCAACGGATCATGCCAAATTTGAATAAAAACATTTGGATAATGAAACCTCCCCTCTTTTCCTTTGTATTTCTTATTACATTTAAAGAAATAGTTTTTTGTTTTTTTTTTTTAACATGCCCTGCCTTTTCTCAGTATAACATGCAATACACAAGAATATTCAACAGTTGCTGATTAGAGCACTCTCTGAGACTTTACTGTGCGGTCTCTTCCCTTTCAGCTCAATGTTTGTCTGCAAAAGAGGCAGGTGCAAGTTTAATTAAGTGTGATCAATGAGATTACCGTTTGCAAGTTCTTAGATATAAGATTAAAGAATATATTCACTCATATGAAAGCTGTCATTTTGCCTGCAATATATGGCTTTAGCAATTAAACAAAATATTTTTCAGTCAAGAATATTAGTTACATGAGAACACGAAATCCATTTATTCTAAAAAGAAGAGCAATATAGAATCATATAAATTTAAAAATCTAAAAAAAAAAAATTTAAATTCATTGTTGCTTATATAAAAGGTTGGCTTAGTATTTCGGTAAGTCAGGCTCACCTTAGCATTAGCTGTCAAGATAGATTAGAATCATTACATGGGCCAGGCGTGGTGGCTTATGCCTGTAATTGCTGCATTTTGGGAGGCCAAGGTGGGTGGATCACTGAGGTCGGGAGTTCAAGACCAGTCTGGCCAACATAGGGAAACCCCGTCTCTACTAAAAATCCAAAAAAATTAGCTGGGCATGGTGGCAGGCGCCTGTAATCCCAGCTACTCAGGAGGCTGAGGCAGGAGAATCACTTGAAACCAAGAGGCAGAGGTTGCAGTGAGCCAAGATTGTACTATTGTACTGCAGCCTGAGCAACAAGAGTGAGACTCCATCTCAACAAAAGGAAAAAGAATGTCATTATGTGAAAAAAAAGAAAAAAAAAATATATATATATACATATATATGTATGTATGTATAATTTGCTCATCTAAACCTATTTATTTTGGGGATGGTAAGCACAGTAAGGTGGTCTTCAGCAGCCTTCCCTAAAAAATAAAAATAAATGTCTGTTTTTTAAATATTATAATTCATGTATTTCTGAAATTACTGAAGAATATTTGAATTTGTTCATTAAACTAATGAGATAAATAGATTTGATATGTTGACAACTTAAATGTGTAATTTTCATTTTCATCAAATTTATGAGTCTTCATTCTGAGTGTATAATAAGTAGCTATTCTGGGATTGATTGGCACTTTGGGAAGGGGAAAATAGGATAAGGCTAGAGAATCTTCAGACTATGGTGACAATTTGTTACCTCTGCCCAGAAAAAGCTGTCATCAATGGTTCATTCCCTGAATAACAGTCTGTTACCAAGAAGAGCCTGTCCAGTTCTAGGATTCTGGACAATTCAGTTAAATTACACTTACTGGTGGAACAGAACAGCTACCTTGAATGCTCTGCATTATGCTCTATAGTTCATACTCTCCTTCCTGTTGGGATTTTTGAGGTAGCACAGTAACCATCACCACTGTGATCTCAACTGAGAATCTGAACAATTGAGAATTAAGACACTGAAATTAGCGAGATGAAGACTAAGGCACAAGTGTTATCATGTGGCTTATATGCTCAGGCAAATGTGCTTCTTAATACTGAGCCTAAGATGTCATCCAGGACAGCTGGTGACAAGGCACAGGTTGGGAACAGAGAAGGCCTGGCCTTCCTATTCTTCTCTCCCTCACAAAGTCTGTCCCTGTATGGGAAGTCCTGGGAATGCTTATTCCTTATAGGCAACTCATCTTAAAAGGAAGTGCCCGGGCTAATGTGCTCAGATTCTCCTTCCAAAATCATCAGATGGGTCACTGCATGTTTCTAGAGATGGAATGATTAAGACGCACAGAAACAAAGTCATGTTTTTCCAGAAGGAAGGATACATTAGGATGGATTCATCCCCTCACACTGTCCTTGGGAAGGTATAGTCAAGAATGTCCTATATAAAGGGTTGAGGGTCGGTAACGGTCCCATTTTCATTGCATAATCCAAGGAAGGCAAGATGGTTTCATCCTGCATGATAAATTCAATTCCTGTGGAAGTCTTCCTGGAGCACTAGTTGGTCAGGATGGTGAGCCATGGATCAGAGTGGATTGGTAAGATCCGCCATAGTGAAGCAGAGAGGTTGAGTAAGCCAGTACGTGCTGCCAGTTTCCCATCACAATCCCTGGGCCTCACAACTGGGGGTATGTGAAGTCAGGAACCATCTAAGGAAATGAGGGGAAGATGTACAATGTGGACTCCAAGCCCTGCTCTTATGAAGGCTCCTCAGAAAGTGCTTTTATCATGTTTCTCCCCACTCAAACAAGCACGGAAAGGCATCCCCATTGCCTCCTTGATAAGGGTCAAGTGCACCTTCAACACTAGCATCTCCCCCACCTTCCTGTCATGATTCTGCTGTACCAGTTTGCATGGTTTCCTCTCTTATAAAATAAACTAGCCATCCTCTACAGAACCACCGACTTCTCACAGAAGGTGTGTCTTACCTGGAGGCAGGATTAGAAATCAAGCGACATGTGAATCCTTTGAAATTGGTTGCATGCATGTACATTTTTCTTGAGAGAGGGT
>NC_045440.1:58781051-58819060 GCF_002776525.5 Piliocolobus tephrosceles
TCCTTTGAAATTGGTTGCATGCATGTACATTTTTCTTGAGAGAGGGTTTGTGGCTGTCATTAGACTTTTCAAAAGATCTGGGCCTCAAACAGAAAGCAACCCCGCTCATTACAGTCTCTGGCTCAGATCACGGGACTGATCCTGTTGCGTGACACAATATGCTTTCCCAAAACACCCTCTGTGTCAAATACTTTCATCTGGACCACAGTCCCAGATGGAAACGTGCCAAAGCTTCTGCCTTTCATCACAAAAGCGGGAGATATTCTGCATGTTCTGTTCACTTGAGATGTCCCTCTACCTTGCTCAGCTGTAATCCTAGCTTCACCTCTCATCACCTCTCACTGCCACAGGATGGGCCTGACTCTCTGCTCACACCCCTACAATCACCACCAATTCCACAGCTCAGCTTTGAGTAATTTCTGGTGGCCCTGCTTGCTGAATTTCTTAGTCAACCCAGGTAAGCACTTTTCCCAGTAGCGACCAGGGTGAGTTCTGGTGGTAGCGAATTTCCCCTACAAGTGTAAGTGCTGGACGTGTGACACCCACTTTGGCTGAGGCAGGGTCCATCTTAAGTTCATAACACCTTCTAGTAGGTCAGAAATACCTGCTTGTTTGTGGATTCAATTTTTGACACAGGGAAGACAGTAAACCAAGTTCATCCAGGCTTTCCATCTATTTGGAAACTATGACAAATTCCTAGACTGGTCCTTTATTGGGCCGCTTTCTCTAAATGTCTCTTCAAAGCTTGGTCTATAAAAGCAGTAGCCAAGTTACTGGAGAGAGCTTAAATCTGCACTTCTCTCCTCATCAGTTTCTACAATTCCCTATTTTCCACTGAGCTGTAAAGATTACTAGAAGAACTCTTACTATAAGATTTTGCACTTCTTTGTGTATAATCCCAAGTCAAAAATGAAACTGTCTGTGGGGAAATCTAAAAACAAAGGAAAACAAGACAAAAGAAGCATGTTCTTAGATCTTCAAGTGATGAACCCAAGACCTTAGCAACTTCTTATTCCACCATTTTAAAAGTACTTAATTCTGGGGAAAAAAAATTGAGGAAATGTTCAATTCCATTTGAATTCAAGAGACATATTGGAAGGGGGAGGACATGAAGGGACATAAATGCGATATTTCATTCAAACCATTCTCCCAGGTTCTCTGACTCTCTCCTTCCTCTTACTTTCTCGCTTGACATGAAGTTTTCATTTAGGATCAAATCTTAGTTTGTAAGAAGCACATGCTGAAACTGTAATTTGTGGTTTTCTTCTCTATTTCACTATCCTCTATCTTTTCTTTCCTCTTGTTCTTTGGTTCCTCTTCTGACCATCTCACTGGATGTCTAAATTATTTGGTTTTTATTGAATTTTATTTATTTAATATTTATTTTGAGACAGGGACTCGCTCTGTCACCCAGGCTGTAGTACAGTGGCACTATTATATCATAGCTCACTGCAGCCTCAATCTCCTGGGGTCAAGCCATCCTCCTGCCTCAGCCCCCGAAGAGCTGGTACTACAGGCAGGTGCCATCACACCTGGCTAATGTTTTTCTATTATTATTACTATTCATAAAGATGGAGTCTTGCTATATTGCCCAGGCTGGTCTTAAACTCTTGGGCTCAGGTGATCCTCTTGCCTTGGCCTCTCAAAGTGCTGAGATTATAGGTGCAAGTGTCCACAGTCAGTCTAATTATTTAGTTATTAAATTGTTTAGTCACTACTATCTTTACTCAGTGTCTAGAAAGTTTTTATTTTATTTTATTTCATTATTATATATTATAATTATATTATAAACCCTAGAGGGGTTTCCCAACCTTCCTTTAGCCACAACCAAGAGAAAATACATTGGCTATGCTTCACCCACCTCATGGCACCCACCTCATGGACAGGGAGAGAACTGCTTCCATCCACTTTCCAGAAAACAAGGCTGCTGCCTAAGGTCATTCTGGAAATAGTACCAGGAACTTGCTCTCAGCTAAATGTAGGAGAGACAAACTCAATCTTGTTGCCAGACAGAGCTGGTAGCTGCTCTGCACTCAGGATAACCCCTCAACACACATCCCACCCCACCCCATGCACACACCTATCCCTGGCCAAACCCAACTTGGATTTGTAATTTAGGACTTGGAAGGTTCTACGGGAGTATCATGTACCCTACATCCTCAGGAATGCGTCTAGTAATAACTTCCTCACCCTAAGCAAGCGAGTCAGGCATAGTTGAATTTGGAAAATTTTCAAATCACAACATTCTTACTCTAAGCTGAAGTCTTTAATGTCTCATTTGAATCAAATTCATGAATTTTGCCTTACAGAAGTGATATATTATCTTGTCTTCAAGTCATGCCATGTAAAAAATTATCTGAATTTCTTAACTGGATAAAATAGGTAATAAATTAATTTGTTTGCTTACCAAGTTTGCTTAATTGGGCTAATAACTGCCATTCACTAGAAATGTTGGTAGGTTAAGCAAATTATCCTCTTCTGTTTTCATTTCAGTGGTTTAGTAGAAAAGGAAAATCAGTTGAGAGGTTTTAAATTACACTCAAATAACAGAAAAAAAAATTCAAGGGATTTCAGAGTAGAAATGTTATTGTACATACTTAACTAAAAAGAATCCACTTATGAAAATATTTTTAGTGGTCTATGAAGCATCATTAAGTTTAAAAGAATACCCTTGGATAAAGTTGAAGTATCATATTGCAATGCACAACTCATTTATATGATTGTTATTGCACTGATTTTCAATTCAATACTTCTACATAAAGAGAAAGAAGTTTCTTAGTTATAAGACATTCTTAGAGCTTAATCTCTATTTTCATATCTGCATAACATTTCCAAACCCACTTAATGTAGATAATGACAAAGTAAAGTTAGTCATGAAACTTCCCATTACAAACTGTACATTTTGTGGTGAGAATAAAGTTTTAAATTCTTTTCCACAGTTACTTTTCTCAGATATTGAATTTGATGCATTTAAAGGCGATGTGATTTTCAAAATGGATGCCAAGTGTGACTAATATCTAGCAAAATGATATCTTTCAACCTAAAGAGGCATTTATGTAAAGGGGCTTATAATATAAGAATGTATCCTTAGTGCCAAGTTATAACAGGAAAATTGTAAACATGTTCTGCAGATGTCAGCTTGAACTTACAAACTTAGTCCTTCCCAGGCTACATTGTGCAGCTCTGTTTAGCTCTGGAGCTTCTTTGGTTCACCTATCTGTAGCTAAAGTTCAGCTATAGCTATGAAAAGAGTGCTTTTAAAATGTCCCATTTCAGAACAATCTCTAGGGAACAGGGAAATGGAGAATAATCTCCATGTGGGCTGATTGGATATAGATTTCTCTATGTTCACAACTTAGACACAACTTAGAGAGTCCTCCAAATAGCTTATTGCAACTCCATTGCTATGCAGGTCCAATATTGCTAGGTAAAATCAAACGATAACAGTAGATTCAAGCATGCAATTGTGCATAATCTATTCGTTTCATTTACAAACTGAGAAACAAAACGTAACCTGGTTTTCTGGGTTGTTACTATTGGATGTTCATTCTTTAATAGTATACTCTGTGTCTTCTTAATATCCTGATAAACTTACTGCAGTTAAAGCAAAGATTGTATTGGCACATGAGTTTGCTATGCAAATCTGTAAAAGCTGCTGAGGTTAATAAGCTTCAAGGTTAGCACACTCACAAACTTCGTTCTGCTCAACCGTATCAGCATTAAGGACCTGATATTGAAAAGCCTTGTGTTTTAAAGTAATAGGCCTTAAGAACTTTGTATTTAAAGCCCAATCAGTAACTACCGGATCAGAATAAACAAGCTGTACTCTTGGATAGATCAGAATGCTGAGCATGGTGATGCAGCCTGCTTCAGTGTGGGAGCCATAGAATGATTTTTCTCCTCTGAGAGAGCTAGTCACAATCTTTCCACTTGCTTTAGAACATATCAAAACGCTGTTCATTTAACCAACGTGATAGATACAAGATCTGCTCACACATTGTTTGGTGAGACCAATTTCCAGACTTCCAAATGCAGGTCTTTCTTGTCCCACAAGTGTAATTTCGTTTCGTCTTTTACTTGCTTTTGTATTCTTATTAGCATTTTGTTCTATGAAATGTATTTTTCTGGTCAGAATTTGATGTGCTTATATTACTATGGGGACCAAAATCTTGGAACATGAAGATCTGTTTGCTATCAAGCCAGTCTGAACTCAAATCTCTCTGAACCATTGCTGAAATACAAATGAAGGTTAATATTCAAAGATCTGTTATTATGACCAAATGAATAAAAAAGGAGAAACACTTTGAACATTAAACTAGTTACAAATGTTAGTTATTATTATTACAGTGTGTCAATGCATTTACTGTATTTTTCTTTCAATTATCTCACGGAATGAAAACTAATATTGCAGCAGTGGAGATTGTGAAAACACAAATTTAAAAATGTGTACCTAAAGGAAAATCAAGAAGAGAAAGGAAAATTAAGCATTGAATGGAACTCTGATTAGTTACTAAAAGTAAGAAAAGACAAAACAAAATACCACCAGACTCTCTACATTACTACTTCCAACTACTGTTTCCCTATTGACACATAATCTCCCATCTGGAGTTTTGTTTGTTTTATATTAATGAATCCAAAATATAAGCAGTTTATTTCTCAATAGTTAAATAATAATAAGTAATTAACAAAGGTGTATTTATTAATCCTTTGTAACAAAAATGAATGTACACCAAGTGGTAGTATTTTAGAGCTTATTCTCAATTATAAAAATAATTAAATCGCCTTATAAATTAAATGTAGAAAAAATATTTTAAAAGAGTATTTGAAAAATAAAAAAGCTAACAAATAATTCTTGAAGAACTTATTTGTAATAAAGAAACATCATGACACTATGCTGTTATACACATATTTTATTAACTTATTTGTGGACATCTCACTTTGTTTTTATTTCATTTGAATAGGAATCTAGGTATCTATTTTCACTTAGTACCATTATCATCCTGGAGTGGGAGAACTCTTTCTTTGATTTTATGTATTGTTTTCTGGCATGATTTTTTTTCACTCATGTATTTAAGTGATTGTCATAAAATGCTGCATCATCTATTGCTTGTTGCCTAGAAAATACAGTTCTTGAACAGCCATACTCATTTAAAATCATATTAACTTTGAATCCTTCTCTCTAAAGTATGGAAGGTTATCCACATATATATTTTATTTAGTTATTGTTGTCCGCTATGATTTCTGGAATGCTTTATTTACATATTATATAATAAAATATATTATTACTTATTTTTGATATAAAAAAGTTTACTTACCTATTACTTTTGAAGTAGATACTGTTTTTCAAGACCCTGAAATTAATTTATCTGAAAAAATATGCAAAAATGCATACTTAGAAAAAACACATAACTTTTGAAAACGATCCTTTTTAAAACATTATTCAAGGCCAGATGTGGCAGCTCACACCTGTAATCCCAGCACTTTGGGAGGCCGAGGCGGTCAGATTGCTTGAGCCCAGGAGTTCCAGCCCAGCCTGGGCAACATAGTGAGTCCCCGTCTGTACAGAAAAATACAAAAATTAGCTGGGTGTGGTGGCGCTCACCTGTAGCAGCTACTCAAAGGACTGGAGTGAGAGGATCACTTGAACCTGAGTGGTTGAGGCTGCAGCAAGCTGTGATCTAGCCTAGGTGACAGTGAGACCCTGTTTCAAAAAAATAAAATCAAATAAAATAAAAATAAAAACATTATTTGCTATCTATAATACCTGCTCATATCATACCACATGATGAAATAGATATATCAATACACATAAAATATAGCTCCTAATCTCCAAGAATATGCATTTTATTTAAGGAGATAAGACCAATGGATACAAAATTATTAAAGAGTATTATAATACCAAATGCCATGATCTAGAGTAAAATTAATTTGAATTCAAATGAATTATTATAAATTTTTAAATCAGCATGTTTGTCACTATTTTAAAATAAGACACTTTCAGTTAGAAAGAAAAAATTCCATTGAACTAAAAGAAATAACTCCTAAATCACACCAAAACTGTTAAGATTCTGACCCTGTTATATGCCACAGGAAATTACATTCTCCTGGTTCATCTGATAATTATCACTGTCTTTAAACATCTTTAATATATCTAAGAAAGTATTCTTTGAGGAACAAAATCTTACCTATTTGATAAACAAAAAAGATTTTCTGATTAAACATGAAAAACATTAGGGTTTAATAATATTACATAACCTCTTCCAGTGGACTAGTTTATTACATTGATTCTCAAACTTTACAACTTGTCTTAAAATGCAGATTCCTAGTCCAAGAACCTTAGACCTATCAAATCAGAATCTCAAGGTGGGGGGAGGAGAGTTCCCATCTATTTGCCTATCTATGAAGCACTCTGGGTATTCTGATTTAGTTACTCCAGGAAAACACATAGAGAAACACAACTATGAGAAGTGAAAAGAATTTACAGATGACAGGACTCTTTTAACTTCAAAGAATAAACATTCTCCAATAGTTTACAAGCTAGAAAAAATGTTTTATTTAATAGATATAATTAGAAAGCTTTACCCAACTTTTTGAGAAAATACATATCCTTGTTAAACACGTACACATGGAGATTCATAAATGTTTGACCACACCCA
Source organism: Piliocolobus tephrosceles (assembly GCF_002776525.5). NCBI lineage: Eukaryota > Metazoa > Chordata > Mammalia > Primates > Cercopithecidae > Piliocolobus > Piliocolobus tephrosceles. The sequence goes on from NC_045440.1 coordinate 58,787,708, forward strand.
ATATCATATGGGTTATAGTGGTGTCTATAACAAAATGAAGGAACAATTAAAGAACACATTAGAAATATGCTTGGAAAATTTAAACTATACTTTTGGATAATACATTTATTAAAGAATACATAGTAAGGAGAATTAGAAAATACCTAGAACTGAATGAAAATTATATATATTGAAACTTGTAGAATATAGTTTCAACAGCACTTAGAAAAATAAATAGCTTTAAACTCTTAAAAAAGAAGGCTAAAATTTAATGAACTCATTGTCAAGGTTAAGACATTAGAGAAAAACAAAAAGAATGGATCCAAAGAAAATGAAAGTAATGAGATGATTTTTTAAAAGAGCAGAAATTAAAGAGATAAACTATACCATAATTGAAATCAACATGGCCAAAAACTGGTTACTTGAAAAGGAAATAATAAAATAGACAAAATTGCTGCTGAAACTGATCTAGGGAAAAATAGATGACATATACACACACACACACAACGCGTGCATGTATACATGTAAGTGCATTTGCACATAAATATTTTAACAATGAAAAAGGCAATACAGCACAGAAATATCAGAGTTAAAAAGATATGAGAATTATATAATGACCATACCTATTAAATTTAAAAGTTAGATAAAATACATAGATTCTGGAAAAGATCATTAGGAAAGATTGGCTTGCAATTGCTGCTGAAATATACAGAAAGATACGCATTTTAATTTCAGAATACACAGCATGCGCAAAAGTAGATGACACTTGTCCACTCACTAGCGCACAATTTGATACACAATAGGAGGCCACAAAATAGGTGTTTGGGTGACACGGGAGTTCTGTAAAAATATTTTTCAAAGGAGATTGGATTTGGAGAAAATGCTTCTTGTTTAGTCTATAAAAGTTAAAAAACAGAAAACAAACCAGAATATTGATATTTCAGCACGGCGTTTTGTGTTGCAAGGAACAGGGATTAGCTCAAGGAAAGAGTACTGGGGTTAGATTATTGCAAGAATGTACACAAAATGGCTGCAATGGAGCCCTGGTCAGACCCAAAGCTATTCTTTCTTCCCTTAGACAACGTGCATTAGCTTCTGCTCCTTTATGGGACACCATGTCTTTCTTCAAATGGACCCATTTCTTCATCATTTCTGCTTGAATGTGTCCCATGATGGCTGCGTCATTCAATTCCCTGTATAAGCTATTGGAAATTTCCTTTTGAGTGGCTTACTTCAAAGGACTCAAAGTCTGATTGCTCCAACTTTCTTTTTTTATTATTATTTTAAACCAGAGCTATAGTCAGTGATTATGGATTGGCTGAACTTGGGGTTCTTGTGAATTTACATCCAAGGACATGTGGGAAAACAATTAAGGCAGGATCATGTGGTTAAAAACACACCACCTGGGTTGGAAGGGGTTAGGTGAGGGGAAGGGACCTTCCCCCAGAAATGTACTTGGGTAGGCAGATACCCCAACCTATACTGACAATAATTTTCTGTTGTAAATCTGGATTATTAAAATTTAAATAACTCCTCATCAATCCAGCATGAATTTAAAGGTTAAAAATCTTAAAAAGCAAAATATACCATCTGGTTGGTATATTATAAGCATTTACTGAGAAATAGTTTTCTTAAAAAATATAATTATGCTCAAAATCGAATATCACATTCACAGTATATCACTATTCCCTCTCTTCATCTCTCCTCTTTCCAAACCTTCAATAAATTTACTAAAAGTTCTGTTACATTTAGTCTTCTTTTCCAACTTTTCCTTTTCCCCACTCCTTCCTTCTCACTGACCTCTCTGGCTGAATCTACAGGTAAACTCTATGGGACTTAGGGCCCAAAGAAGGCTCACAGTTCTTATTCCCTACCCAGCTAGGACTGAATTGCCTTAGTCTGAAAGAGACCAGATGCCTTGCTTTCTGCTTATTGGGAGGACTATTTTTAAATACTGAAATGGGAAAGAAGAGAAACCAACACAGAGCTGAAAATCCCAAAGCAGGTCAGTCCCAAAGAGGTTACTCAGCCAGTTGCTAATAAATGTGATGTTGCCTGTAGTGAGGATGTACTTGGATAGGATTCTGGCTTTCATCCACTCAGCAATTATATCTGACTCCCACTATGAATTGGGAATGACACAGGCACTGAGTTACACAGGAAAGTCCCTGGTCTTGAAGAACTTTCCCCAGAAATTGAAATACATATGGAACAAATTACTGCACTATAATGTCCATATAGAAACAGAAGTTTGTACACAGTACAGTGGCAGCTTAAAAGATCTGGAAACAAGATCTTTGGCATTCAGGAAACGTTTCACCAAGCTGATATCATCTTTGGTATTTGAAACATGTGGAAAAATTCCCCAGACAGAGAAGAGAGAAAAGGGATAATCTTGGTACAAAGAAAATTATGTTCCCACATGAAGAAATACACTGAGATCTACTGTTTTGGAACAAAGTGGCTGGAAGTTTTAGGAAGTGTGACAAGGAAAGGGGTAGGAAATTAGATAGAAAATGCAGAATGGAGCCAGATGGAGAAGGATCTCAATAGGCAGCCCAAGAATCTGATTTACCTTACAGTCACTGGAAGATGGCAAAGATTTAGGAAGAGAGAAGACCAGACTTGGATTTGGTGGGGCCAGGAGAAGAGTAGATCAAAATGAGGAAGGGTTGGCTGGCAAGAAATCATTTGAGAGGTCTTTCTAACAATCTAACTGAGAACTCAGGAGGACCGAAACAAAGCTTGGAAATGGGTGCGTTTGGGCAGGAAAAGATTCGAGAGACATTTCAAAGGTAGCATCTACTAGATTTGTCACACTGGGTGAGAAGAGAAACATGACATTTATTTAACCTGGGCTTGCTAGGTAGATTGAACAGTGTGGACAATGCCATCATCTGATCTACTTATGAAAGAAGGAACAGAGTTGGCACAGGTTTGGAGAAGCTGAGTTGAGAACAGGGATGGGTAGGAAGAAGGAATGGTGAATTTGGGCAGACTCGGGTAGTGCTTAGAATCAGGCAACACAACTCTGTGACTATATCAAAAGCCAATGAATTATACAATTTAAGCAAATGAATTGTATGTTGTGTGAATTATTTCTCAATAAAGCTATTACAAAAAAAAAAAAAAAAAAAAAAACTCAGGCCAGGGAGAAATAATCCACAGAAATGACAGGACAAAGAGAATGGAGGAAATTTCTAGGAGGAGGTAAATGCTCTTTATATCTTTCCTTACTTTTTCTCCCTTTTTGTTTTGAAAACCCCCACTTCTTCTCTGTCATTCCTTATTCTGTTTCCTATTTTCTAATCCCTACCACGAAGGACCACAAACTCACTTTTATTGAAGCCCAAATTCTGACGACTCTGATTCAGTAGTAATGTCACATGTGCTAGAATGTCTCATAAAGACAACTTGTGACTAGAGATAAATTACAATTTTATTTCATTGAGCATATGCAGAATGTCACAAAAATTTTAATGCATGATACCAAACTGAAATATTTTATTGGCTTAATTTTTTAAAAAGTGATTTTGAACAACCATATCAGGGAATCTCAAAAGCTAAACTTTTAATCTGACATTCCAGAACCATACATAAATACTAAAATATTCATTGAGAAAAAATTCTGTATATCAGATCAATTCATGATCCTGAATATTACTCCAGTGATGAAGTATTGATACTGCTACAGAGCAATCAATATACTCACTGCCTGATGTGCATGGAGGCCAGTACCACGTGACCAGCTTTTGAGAAAAGAAAAGCTTTATTGTGAATTGACTCACATGGAGAGAGGAGGCAATGGTCGAATCTGTCTCCCCAGGCTGGTCTTTGGGTAGGGTTTTATAAGCATAGTGTTATGAGAAATGATCTGATTGGCTCTTGCAATGAAGTGATGCTAGGAGGATCCTACCAGCATCCTTTAGATTCTGCCCAGGGGTGATGCCAAGGCTTGAGCTGATTAGATCCTGGATCCTGCCATGTGCTGTTTGCTTCTTAATTCAGTCTCTGCTCCTCAGCCTGAGCACTTAGGTTCCTGCTATGGTTGCACAGTTGGTTCATCTGGGCATGCTCAGATTATATGACTTTCAACCCAGGAGTTTATGGCAACTGAAAAACAATTCACAACTTTATTACATAAAAGTTGAACAAACGCCAGGCATGGTGGCTCATGCCTGTAATCCCAGCACTTTGGGAGCATGAGGTGTGTGGATCACTTGAGGTCAGGAGATTGAGACAACATGGTGAAACCCTGTCTCTGCTAAAAATACAAAAATTAGCCAGGTGCAGTGGCACACGCCTGCAATCTCAGCTACTCAGGTTGAGGTATGAGAATTGCTTGAGCCTGGGTGGTGAAGGTTTCAGTGAGCCAAGATCATACCACTGCACTCCAGTCTGAGGGACGAAGTGAGACCCTATCTCCCACACACACACACAAAAATAGCAAACCAGATTAGTCTGATGCAGTTACAATACACTCACTGATGTGCGAGGGACAGGAAAAGTTAAATCATTTAATGTGTTCATATGTGCTAGAAGATGACAACAGTGTTCCTTCATAACAGGAATCAAATTATCAAAAGAATAACTTTGAAATAGTAATATATTGTAATTTTAAAAGAGAGAATTATGAATTGAATATTTGTATTCCCCCAAATTTGCATGTTGATATTCTAACCCTCAATGGGATGGTAGAAAGATGTAGGGCATTTGGAAGGTGATTAGGTTTAGATGAGGTCACAAGGGTAGGGCCCCATAAGGAGGTCATTAATTTTTTTTTTTTTTTTTTTTAAGGGGACTGGGTCTCATTCTTGTTGCCCATCCTGGAGTACAGTGGTTCAATCACTGCTCATTGCAGCCTTGAACTCCTGGGCTTGAGCAATTCTCTCACCTCAGCCTCCCGAATAGCTAGGCCTGCAGGTGTGTGCCACCACACCTGGCTAATTCTTTGTAGAGATGGAGCCATGCTATGTCGCCAGGCTGGTCTTGAACTCCTGGCCTGAAAGGATCCTCTCTCCTTGGCCTCTCCAAGTGCTAAGATTGCACGTGTGAGCCACCACACCTGGCCATTAGTGTCCTTATAAGAGAATGATACTAGAGCTTTCTCTAGTATCAAGGTGTCTGACAATTCTGGCACCCTGATCTCAGACTTCCAGCCTCCAGATCTGTAAGAAATAAATGTTTTTTTTTTTTTTTTTTTAAAGCACTCAGTCTATGGTATTTTTGTTATGGCAGCCCAAATTGACTAAGAGGAAGAATGGGGGGGACCCAATTCAGAGTGACTCTGTTAAAATGCAGGTCAGGTCATGGTCAGGATCATGTTGCTCTTGTGCTTATAACCCTCTGATCTTTAAGGTTCTGTGTTCTCTCCTTACCTGCCTGACCTGGTTTTGCATTTTCTAGTACTTAAATGACATGCACCCTATGAAGGAAATGAGTGTATACGAACGTATTTTTAGTCCAAGCTATGGTTCATTGTTACAAGCATCTGCATATGCCTCAAATATCTACAAGAAGCTAGGGCCAACAATGAGTAATGCTGAAATTCTTTGAATGTGTATTTCTATGTAAAATAATTTTAGGTAAAAATAGTCTTAGTAAATCCACTTGAATTCTTTTTCGTGTGAATGTATGCTTTCTTTCAGTATGCTGTTATGTTTTCCGCACATAATGAACTTGTTAACTCTGAGGACAGAGAGTATCTTTGCATCATTTTCACAAGTTTTGGCAAACAGATTCAAGAGAGGCCATAATATATGTTGTTGAATGTTTGAAAGAATGTGAGGACAAGTCTGAGAGGAAATATCATATATATATTACCTTATTGGACTAGTCCCCAGACATAGTCAAATTTTCTCAGTCATTGTGTCCAGTACTCTCTCTTCAGCAAACTCTGTTGATTAAATGAATAAGTAAATAAATAATTGAAAGTCATTGGCATTTAAAATGTTTGAAAAAATAAATGCCTCAAGATAAGAACACACACACACACAAGTACACACACATATACATGCACATTTTCATGAGATCTTTCATTTCAGAGTCTGAATAACATCTGGTTCATTTAGGAACATATATCACAATCTTAAAGAGGTGCGGGGCTAAAGCCCAAGAGAATTCAATGCAATAGAAAATACATCAGCATTATTGGAAATGTGTTTTATTGCAAAATGGTAAAGATTTATGACTTTAAATCATAAGGAGAAGCAGTATAGTTTTCTCACTTTCTTTTATAAATAAATCATATTAACAACAGATTTGTAAAAACATCAGCAAGGTACAGTATAATTTTTAAATCACATAATAAATAGTGACTAGAAACATTACTAAACCAATTAAAATTTATATTCAAAATTCCCTAGTAAATGTACCTATAACTATTTTATATAACTATAATAATAAATAGTGACTAGAAACATTACTAAACCAATTAAAATTTATATTCAAAATTCCCTAGTAAATGTACCTATAACTATTTTAGAGTCTGTGAAGAAGATTTCCAGCATGCTGACCAGAATTTAATTGCTGCTTCATGTATTTAATGTACATCAGTTTAACATTTTAAAAAGTTATACAAAGATTATTATTAAGTGTATGTCATGTTCTCCCAGTCTATTTGAAAGCATATGAAAATAGGAGGATTAACATAGACGAAAAGTTTGCTGTGTATTCTTTCATATCCTAAATTTAACATTTCATATCCTAAATTTCATATCCTAAAATTTAATAAAAATATTGTTCATTTAGAAATTCATTTTTCAAAGATAAGTTCTCTTAGCATAAATTTGCAAGAGTTCTCTAATGCTATCAAGACAAAGCTAGCTAGCATCCAGCATCAGGGTAATTAACTAAGTATCCATTGTGAAAAACAGACTTCACGACAGATCATAATGAAAGAAATATTTTAGTATTCATAACAAATATTCTGATTACACACAGTACATAATTTTCTTCTTTATGAGTTTTAAGAAGATGGTTGGAATTCAAATGCAATTATAGGAGCCCTGTGGGTGGCAGGGTCAGCAGGTAGGGTTTTTAGAGTCAGGTTGCCCCGTGTATTGTGCTCAGCTGAGTTCTGTAAGCACCATCTGTAGGATTTTCTTGCCTCTCACTAAATCTGTTTGCTCCTTTTGGGTAAGTATAATATATTATAGAACTTAGGCAATGTTCTTTTAATAATTCTAAATTCAGATAAAAATTCTCTTGTAGCTAGGATCAAATTATAAAGCTGGGAACTCTTGGGAAAAAAATATGCTAAGCCCCCAAAACAAATAATCCAGGTGTAAGTTACCTCTTGCATGACTTTTCTCAGACCCTCTTAGCCTCTCCAGTTATCACTTGCCTCCCTAACTAACATCTGTCATGGGAGGGCACTAGCCAGGAAAGAGATTCTGCATGGAAGCACCCTCTGAGTTTAATTTGGGAGTGACTTCCATTGGCCTCTGTTTTCCAGAGACTCTTGAGATAGTCGTCCTTTCTGTACCCTCTGCCCTCACCTGTTGGAAGCAGGGCCAACTTTGTAAAGATAATAGACCAAGTATATTCTACCTCGGAGGATATTGGGCTGACTATCTGTTCACACCTTTGGGTTTCCCTAACAGAGAAACACTAGCAGAAGTCTATAAATATGTCCAGACTTACAAGTCTGAGGGAAACAGGGAATAGCTCATATGTTAAAAGACTAAGTTAAGCTTCCCACTTAACATGGAAGGGTCTGAGCACCACTTGATTCACCTTTTCCCAGATTTCCATTAATATCCCTAGACAATGCACAAAAAATACATAAAAGCACATATCTACAATGTAAACTAAGGCTGGCACACAATACACCAGGGTCTAGGGCAAAATTTTACTATTATTGCCGTAATAAGACTCAAAAAACAGAATCATGGGTCACACCCCACACCACAGTATGGCTGGGAAGAAAAAATTAGGAAAACATTCTGACTTACTACCACCATCTCTCTCTAGCTAACAGCTAACTCATTCTTTTTTTTTTTTTTTTTTTTTTTGTGAGACAGAGTCTCATTCTGTCGCCCAGGTTAGAGTGCAGTGGCGAGATCTCGGCTCGCTGCAAGCTCAGCCTCCCAGGTTCACGCCATTCTCTTGCCTCAGCCTCCCCGGTAGCTGGGACTACAGGAGCCTGCCACCATGCCTGGCTAATTGTTTGCATTTTCAGTAGACACAGGGTTTCACCGTGTTAGCCAGGGTGGTCTCGATCTCCTGACCTCGTGATCTGCCCGCCTTAGCTTCCCAAAGTGCCAGGATTACAGGCATGAGCCACCGTGCCTGGCCTCTAACTCATTCATTTTAAACTTCCATCTCTGTTACCCGCCCGAGACTGAAACTGTCCGTAGAAAATACAACCCACATCCAACAAGGCAAAGAAATTTTAAGAAAAAATTACTGTTGGTAAGAAAAGAGAGAAAAGTCCTCAGAGAAATGCATCCTAATGGATCTCATCTTTTATGTACCAAATCTAGACCACAAAGAACTGCTTTATAAGCTGTAAGAACACAGCAGGTAAAGAGAATAATACATATCTCTAGCCTCAGCTAAAATAGTGGCCCTAAATAATATTGTGTGTTATAGATGAGACTTTTCCTGTTAGAAAGGAGAGAAACGTGAATCATCTCAAGCCAGAGGGAAGTTTATCGGCTCAGATAATCTATACTGCAGAAAGGGCAGAGGTGACACTGGCCTCAAGGGCAACAACATCCAAGTATTGCTCCTCCTGCCTCCCTCTCTCTATTTTTCCTTCTTTCTTTCCTCCCTCCTTTCCTCCCTCTTTTCCTCCCTTCCTTCCTTTCTTCCTTCTTCAACCACCTTTCTTCCCCTCTGCTTTCCTCCCCCACCTTCTTCCCTCTGCCCCGTCCTTCACTCCTTTTTACATACCAGTTCTATTCTAAGTGCTGACAGACATCCTCCACAGAGTAGGGAAACAAGGCTTCCAGTGGCCCTGTGCTTATATGCTGAGGGTACAAACAACAGAAACAGTCTTCTCCACCAGCTCTATTTTAACCTTGAGAAAGAACACAGAGTAGCTTGGCTTGGGTTACATGCCTACCTCTGTGGCAGGGAGAGTAACACGACCAGCATGGCCTGAGTCACACCTCTCTGTCTCCATAATTGGAATAGGAGGAAATGAATAACCAAAGGAAGTGGGAAATGCTGTCAGAAGAAAGAGTAAAAACTAATGGATATGTTTAATACAAATACAAACATTTCTGATACCTGTCAAGCATCAGAAATTATGCCAGGTCAGTGTTAACTTCTTCAGGTAAAGCTTTTGTTTTGTTTTATTTTGTTTTTACAGCTTTGTTGTGGTAAACTGAAGTGCAATAAATTTCACATATTTAAAATGTACAATTTGGTGAGTTTTGACATATGTATACACCCTTGAAATCATCACTACAATCAACATAATGAACATTTTCATCACCTACAAAATTTACTCAAGTCTCTTTCCAACTTATTCCTCTCTATACCACTTACCCGGGAACCAGTGAGCTGTTTACTATTACTAAAGATTAGTTCGCATGTCCTAGAATTTTGTTTAAATAGAATAATTTTTGTACTGGCTTCCTTTGCTTAAGATAATGAGTTTGAAAATCCTTTAATCCCAGCATTTTGCAAGGCCAAGGTGGGAGGGTCACTTGAGGCCTGGAGTTTGAGACCAACCTAAACAATGTAACAAGACACTGTTTATACAAAAATCTTAAAAATTAGCTGGTATGGTGCCATGCATCTGTAGTCCTAGCTTCTCAGGAGGCTAGGTGGGAGGATCACTTGAGCCCAGTTCAAGGCTCCAGTGAGCTACAATCATGCCACTGCACTCCAGCCTGGGTGACAAAGTGAGACCCTGTCTCAAAAAACAAAAAAAGAAAGAAAATCGTCAATGTAGTTGTATATATCAATAGTTTGTTCCTTTTCATTTCTGAGTTGTATTCCATTGTACAGATATACCATAATTTGGCATCTATTCAACTGCTGATAGACATCTGGGTTGTTTTCAGTCTGGCCTATTACAAAGTTGCTACATGCATTTATGCACAGGTTTTATGTGGACACATGCTTGTGTTTTTCTTGGCGATTACCTAAAACTGGAATGGCTGAGTTGTTTGGTAACTTTTTAAGAGTCTTTCAAATTGTTTCCAAACATTTTTACATTCCTGACAAATTCATTTTATATTCCCACCAGCAGTGCATGAGATTTCCAGTTGGTCCATATCTTTACCAGCACTTGATAGAAACAGTCTTTAAGTTTTAGTCATTCAATTGGGTGTGTAGCAGTATTTCAATATTGTTTTAAATTACCTTTACCTCATGATTAATGATGGTAGGTATCTTTTACTGTGCATATCATCCATTTTTGAATTGTACATGAAAGTCTTATTTAACTGGGTTTTTCTTTTATTCTTAATTATAATAATTCTTTGTATGTTTTGGGTATCAGTTATTTGTCTAATATATATGTTGTAAACATTTTCTCCTAGTCTGTCATTTACCTTTTCATTTTCTTTTTTCCCTTTTATTTTAAAAGAGATGGGATGATCTTGCTCCACCTCCCAGGCCGGAGTGCAGTGATATGATCATAGCTCACTGTAACCTTGAGTTCTTGTAGTCTCAGCTTCCTGAGTAGCTGGGAATACAGGCACTATGCCCAGCTAATTTTTATTTAATATTCTGTAGAGATGGGATCTTGCTATGTTGCCCAGGCTGGTCTCAAACTCTTGGTCTCAAGTGGTCCTCTCACCTTGGCCACCCAAAGCACTAGGATTACAGGTGTGAGCCACTATACCTGGGCCTTTTTCATTTTCTTAATAGTGTATTTCAAAGAGCAAAGTTTTAACTTTTGATATAGCCTAAATTATCAATTTTTCTTTTGCCTTTCATGTTTTCAGTGATCTATCTAAGAAATTTTTGTTTAATCCAAGGTCTCAAAGAATTTTTTCCCTGTGCTTTCTCCTAGAAATTTTATAGTTTTGGATTTTATATTTATTACTATGACCCATTTTCAGTTAATTTTTGTTTATGATATGAAGAGTTAAGATTCCTTTTCTTTTTTTAACACAGATACCCAGTTGTTCTGACACCATATATTAAAAAGATTTACTTTCTTACCATTAAACTTCCTTGACATATTTGTTTAAAATCAAATGATAACATATGTGTAGGTTTACTCACAGAACATGGAAGTAATAAGAAGTACCACTGGAAATCATCTACATTTCAGACATATTGTTTATTCTGTTCCATTAGTATGTGTGCTAATTTTTTCACTAATATCAAAATGTCTCAATTATTGTAACTTTAGAGAAAGCCTTAAAATCAAATAAGGTAAGTCTCCAACCATCATCCAACATTGGCCATCTTTTTCAAAATTGTTTTATCTATTTCAGCCCATTGCATGTTTATATATATATAAAATATATTTTATAGAAATAAATATATATTTACATATTTATATAGAAATAAATATATTCATATATTTATATAGAAATAAATATATTTATATTGTATATTGTATATATTTATATATTTTTAAATATTTATGTATAAACATATATTTTTTTAATCATCTTTTAAAATATATACAAAGAAAGTACACTGGAGCTTTTATTGGAATTACACTGAAGAAACTTACCTCTTCAATTTGGAGAAACTTACATCTTCACTGTATTGGGTCTTCCAATCCATGAACATGGTATATATCTCTCCATTTATTTATTTAGGTCTTCTTTAATTCCTCTCTGCAATGTTTTGTAGCTTGTAGTGTGAAGGTCTTGAAACTTTTTTGTTCAGTGTATTCCTATGTGTCAGCCAGAGTTCAATGAGAAAGTCAGAACAACAGGAATTTTATCTAATGCAATTGTAGGAGTCTAAGACTATTGTCTTTGTGTTTAATGCTGCAGCCTAAACAGAACAGGGCAGGAAATCATGATGGGAAGATAGTTGTAAAGTGGGGAAGAATAAAGATAAGTTGGAATCTGTAAGGACGTACAGTTCTCACTACCTTCACCTGAATGCAGTGTGTGTCCTACAGAGGCTGACACCCTGAATCGTGGACATCAACACACAACTGGCTCGGTAGTAGAAGCTGAAAGAGGATTCAAGGGAAAAGGGAATGGTTGCAGGCCTAGGTGTTTCCCACATGAGTGAGGTTACTCAGCTGACGAGTAGCAATAATAGGAGTTAGCTACAAAAGGTGTCTACTGCAACCTCTCAAGCATATATAGAAATTAGCTGCTGCTTCACTTCTGCATTCCAAATCTTACATGAAAATGTTTCTTGTGGCTCACCCTAACTGGAAATATACAGGGAAGGGGATCCTGGGAAACAGTACATCCTTGAAAAGTTGACACATGACAAAACCATCCTAGTCCATTCCTTCTCAACTTGTTATTTATACATATCCCTTTAAAACATACTTAGCTTTCAAATATAAATAATTGTAACATTACTTTCGACCAAACGTGAGCCACACAACAAAATCAAGGTAATTCTTTCCCCAAAAGTAGCCTTCTTTTTCTTAGATTGTTTATCCTCCATCCAGCTGATTAATACTCTTCATTTGATGTCTTATAAGTCAAAGACATAGATACTGAGATAAAGTTAACTATTATTAACGTATGTTAGATGGGAGAAGACTGGGAAAGGGAAAGAAAATAAAAATATAAAAGTAAGGAATAGATGCTCATAACTATTGCCATACTCAGACCTCTAACTTGTTACATGGTCATAGCTTGGCATTTATAACTAAATTCTTCTACTACCCATTCTACATTTCCTTTGCCCTCAGGAAGCACCTCATCTGGTGATGGTTCCTTACCTGATGAGTAACCAAACTTTCCAATCCTGAAGGTTCTGTTCATTAGCATTCCTGCTTGAATTAAGTTCTTGAATTTCCATTGACTTTAATCTCAGAATCTGAAATTACTAAGCAATGCCCCAGGCGATCTCCTGCATTCCAGACATACTGCTCCCTACCTGCACTGTGAAGTAGCAACCGAATTGCCCCTTAATGGTTGTAATCAGTCATCACAGCTAGTATTGTAATAGCTTCTTTGCCTGGTGGCAAAGACTTGAGGATCTCATGGTAGCCAGGTGACAATCTCAACTTCCAGCTCAAGGCAGTTGTAACCTCTGGTAGAAGCTTTCCTCATTTTGGAATTAAGTCCTCTGGCTAAGCAGAGTCTAAAGTTGCAGGAATAGAAGGCATGAATTTTTCTCATGGATCGCTAGAAGTCAGAGTAGGACATTACCAATCTTTGATTTCTAGATTCTTGGGTTGGGAAGAAGCAACTGATTTAGAGCATATATTGCATCCTGGAGGAAATTTCTCCAGCTATCTAACTGACATTGTAACTAAGTCTTTAAAAGGCCACTCCACCAGTTGCTTCAGAATGGTAGAAAACAGAGTAAGACCAGTGAATTCCATGAGCTTGGGCCTGTTGCCACATTTCATACTTCATATTGCTTGGAGCAATATGAAGTAGGTTCCTTAATTGAAGCAATGCTGTGTGGAATAAGGCATTCTGTAAGTCCATGGATGGTGACTTTGGCAGAAGCATTACAGGCAAGAAAGGCAAACCCATATCTTAAGTAGCTGTCTATTGAAGTGAGAACAAAGCATTGCCCCTTGCATGATGGAACTGGTGCAATGTGATCAACCTGCCACCAGACAACTGGTTCATCACCCTGGGGAATGGTGCCATACTGGGTACTCAGTGTTGGTTTCTGAGTTAAGGCACACAGCAGTGGCAGTAGCCAGGTAAGACCTGGTGAGTGGAAGTTTATGTTGCTGATCCTATGCATAATCTCCATCCTTGCCACTGTGGTCATTTTTTTCATGACCCCACAGGGCAGTGACAAGGATGGCTGGGGAATGAAGCTGACTGGTATCCATAGAAAGGATTATCCTCTTCACCTGATTTTTCATTCCTCCTCTGCTGAGATTGCTCTTTAGTAAGCATTCACAGGGAACACAAAATAGTTTCACATTCTTTACCTTTTCTGTCAGGTCCATTTGCTTGTCTCTTCCCTTGAGGGTTGGCATTTGCACCACCCTGAGAGTGAGGGCCTCCTTAAATGCTGTGCCCTGGGCACCTCACTTGTTTCACACTAGTCCTGGCTGAGTTTCATGTCTCCCAGTCCAAGTTATTAAAAAACCAAGCAAATTCTATTTTAGAACTACTAGTGTTGACCTTTTTTTTAAATAAAGAAATCGAGGACAAAGGGAAAGATGCCAGAACACTAAAGAGAAATACTATGGATCAATCCTGTCTAGAAATTTCAGGTACCATCCATTCACTCTTCTCTTTACTTAGCATCTACTGCATTGCAGCTTGGGCAGTTTGGGTTTTATGCTGAAGACAGTAGGAAGCCATCAAAGAAATTTAAGCTATTTTAAATGGGGCTATAGTGCACGATTTTTCCCCTGCCGGGAATGTTCCACTCACTTGGCTGGTATCATTGTGTCATTCAGATCTCAACTCAAAGATCACCTGTTGAAGTGGCTTCCTTGAGCTCCCCATTTTAAATAGCAACATTCTCCCCCATAGAGAAGTTATCATATCAATTTACATTGCTGCCTTCATTGCATTTATCAAAGTCTAGCAGGTTTTCATTTCATGAAGTTCAACTGGAATATGACGGGGGTTTCTTTTTGCCTAACGCCTATTTCTCTGAGAAGATTATTTCATGCCATTCACAAAGACAAGGCTGTTCACTAGACTCTGCCTAGACTTAGAGTGGGTACTACTGGTCCCATATTCAACTTCCTTCCTTCTTCTTTTCAGGTGGTTGCAGTCTCCAAGCTAGAAAGAGAGCTATTGGTGAAAGTGAAGAGATCAAATAGGGAGGCCATTGTTTGTTCTCTGAATGGTACAGACTCGTTTTCTGTTGCGGTTGGCAGGAAGTGAGAGAGAAAATGCTGAATTTATTCTTGTTGCAAGAATGCAACATTTATTCTTGCCAATAGCTTTGCTCCATTTCTTCTGACCAAATAGCTTCAGGCTAGCAATTGCAATTCTAATTCAACGCCACTGATTTTTTAATACTTTATGGAAAATTATCTCAGAGAATTGTCTCACTTTTGAAATAGATTGATTGGCAGTTTTGGTCTTTTTATTTTATTCTTAGCATTATTATATATTTTTAGAAAGAGGTTAACGGGAATCACTTAGGAGCCACTACCTAGACAACATTTAAACCACTTCAACCTCCCCACTCATAAAACTTGGATTTCTTTTACATGTACTGTTGGCTACTTAAGGCTGTGTTATTTGTTGTTCCCATAAACACAAGAGGATAACTTTATACTTATACCAACTAAACTTCACTCTGTAGATAGGGTTTATTGTTCCAACCTGTTGAGATCTCTTTAGAATCTGTTTCTGTCAGGGTTTTTTGTTTGTTTGTTTGTTTGTTTTCAATTATATGCAACTTTATATTTTCTAAAATGCAATAGGCTATGTTTATGATTAAAAATTTTAAAGCGTTATTTAACTCATTTCTTTGTATATCTTTAAGAAAATTGTAACTGAAAGATAACTTTCGTGCATACATGTACTTAGATACATTTAATTAAAATGCTATTTACATACACATTTACATATTTATATATTTAATTAAAGTATAACTTAATATACAAATCTTAAATGTAGGCTTGCTGAATTGGCATAAAGTGAACCGTCATGTAGCCACCACTTATTGAAGAAACATCAAATTGCTAGAACCTCTTAAGCTCCCCCTTTGCTGTCTCCCAATTACAAATGCTAGTTTGTTCCCCAAAAGTAACTATTATCCTGACTCTAAAACCATAGATTAGTTTTGCCTCTTACTAAACATTACATAAGTGAAATTATAGGGTACATATTATTTTGTATTTGACTTCTTTTAGTTAATGATGTGTTTGTGAGTTTCACCTTTGTGGTTGCACATATCAGTAGCTAATTTATACTCATGCTCTTTACTATTACATTGTATGAATACGCCACAACTGACTTATCCATTCTACTGTTGAGGACATTCATTTGTCCTCGATATTTAGCTCTTATAAATACTATTGCTATGAACATTCTTATGCACTCAGTTTTTTGACATATACCTAGAAGCAGAATTGCTGGGTCTTAGAGTATGAGTCTGCTAAATTTTAGTAGACGTTGACAAAGTACATGTAAAAATTAATACTCCTACCTACTGATCCAAATTCCAGTCATCTCACAACCTGTTTGCTTTTTTGTTTTTTAATTTCAGCCATTCTGATGATTGTGTAGTGGTAACTTAATGTAGTTTTAATTTACAGTTTTCTGATTTGTTTATATTTACTGATTGATACGGTTTGGCTGTGTCCCCACCCAAACCTCAACTTGAATTGTATCTCCCAGAATTCTCACGTGTTGTGGGAGGGAACCAGTGGGAACCAATAGAATCATGGGGGCAGGTCTTTCCTATGCTATTCTCATGACAGTGAATAAGTCTCATGAGATCTGATTGGTTTATCAGGAGTTTCTGCTTTTGTTTCTTCCTCATTTTCTCTTGCTGCTGCCATGTTATGGAAGTACCTTTCTCCTCCTGCCATGATTCTGAGGCCTCTCCAGCCACATGGAACTGTAAGTCCAATTAAACCTTTTTTTCTTCACAGTCTCAGGTATGTCTTTATCAGCAGTGTGAAAATGGACTAACAGGCTGATTATTTGGATATCCTCTTTTGTGAATGTCTGTTGAAGTATTTGTCCAGTTTTTTGTTGTCTGTTAAGTCTGTTGAGTTCTTTTCATACTTTGTATATGAATCTTTTGTCAGTTGTGTGTGTTGTAAATGTCTTCCCCTACTCTGTGGTTTACCTTTTGATGAACAGAACTTCCTAACTTTAATTAATATATTTTATTTTATTATTTTACTTATGCTGGCTCAATTGCCAAATCCCCAGTTGTTTTCTTTGTGCATTTTTTATCCAATAAGGTTATGTTACTTATAGTAGCTTATAGCTTATATCATCGTTTTTACTAGAAAAAATGATCTATAAATTGTGAAATTTGCAGGTTTATGATAAAATATCTCTTTCTCTGTTTTCTTCTGCTAACTATAAAATCCCTCCTGGCCCTAAAATGAAATAACAGCATTTCTGGTACTCTTTGGCCCATGCACATTCACAACAGGCAATTGGGAGAGTTTTAATTCTCTCATTAGACAAATAACCCTGTTTGAACATTAGAGAATCATAAGGACTTCTGCTTTTAATAGATGGTCATCATTATCCAGAATTCATTGTTTTATAACTTAATAAGGCTACAGCACTAAAAGGAATAGTAAAGTATTTTGCTTTTTAAATCCACAAAATTCTTGATAGTAAAATAGAATATTTTGTATTTCTAATTGATGTCACCCCTTCATACCTAGTCCTTTACAGAAATGCAGAACACTGATCAGCCTGTTCTCCATCATACCACCCAAGAGCTCACAAAATCTTTAAGAGTTTGTCTCTTCTCAGTCCTCCTATAACCTACTTCCATTTACCTTTGCTACCTTTAAAATGTGATAGTAAAAACTAGACTGTTTTGTCTACTTTTTCAAAACTTCTTGTTTTGAAAGTAAGAGATGGGCTATTTCTCAGACTTTGAAATCGACATTTTTTTTTTTTTTTTTTTTTTTTACCAAATATGCCTTTCCAGTTTCATACTGACTTTTTTAAAACAATAGGTCTCAAAACTGTTTCATATTTAGCTATGATCAAGTGAATGAGGTTGGCCCTCATTAATCAAATAGCACTTTCCAAAGGTGTTTTCCTCAGTGGAGTGTTTAACCAGAAGTTATATGGCCATCAGCGCACAGTGGTGTGTAGGCATTTTAATATGAGGGTGTACAAGATATCTTCTAAGATCTCAACTGGGATCATTTGATACCCAACACATTTTCTGACAGCATTTCTTTAGCTTCCATTTATATTGTGTTTTCTATTGTCAGTATTTATCATTTTTCCCTATTCGTATCATCTCACCTCTACAATACAATCCATTTTCAAGTTCTCTTGGCTTTACTCCAAAAATACAACCTAAATGTATTAAATGTTTCTTCATATTCATTACTGCCAACTTGGTGCAAGCGACTGACCTCTGCTTCCTTGGACTATTGTGGAGTTTCTAGTCTCCCAGCTTTACTTCTTATTCACCTCATCACTTCACCACTCCCCATTGTGATGCCTGAGCTGGAGTGACCTTACAGGAACATAAAGAGGATTGTACAACTTCCATGGTTTTTCACTCTGGAATAAAATAAAACATCAAATAAAATGTAAATATCCTACCATGGGCTTTTCTCTTCTCCAGCATCATCTGCCACTACTCCCTGTTCACTAAACTCATATCCGACTTCTTTTTTTCTCGGACACACCTAACTCATTCCTGCTTGACAGCCTTCGCAATGGCTATTCCCTCTGCCTGAATTCACTTTCCTCTCATCTTTACGTGGCTGGTTCCTTCTGCTTCTTGAGATCCTGGCTCAAATGCCAACTCCCCACTGAGCCCTTCCTGACCACCTGATCCAACTAAACTCCACACCTCCACTGTCATTTGAAACTTTGCAATATATGTTGGCTGAATTAATGAGGGAATTAATGAACAAGTGAATGAGTGAGTGAGTTCTCTTTACAATATGCCTATTCTTTTTGCATTTGCCTCTAGTCTTCTTCCTAATTCCAACTTTTTTTGTTAATACAACATTACATATAACTTACACTTATAGTCTGTTGAGTACATAACTGTTAAGGCATCATCCTACTTTGTGAATTCCAAATCTATTTCTATATGATCACACAAACATTATCTTCAGTATACAAATGTTTCAGATTTCTTAATCTTTGATTAGCTGCATTGCTGTGAATGATTGAGTGGCTTTGCCTGTCATTTGTTGAAATACCAAAGATACTTCCTACTTTTTCTGCTATCAAAGTAGCTTTATAAATACCTGAAATTTCTCTTTTAAAAAAGGGTATTCTTAGATTCTCTTTTAAAAGTTTTGAAATTTTTTTTATCACTACAGAGGAAAGAAATCCAAGTAAATCAAAAGGAACAGAAACTAGAAATATACAGGCATACTTGTGGCTGGAGTTATTCCACTACTCGTACATTTTGTGGTTTACCTCAACATGTGGAAAAATACAGTAAGTCCTTCATTGTGCAGGGTGTAGTTACAGTATCACGTAACTTAGGCAGCTTATTCTGTCTTGCTATTTTATGATAAACACAAAATATGCTGTAATCTTTTTGGAATAATTAATATATATTTGCTTAAAGGAATTTTTTTTTAACTCACAAGAGCTCTTATTTAAAAAAAACTTATTTTTCTGCTTTCTCCTTGCCTCAACCAAAAAACGTTCCAACCCCACATACATGAAAAAATGCCATTAGGCTTATTGAAGTCATTTATTTATGGGAGCATACAGAGTAAGTCAGACCTGTCTATCAGGAAAGACAAAAAGAAAAAAATCTGAGGTATTACTATACCAGATTTGCTTATAAGAGAAAATGTTCAACTTTTCTACTCTAGATAACTCACTGTCTGTACAGTGTATCCAGAGTTTACACCCTACATATTATATTCCTCAGTATAAAATATTTTTTAAATGGTTCCCAGAAATCAAAACTAAATAATTTTGATTTAATTTCTGACACTTTCAATGGTCCCTCATCAATATTACTAATAAGCAAAAGAAACATTTCTTTTTGTATTCAGTCTTGAGAACATAGAAGGTCTTAAACATCTACTTGCTTATTTTGTCTTTGGGAATCTTAATATTTCATAGGGGCTTAATATTTGTAATACTCTTGGTTTAGATATGCTAAACTAAATGTTTAAGATGATTTCAAAAAGACAGGCTGAAATCTTTTCTTCAACATTTCACAGTTCTTTTTATGTATCATTTCTAAATAATTGTTTTATATAAAAATGTGTTGGATATTAAATCATATAATTATGATTCATGTTATGGTATACTTTAATTTTGCTTTTGTTTGTACATTTAATCCTGCAAGTCAACAAAAATCAAAAATACTCAACAATACCATTCTATTTTAAAGTTAAAGATAAATAGCTATTAACTCTATGACCATCTATAATCTCTTGAAGTGTTTTTAGAAATGAGCATCCAGTTGGTTGGTGTGCTATTGGCCATCACCAGTGATTTTTATTCTCATTATTTATGCACTTGCTTTCCTTTTTATAACCTTTGTCTATCACAGACTCTTTGGAGAAGTTACCAATTTTTTTCTTATTTCCACCTTCTTTAATTCACAGTGTAATTTTTCTACCAGAAGAAACTTATTTTCCTTTTTTTTAACCTTTTCATTATATAAAGTCCTGTTAAAACTTTGTTTCCTGGCCAGGTACAATGGCTCATGCCTGTAATCCCAACACTTTGGGAGGGCCAAGGCAGGAGGATAGCTTGAGCTCAGGGTTTGAGCAACATAGCAAAACCCCATTTCCACAAAAAAAAAAAAAAAAAAAGCTATGTGTGGTGGTACACATCTGTGTTCCCAACCACTCAGGAGGCTGAGGTGGAAGGATTACTTGAGCCTAGGAGGCAGAGGCTGCAGTGAGCTGAGATTTAGCCACTGCACTCCAATCTGGGTGACAGATTGAGACCCTGTCTCAAAACGAAAAACAAACAAAACTTCGTTTCCTGTAGGCAACTATCATAATCCTGACTGCAGAGCACCTATTTGAAACTTATTTGATTAGATCTTACATTATATTTATTTGACCTTGTTCATCTGTCCAGTTTTCTTCTTGAGTTTATTCAGTTACCTAAATAAATTGAAAATTACTTGTAGAGAGAAATCACATTTCATAATTTGCTTATAATTCCCCTCAGGCCTTCTGCATTTTTCGCATATTGAACATTACACAATTTAATGAATGGATCATTGGAAAATCTCTCCTTATATACACAATTATAGATGCAATACATTTTCATAAGTTATATAATTGTTTTATGTAGTGTTATAGTTAAGGCTGAAGATTGAGTCCTATGTGCACTAATCTATTCTTGATGCAATAGTTTATTAAAATGCCCTTTTAAATTATTGTAGGTTTCTGAACTGAAATTGGTTTGTCCTTGCTTAACAGATTCAATCATTAAGAACAGTAAAGAATTTCTCTCACTGAAATTATTAATACATTTACTTATACAGAGATAGATAGATAGCTGCTGGCACATACTTACAAGCTTATGAATAACACAGTTAGTTACGTCACATTGACTCATTTTAGAAATGTCGCTGTAAGTCACAAAATATTTTGTGAAATGGTTATAGTATACTTTCTGCTACAGCATTGAGTCTATTATACCTGAGAGGAAATTAGACTCTGTGGGGGGAAAAAGATTGAAAAATTTCCAAAATCAAATTTTTAACACCAGGGTTGCTGTGAGCACTACCCCAGGGGGTGCCGTTTGTGGCATAGTCTGTGGAGTTAAACAGTGTAGGCTATGTGATTTTATATGGCAGCCCTGCAGAAACCAGAGAGTATACAAAAAGGTATTGTAAAATTTTGAACTTTAGTGCCACTCCTCAGTTAAGTCGTCTTCAAACTCTTATGGATGTTTACTCAATCCGTTGTAATCCATGATGTTAGAATGTACAATGGTCCTTACCAATCATGTTATTTGATAGAAAAGAAAAAGAAAATATATCAATGAGAAGTAAATTATATATTTAAAATACATATACATAAAATAGAATTAAGAAATAAAGCACAAAATGTATGACAAGCATCTAAATATTAAGTGCTTTTCATAGTCTAAATTTTCTACTACTATACCATAATGGAGGAGACCACCCCTAATATTGTCTTATGCCCAATTTCTGCCTCCAAAGAAAAAAATAAGTAAAAACTAAAAGGCAGAAATGAAACCCACAGGCAGACAGCCCAGCGCTACACCCTGGGCCTAGTAGTTAAAGATAAACCCCTGACCTAATGGGTTATGTTATCTATAGATTACAGACATTGCGTGGAAAAGCACTGCGAAAATCCTTGTCCTTTTCTGTTCCGTTCTAATTACCAGTGCAGATGCATGCAGCCCCCAGTCACGTACCCTCTGCTTGCTCAATTGATCACAACCCTCTCACACGGACTCCCTTAGAGTTGTAAGCCCTTAAAAGGGACAGGAATTGCTTACTCAGGGAGCTCGTTTTTTGGAGACCTGAGTCTGCCGATGCTCCCAGCTGAATAAAGCCCTTTCCTTCTACAATTCGGTGTCTCGGGGGTTCTTGTCTGTGGCTTGTCCTGCTACAGAACCATTAAAATTGTGTCTTGCTTATACGAGGATTGCATGTCAAAATAAGAAAATATTTTATAGTGATATTTCAGTCTCCAAATAAGACCTTCATTTATGGAAGTTAAAATTAATTGCTTCTGCTAAATTAATATAGGTTTGAGCTTTTATATTAAGTTTATGTTCTGGGTTTTTTTATGTAACAGTATCTTTTAGATATTATTCAACCACATAAAACATTGAAAATCAAGATTTATAACCTAACATTATTTTTTAAAATGCTTTCTAACATAAATCCTTTTTGTAAGACTTGGAGGCACAGGGAAATAAGCATAATATCTACTTCATCAACATCCTACTTGGTTAAATGCAAATGAAGGAGTAGATTGTATATGTTTCTATAATATAACCTCTCTGTATTTATTTATTTATTTACTTATTTTTTTTTTTTTTGAGACGGAGTCTCGCTCTGTCGCCCAGGCTGGACTGCAGTGGCATGATCTCAGCTCACTGCAAGCTCCACCTCCCAGGTTCATGCCATTCTCCTGCCTCAGCATCCTGAGTAGCTGGGACTATAGGAACCTGCCTCCACACCTGGCTAACTTTTTGTATTTTTAGTAGAAATGGGGTTTCTCCGTGTTAGCCAGGATGGTCTCGATTTCCTGACCGTGGTTCAGCTGCCTTGGCCTCCCAAAGTGCTTGGATTACAGGCGTGAGCCACTGTGCCCAGCCCCTCTCTGTATTTATAAAGCTACATGGAAAATGCAACTAGTGACACTATAGTCTGAATGTTTGTGTCCCCCTGAAAATTCACATGTTAATACCTAATCTGCAATGTATTAGTATTAAGAGCTGAGGTTTTTAAGAGGCAATTTGGTCATGAGAGCAGAATCCATATGAATGGAATTAGTGCCTTTATGAAAGAGCTCTGAGGAAATGTGTTTGCCCTTTCAACATGTGAGTACTTAGAAGGTGTCATCTATGAACCACATAGTGAGGTCTTACCAACTGCCAAATCTGCTGATGCCTTGATCTTGGACTTCCCGGACTCCAGAACTATTGAGCAATACATTTTTGTCATTTATAAGCCACCCAGTTTAAGGTGTCTGGTTATAGCAGCCCAAACAGACTGAGACACGTGGGAAAAGAGGGTGCATAGGTATACACACTCACTGTGATAGTTAATTTTATATGTCAGTTTAATTGGGCTAAGAGATGCCCAGATAGTTGGTAAAACATTATTTCTGGGTATGTCTCTGAGGGTGTGTCTGGAGGAGATTAGCATTTTAATTGGTGAACCAAGTAATGCAGATGGCCCTCCCTAATGTGGATGGGCATCACTCAAGCCACTAGGGCTTGCAAAAAACAAAAAGGCAGAGAAAGGGCAAATTTGCTCTCTTTTCAAGCTGGAAATATCCATCTTCTCCTGCCCTCAGACATTGACACTCCTGGTTCTCACGCCTTCAGACTCAGATGGAATTACTCCAACTTTCTTGGTTCTCCAGCTTGCAGATAGCAGAACATGGAACTTCTTGGTCTCCATAATAGTGTAAGCTAATTTCCATAATTAATACATATTAATTTATATGGTACATACTGTCCTTTTTATAACAGCATTATAAATAATAATAGATCTTATTTATTAGTAGGAGATACAAATATATCTCTACTGGTTCAGTTCTGTTTCTCTGAAGAACCCTGACTAATCCACCCACTTTAGACCAGTTTAATGGGCCAATTTAATTAGTCAAGAATAGAAGACATACACTGTCTGTATAATTGATCAGATGCAGCTATAGGTTAACTTAAGCCATCTAGGAAAACATCTCTCAGGATCTGCCAAGCTCAATAGTTCTTCTGCCTTTGCTCTTTTATACTTGGAGCTTACATTTCCATTCTGGAAGAACTCAAATTACAATTTAAGAAATTATTACCTAGGCCACAGTCTCCTAGTGGGAGAAATCACAGTTATCTGTGAGGCATACCCAAATAACATCTCTGCCTCCAGGTTTCTAGCCTTCTGAAAAGCTCACTTTCCTGCATTCCCCCACCATCCCCACACTTATGCATGGGTGATTCACACAGTGTTTAGTTCAAGGACCATCATCACAACTCTACTTTCTGAAATATAATATTTGATACAGAGAAAAATAACACCTTTTGTATTAGCAATTAACAAGACTATTTTGCCATTCATATTCTTAAATATGTGGCTTTGAGAATCTTTCGAAATCCACAAGAGAGTCAGCTGTTGCTGTAATCCCTCGTTCTCATTCTCTCCTGGTTTCTGATGTGTGTCCTCAGTTGGGAAAGATGCCTTCATGGCTTTTGGTAGCTGCACTCAGATTAGGGGTTTCTCCATGATAACAGCGTGTTCTGTGCTCAGGACTCAGTTGTGTAGGAAATGTTGCAATACAGAGATTCCATAGCAGTTCCTAGAGATGAGAATTTTCTGCATGTAAAGTGACACAGTAATTATGACACTATCAGAATGTGATTTGTCTCAAAGAGTATCAGATGAAGCTTTGTGAGCTGCTCTGATTTTGCTATGTAATGAGGGAAATTTCAAAAGGAGTTAACTACATTCCCATCCTCATGCAGTTTACAGTCTAGTGAGGTTAATAAGGAGCCACCTGAGACCATATTTGTTCCTCAGGTACTTAATTGCATTGGACAATTTATTAGTGCATAATGCAATTTGAGTTCTGAGAAATAAACCATCATCAAATCCAAAATAACACAGAAAGACCTTCTAAGAATAGCACAGCTATGACATTTACTAAGAGTTTGGGAATTCGGCCAATCCAAAATTCCTAAGAGATTACTATGCTTTGTGATTATGAGAAAATTGTGCTAATATTTAAAATTTCTGCTTACTAGTGAGCATAAAACTCCTAACAACTAAATAGGAAGTAGAGGCTGTCAGAGAAAGATGTGCATATGGATAAATGTCACAGTTATACATTGATATTTTTGCAGCCTATGTTGATGTGTGTGTGTATCCATACTTCCATCAAAAAAATAAAATAAAAAAAAATAAAAAAAAAAAACCAAAAGGGCAACATATGGTTACTTTTTTTCTCCCCCGAAAAAATTCAACATACTCTGATTTAGCCTTCCTATATTGTCACCAGAGAGTTCAGACGAAGCTTTTGGATTGGGTGGAATGATGAGGTTGGTAGTAGAATTGCTCTTTCCCCTACCCCATTCTGTCTTTTCCTGACCTCTCTCCCTCTATTAATTCCTCCACCCCATTCCTCTTCTATGACAAACTAGCTGGGAATTTGCAAAAGTAGATTTTCTAAAAGGATATCTACTTAAAAGTCTTGGCTGCTGGTGGTCAAACTAGCAGAAAATTCAGGAAATGTGTAATTTGTAAATATGTAAAAATGATTTGGAGTCTTTAAAGTACTGCAGAGAAGACTGATTTTTACTTCTTTGGGGAATGGAAGAGTAGCCATAGAAGTGGTAATAAATAATAGACTTGACTGGTTGTTTGATGACCTGTTTAACTGGAAAAACTATTGTACTACATGCAGTTAAGATGTGAATAACGAGATGGGTGAGGGAAACACTGAAAATGAGAGATTTGGTGACAGAATGAATGAGAGAGGATGAGTGGGTGAATAAACTAAAATTCACATCTACATCGAAAGCACTCTGATATTTTGTGAAAATTTTCCTATAGTTTTCAGGTGATTTCTACAAATGTCAGAAATACCATTGCTCATCCATTAGACTGATACAGACAACTGAAAAATAAAATGCCTACATGAAATTCTGACTATATCTTTACTAAACATTTAGAAATCATAACATACATGTTGAAAAAAAGTTCAGGAAAAAATACATGTTGAATTCTTAGACTTACAAGTCTGTGTACCTACTTTAAAATCATTTTAAAAGAGGAAAATAGTTATGATGTGGCTACCATCAGTAGCCCAGAAACCTAGTATTTCCTACTTGTCTTTCTCTTCTTGTTTTCTCTTCCTTGCTATCTGTTTTGTTCACTAGCATCTTTGCTATATAATGGTAGAAAGGAGAAAAAAGTCATTTTTTGGCTATTAATGAACGGGCTTAATATTTGATTAGGAAGAGGTTTGAATGAAATTAGGGATTTCAGTAATTCACGCCACCCTTGATTTTTTTATTTCAGGGAAAATGAGAATTGGTGAGCTCTATACCAAATAGATGGATTATATTTTTATTAAGTAAGCACTCTAATGTTCTTAATTTATCTTACCACAAATAGTTTAAAAAGAATCCACATATTTAGTGCCTTATTTCATACTGTAAAAATATGAAAGGTGCATAGATTAACCTATTATTCCACATACAATACAAGCATAATTCTGACATCATAATCCTTTTAGAATATTTGTAAATCTGAAAGTAGGTGAAGGTATCACGTCAAAAAAAAAAAAGAGCCCATATATTTATTTCATACAAGTGGACACAGCATCTCAGTTCTCAAGCATGAATCAGTTTTATAGCTGGAAAGAACCTAAACAGTTTCAACCCGCCCCCCTGCATAATTATTTGGTTATTCGTAATATTTGGCAATCCAGAGTTCTTCAGGCAATTTTTCATTCTGTTCAATGTCAGTAACAGAGACAAAAATTAACTCAGTTCAGTCCAATTAAATAGACAGCATCTGTGTGTCCTCCATGGTCTCAGTTTCTGGGGAGCAGTCCTTATTTTTTCTTATTATTGATCAGGTGCCTTCACTGGGTCCAACAGCTGGGTGCCAGGGACATCATCTCCTTTATCTGTGCTCTTGCAGTAGCAGTTTCCTGCTCCTGCCAAAATCTAAGTCAACTCACTTTCTGTTGTTTGTCTTTTCAGCTTCTCTAGGACCTTTGTAGGTAGCTCCCTGTATTAAATTCTCTGTTTCCAACTGAACCCTGACTGATGCATTTGGGGATAATAATAAGTTTGGTTATTGACAGGTGATAGCAATGAACACTGGGGGGCGGGGGGGGGGGTCCTAGGAAATACCCAGGTGTAGCTGGGTACAGTATTTCTTGTGTGTTTATCTGTTTTTAATTTTCAATCCAGTTTAGACATACAATACAATACAATACAATACAATACAATACAATACAATACAATACAATACAATACAATACAATATAATACAATACAATACAATACAATACAATACAATACAATACAATACAATAATGTCCCAGCAATGTCAAATTGCTCTAAAAGCTTACAAACACAGGCTTGGTGTGCTTTCTCCTCCCTCCCTCCCTCCCTCCTCCCTCCCTCCCTTCCTTCCTTCCTTCCTTCCTTCCTTCCTTCCTTCCTTCCTTCCTTCCTTGAGTCTCTCTCCCTCACCCAGGCTGGAGTGCACTGGTGCAATCTCAGCTCACTACCACCTCCGCCTCCCTTGACTTCAAACAATTTTCCTGCCTCAACCTCTGAAGTAACTGAGATCACAGGTGCACACCACCATGCCTGGCTAATTTTTGCATTTTTAGTAGATGCGGTGTTTCACCATGTTAGCCAGGCTGCTCTCAAACTCCTGACCTCAGGTGATCCACCCGCCTTGGCCTCCCAAAGTGCTGGGATTATAGACGTGAGTCACCATGCCCAGTATTGGCTTTCACTTTCTAAATTCATCTTGTACTAGAGGAGCCACACACAATTCACGGACCACTGCTGCTGGTGCACACACAGCTCTTTGAGTAGCGCTAGCCTAGTAGAGAGCTAGAAAAGAAAACTGCTCTGCAAATTAGAAAAAGATGTGGAAGTCAAACAGAAGATTCTGGAGTCACTGGCAAGTCAGTGGTAGTTGAAAACATGGAATTGGAAAACCAAAAAACCAATAAGAAGAGGAAATGGAGAGACACAAGCAGGCTAAGGGCAGAGGGTCAGCAAACACCACACTTTGGCCAATGGCAAGTAGGTACTCTGCAGAAACAAGGACTAAAGGTGAGAACTGAGATGACATAGGGAGAAGAGAAGCACAGCTGCCCAGCATGGCATTCCAGTGCCTTGCAGGTGGTCTGCTGGCCTTGCATGCCTCACAGAGGCACTCAGTTCAGTACGTCCTGCTGATTAAGGCTGGCACAGAAACGTATTACCTGTTTTAGAAAGAATTTCATCAAAACAGTTAACTTAAAAGCATTGCAGTAATTTACTTGGAAAATTCACTCATGAAGAACACTGCCTTAATTGATGATGATACAGATAAATCTGAGCAGCATCCGAGTCATCCGATAGAACTTTCTACGGTGATGGAAGCATTTATCTGCGTAGCCCAACAGGGCAGCCATCAGCTACCTGTGGCTACAGAGCACTTGAAAAGTAGCCAGTGTAGCTGAGAAACTTGTTCACATTTACAATACAAAGTTTTTAATTCAATGAATTTAATTTAAATGTAATGAGGCCGGGTGTGGTTGCTCACTCCTGTAATCCCAGCAGTTTGGGAGGCCAAGACAGGTGGATCGCCTAGTTTGAAACCAGCCTGGACAACATGGTGAAACCTCGTCTCTACTAAAAGTAAAAAAAAAAAACTTTGCTGAGCGTGGTGACACATGCCTGTAATCCCAGCTACTTTGGAGGCTGAGGCAGGAGAATCTCTTGAACCCGGAAGGTGGAGGTTGTAGTGAGGTGAGATCGTGTCATTGCACTCCAGCCTGGGCGACAAGAGCGAAACTCCATCTTAAATATATATATAATTAATTGATTGATTTAACTTAATGAACATAAATTCCACAAAGTTTTAATTCATTTAAATTTCAATAGCCTCACGTGACTACTGACTCTCTTACTGCATAGGTAATATGTGAGATTCATTGGCAAGTTTGGCTTATAGTAAAGATATATAGACTTTGGGGTCACATGGACCAGTCTTTAAGTCCTCTAATCACTAACTCTGTGATCTTGGATTTGTCTCTTTCGCGGGCATGAACTTCTTCGTTCATAAAAGGAGAATCAATAATATTTACGTTTAGGGCCATTGTGACCACTGAAAATGAAACACGTAAACTGCTAGAACAGAGTTTCAATAAATGGCAGTTATTAGTATTAATTGATGGAGGTCAGTATTCAAGAACATACTTTGATTGTTTTGATCTTCTGGTCACCAGCCTGAACATGCACTATGCTGAGAAACAAGCAGCGTGAGGGAACCCCCGGGGGCTGTTGCCCAGGATGGAGTGGAGTGGCCTCTTAGTCCAGCAACTGACAATGCTTTTCTATTTAGTGGCTCTCTCATCTTAGCCTTGCTGTGAGCTGCCTTTTTTCAGTGTGATTTCTTCTAGCAAATCCTCCAGCTCCTCATAAGGTGCATTCCTTGCTGCTTTTTTCTATTTCCTCAGAAGAACTATGGTTATTAAGGGGAAAAGACAAATTGAGCTTGTTCAATCAATAACTTTAATTTTACATACAATTCTAAGTCAATGGAGTCTGATCTGAGGGCTGAGGGTTTCTCAAGTCTTTTTCTGTGGAATTAAAAGCACAGATTCACCTTTACCTTAGACTTTATTTACATTAGCCCTGCCAGATCGCTACAATCTCTTGGGCAGATCTTTAAAAAAAAACAACACAGGCCTATCCCTAGATTGCTACAATCTCTTGGGCAGATCTTTTGAAAAAATAACACAGGCGTATCCGTTCTCCCTTAACCTAGAGACCTGGCATTAGTTGGGAGTACTGCAGGTGATTCTGTTTCGTGGTCTGAAAACCGCTGATGTGTGCCAGGATTTCAGGGGGATCTCTGGACAGACAGGGTGGTCTGACTGACCCTGGGTTAATTGAGGGACTGCTGTACCACTCTTGGGCAAGAAAATGGGTACGGGCATCCCACTGATCCAATACAGGCATGCTGGATATTTGATTGAAATTTTCCCTGGCATAGCCAATCATTGGAACAAGTGCCACTTGGAGCTGGGACTGGATTCCAGAACTCTTATTTTATTTTATTTTTTACTTTTCCTCCTAAGCTGCTTTGGTTGTCTTGTTTTCAGAGATGGTTTACTTCCTTGTGCTCTCCTTTTGTGAGGCGTGCATCTGTTTATAATATATTATTATTCAGCTTATGGGCTTTTATACATTTAAAGTTTCACTAGTTGTTGACACAACTTAGGTACGTACCCATCTGGAGAAAGACTAGTGAAAACTCTGAGCTCATGTCTTTTCAAGCTCTCATTTTCCCGTAAGAAATCATTTTGGCAGTCAGAGGATTACGGCTAATAACTGCATGTCCCTAGGCTCCCTGCCTTGCTGGGAATAGTCCCACTGTCCAGAGTCACCTGTGAGTAATGGTTAAATTGCATACTGATTCGTGTATGGATGCTTGTTTGGGTACTAGTCAAATATTGTTACATACTTTTGGAGACAGAAATCTCTGTGAAACAAAAGAATTCCAAGCCTAGGATAATGGCCCACTTCTGAAGAATAAACAACACAATAAAATTCCAGTACAAACAACTAATTTCAACATTCTCTGAAAATCTGTAGCAGTCCTTAACATTTTCAGTCCCTAAAACAAGAAAACTCTGTCCTAAATCAGCAAACATTAGGGATTATGAGAGCAGTTTTATTGGCATAATTGATAAGACAATATTTACTGAAATATTCCAGCATAGATGTTTTATTGTGTTCTCTCTGGCTCTTTGACCACATCTTTCATTGGTTTTTGGTTTTGGTGAGGACAGTTTGGGGCTATTAAATCTACACTGGGTGATAGTAAAACCCTAAATGAGAACCTTAATAATAAGAGTTAGGGCTTCCTTCTAAGTGAACTCCTTGGCATATCCTTTATTATCAAGAAGTAGTTTAGGCAATAGAAAAGCTAAAACTTGGCCGGCTCACGTCTGTAATCCCAGCACTTTAGGCTGCTGAGGCCCGTGGATCACCTGAGGTCAGGAGTTCCAGGCTAGCCTGGACAACATGGCGAAACCCCTTCTCTATTAAAAATACAAAAATTAGTTGGGCGTGGTGACCCGTGCCTGTAATCTCAGCTACTTGGGAAGCTGAGGCAGGAGAATTGCTGAACCCAGGAGGAGATCGTGCCACTGCACTCCAGCCTGGGCAACAGAGTGAGACTCTGTCATCAGAAAAAAAAAAAAAAAAAAAAAAAAAA
>NC_045440.1:58819160-58844741 GCF_002776525.5 Piliocolobus tephrosceles
AAAAAAAAAAAAAAAAAAAAAAAAAAAAAAAAGAAGCTAAAAGTCCTTGGTTACATTCCTGATTTTCAAAGCATGGATCATAGGGGCATCTTTTATGACTTTATAAGTGAGACTTCTGGAAAGAAACTTAACTCAAAATGGCATAAGCAAGAAAGACAATTTATTGGTGCATTACTTCAGAAGTTCAGGATTTGACTGGTTTTAGAGGTGGCTGTCTTCAGATCATCATTGGTGTCATCAGGGCTCTTTTCTGTCTCCATTGCTCAGTTTGGCTTTTTTCTGGTTTTGTTTTATTCTCTAGTAAGTTGACTCCAGCTGCCTCACGCGTATATGATATGGTCTCAGGAGCTGCCCTGTGAGTCAGGGAAAGGACCCTCCTCCTGTGTTCCCAGAGGATATTCTAATTGGCTGTCCTGGGTCATATCCCTCACAATGTCAGGAAGGTCTGTGGGCTAGTCACACCCAGTGGGAGGGGGAAATTGCTAAAAGGAAGGGATTGGGAAAAAGAAGTGGGAGAAAAAAAAGTATACCTGAGAGTGAGAGAAGTTGGTTCCATTTGCTATGGGAATGATGAAAAATAATTTCTTTCTACCGTTATGTGACTTTTGGAGTTAATGGAGACCACAGCGTAATCTGTGATCACAAGGAATGTATTAGTACGCCAAAGGAAAGTTCCATTTAAATCCCAGTATCATGTCTCTTTGTTAAAATGGTAGTCTTTTAAATAGAAAAAAAAACTTATTATAAAGTCTGAGTTTTATTCAGTTGGCAACTTCTTAACTATTATGAAACAATAGATTCATTGAATTGAAGCACACTTTAAATATAAAACGATCTTTCTGAGAAAAGGTGATGAGTGAAATTGTATTTTCAATGTACTAGAGATTAAAAAGAAATCCTTGAATCCTTGCTAAATATTTTCTAGAAGAAACAATTATTTTGTGAGTCCGTATTCCATTCAAATTCATTTTGATAAAGATAGATTTTATCTTTTAGACTTCCCAATAGCAAAATTAAATTACAATGCTTTTAGTCTTCCTAAAACAACTCCTCTCATGAAACAACCAAGTTATTAAGCAAATCTAAGCAGAAAGCATTCTTAAATAATATATTAGGCGATTTATAATGATGCACCCCAAAACGTTTCATTTTGAAACATCAGCTGGCCCACATTTCAGGGGTAAGTACATCATGCTTGATATTTTTTGTTATTTTTTTACTATTTTCTCCAAACTTTTTTTTGAAGTCTTAAAAATGCCTTCAGAAATTAAGCTAGACCGCTCCATCGGAGTATATGAAAGTTAGTAAACAGAAAATGTCAAGAACCAAGACGTCTGGGTGGCTTGACTACTAAGTGGGGTTATCATATTCAGGACACAGGCTCTAAGTCTACAGAGCTGAGCTATCTGCACTGGGGTGGCAGTCAGAGATCCAGCGGTATCACCGGGTGGGAGCAGGGTGGGGGTGCTTGCGTGCGGATATAGATGGGGGTGGGGGAGGGGGAGGAAATGGGGTCGCCGACCGAGTGCAGGGGTGGGGTGGACATCAGCAGCCGGGTGGAGATGTTGGGAGAGAGGCAGGGCTTGGAGCGGAGGTGCGAGAGGGGTGGGGACCCGGAAGGTGGGGTGGGGGCGGGCTGGAGGCGGGGCGGGGCGCACGAGGGGCGTGTACACTGGCTCAGGGACACGCGCTCTCGGCCACAGCAACTGGCTCCAAGTTCCCTCCCTCGCTCTCCGGCGAAGCCTGCCTGAGCCCTCCCACTCGGTGCAGACCGATCCATCGCGGCTGCCGCCAGCCGGGCCCTCCGCGGTCGCGCGTCCTGGGCCCGTTCCGCCAGCCCCGTCTGCTCTCTACGAGCGGCCCCGCGACGGTGACCGTGAGGACTCGGCGGCCCCTACAGCCCGCTCTCGGCCCTCCGTCCCTCGCGGGCCCCGACTCTCCCTCCTCGCAGTCCCCGGGAGCCTGGCGCCCGGCTCGGGCCGCACCGCCAGGGACTGGGGTGCGCGGCCCAGGTAAGACTGGGCCGTGGGGGGCCGGGAGAGAGACTGCTGGGCTGGGGTTGAGATTCGGGTTCAGTGGTCGCGCCGCGCCCCAACTGCGGACAATGCGAGAGCTGCGCGCGGCCGGGCGGCGCGGAGCTAAGCCGGCTTTGAGTCTGCAGCTTCCCCGCCCGGCCCGGGTCTCCATTCAGCCCGGCCTCACTGGCCCAGGCGGACCCCGGCCGGCTTTCTGGGCCGCCGGGGGAGGCGCAGCGCCGCTGCCTACCCCGCGCCCCTTCTGCGCTCGGCTTGGCTGCAAGTCCTGGGCTCGGCTAGGAGGCCGGGCGCGGGGCCGGGGCTGGAGCCGGGGTTGGAGCCAGGGCTGGGGGAAACTGGCCGTGCTGCGGAGCGGAGGTGGGCTCCGAAAGCGCGTCTGCCGGTTGTTGCTGGAGGAGTGAGACTACGAAGGATGGGGACTCCTCTCGGCCACCGCTCCTTGAATGGTCTCTAATCTCAGTGTTAAATACTTCGAGAATATCAATACCACCTAATCCTTGTCTGGGAATTACTGCTACAAATGTGGATTCTGAGGTTCCGAAAGTTTGTTTTTGGTTACCCCCTCCAGCTCCTCCTGTGGCCTCAATTATCTCTATTTTCTTTGAAAGCATACAGATTTGAAATAGAATTAAATTCTCCTTGGCTCACTCGTGCCTCCATCACCCAGTGGAGCTCATAACTTGGCAACAAAGCCCATGCAGGCTGTGGGAAGCCGCGATGCCTGCTGCCCAGCCTGGTGCCCTCCTATTGTTTAGAGCTGGAGCTGCACAGTGTACATGGCAGTGACAGGTCTCCCCTAAGCTGGCTCATGGGGAAGGGGGAGATAACTTTGCAATGTGCTTAAATTACTCTGGAAAGTGGAAAGAAAACACCTGGTGCCCGGCTTTTTAACCCTTTCGAGTTGTTAGATTTATTGACACACACACACACACACACACACACGCGCAGGCTTTCTTTCCTGCCTAAAAAATCGGCAAACTTTGGGTTCTTCCTCGCAGCCAACTTATCTCCTCTGCAAAATCTGGCACACATCTGTGACAATACTGCACTTCTGGCGTAACTGGTCTATTTCTCAAAAGGGAATATGATAGTAGAATAAGCATTTTTGCAATATGAATAGTAGGACTTCCATTTTCTTCGTTTCCTTTGTTGGTGAAGAAGGTATTTATTTAGTATTTTCCCCCCAATTTACACGTAGTCATTTGTGGGAAGATACTTGTATTAATTTCTTGTGCTCATTTTTGTGACATCACAACCCCTGGTCATTCAGGTAAGCTATTTATTAAGCATAGTTATTCTAGAATAAGGGTGAGTTAATGGTAAACTAGAATCCTTCACTGATAACATCCCATTGGTTTACCCTACGGTATTGAATCTGTAGTATTACTCTAGATTAGTACACTGTAAAGTCACTGATTGAACAGAGAGGTGGTTGGTGCCTTGTCAGCCTGACATAAAGTGCTTAGAACAGTGCCTTGCATATAATTCTAGGTGTCAGCTAGTATTACTTTTATTTTTTCTTATCAAGCTATGTGTTTTTTTCTGGTTGGAAAATGGCTGTTTTGATTTTTAAAATTCTGATCTGTTAAATCGTGATCTATTTTAAGTCTGTGGTTTTAATTTTAGATCCGGGCTGAGGTTGGGTTGTTATTTTGCCTATGACTGACAGGCTCCTCTGTGTATCCTTATGCATGGTAAGGGTTGATTTAATTCCTTACATAGTGGATCTCTAAGGGCAAGACCACAGTCTTGAACCCAGTCATGCCCTGGTGCCTTTCATAAGGAGACCTGGTTGTCCTTAAGAGCCTAATTGTTTAAAGAGAGGCCTCGACATTAGGGAAGACCTGGGTTCTGAACTCCATCCCTTACCTCCCCAGCATTCCCTTGTTCTCTAGGTTTAGAATCCTACTTCCAATTCCCAGTGGAAAGAACCATTGGTACAACAGAGTTAAGTAACTCTCACAGTGTTAAAAGATGATAACAGATACATATGTCTACTGTATATACATCAAGCAGAGCATTTAATTCTTATTCATGCTTTAATCTTTAGAGCAGGATTCATAGCCTAACAAGCTAAGAAAACTCACTTATTTAAAACTGCTTATTTGCCATGTGTTAGTAACCAAAGATTGTGTTTGCTGTTTAGATATTTTAAATGATTGTCAGGAGTTTACTCTCATTTCATGTTCTTCTTTCCCCTTTAACTTTGAAGTGACTTTTTAAAAATTATTATTCCTAAATAACTTACTTAGCTAAGCGAAGGGATGATATTAACTCTTAGGGCACTGCAGAAGCAAAACTGCTGTAGGCACAGTGGCTTGGCAGTAGATGGTGCTGTGGACAAGGCTGGTGGAGGAGGCACATGTATGGTCTAGTAGAATCCCAGGGATTAATTTAGCAATCCCATTGTTGGCTCTCCCCAAAACATACTCTTACCAACTAGACACTATCCAACAATCTTTTTGGGAATACAGTTTGTTTTTAAATTTGTACTTTGTATGTTCAACATTTGTAGACTATTGACCATTTTTCTCTCTGAAAGCGATCGTATTTTAGGTGCTAGACAAACATTGCTTGTAAAAATATTATTAGGCAACTGTTCACCTTATTTTCCCATAGTAGAGTCAGATTGATCAGCCGAGCCTAAGTATCTCCAACTAATCTGAACTTTTTTCATGCTTAACTTTTTAGGAGAGAGAAACAAATGATCAGAAACCTACTTGCATCTTGAATTTAAGAAAACAATTTCTTAGGGCCAATTCTCATTTACTTTGATTTGCGTCATTCTTCTGCTTCCTGGTGTGATGCAGTGAGAATTGATATTCAGGATGAAGACTGAAGTGTTGCAAAGTCATGACTCATCCAAGAAAAATACATCCATTTTATTCAGTACAGACACCAAGCCTAGAAATCTAGTACACTCAGAAAAAGGATTTTCTGGTTCATAATAACAGTTATCTCTAAGGGCTGGCTCTGGGACCAGCAAAGTCCTCGATGGTTGATGTTAGGTGTGTTCTCTCCTCTAAGAGAGAGTAGGTGCTGTTATCCCTTTTCTATCATACAAGTGAAGGGAAGTGACTTGTCTGAGTCACATAGCTAATATGTGGCAAGGTGTGTGTGTCTCCAGACCCCATGAATCTTTCTGTCATACCAGGAGGGGTAACTTCTGCCTTGTACATTCAGTTGTTGGAGGTGTTTGTGTTCCATACTTACTTTTCAGGTTTGATGTCAACAAATCTCTTCTCTAGAACTCATTGACATACTTTGAATTTTGTGGTTAGCATTTGATTATCAAAGAGTTTAAAATGAGAAAAGGTACACCACTTTTAGTTTTCAGGGGAAACCTTTTAAGATTTCACAATACCTTGTTAAAAATCGCTTGTTTTAGGAAGGTTGAAGAGAGAGATGGCACATTTAACTTCTTTGAACTATGTAGACTCTGATAAAAATGTCTTAGATTTAGAAGTAATAAAGAATGTTGGGTCTGTTTTTGACTTTGTCGCTCAGGTGATCTGGGAGTACCACAGCTCCCCATATGCCCAGTGACTTTCTTTCCCTTGGGTTAAAGAAAGTGTATTCATTTTGATCACTTAAGTACATCAGAGGGGATTATGATTTTGGAAACATTGAATCAAATCCTCATTCTGTATATTCATTTATTTTATTTTAGACTTTAGGCAGAGCCTAATCTGATTTTTTTAATGGTGACTTTTTTTTGTACTGAAAACATTATAGAAATACAAAAATGTAATATTTGGGAATTGTTCAAAAGAAAACACATATTATACCCAAAATGTTTATCAAGGAAGCTAAATGTAGCATTAACACTAGACTTTGAAAGGATAAGATATGGGATGATTTGTATGAAAAATTTTGGGGAATAATTGTAGGTAACTTAGTTTTTCAGTTTTTGTGAATGTTAACATCCAAACGATTACAGATAATAAAGATATAAGACTTCTCCACTGTTGCAGAATTTCTTTTTCATCCTGTTTTAAAACAACCTTAGTTTGTTTCTGAATGATCCTTTGTAATATAAAATTAATTTACTTAAATCATGCCTATGTCATTTTGACATCTGAAATTTCCTTACACTTATGGGAAGAAGGGATTGAGTGAGATTTTTACGTTTTTCACATTTTACAGTTTGTCTCATGAGGAAACTCCCATAAGAAACTGGCATTCAAAGACATAAGCCTTGTTTTTTGTTGTTGTTGTTGTTTTAAAGGAAACTTTAGTAGGTAAAGCAAGTTACTTTCTTTACTCAGTATGTTTGGTGATAAAAATAGTGAACATGTGGATGATTAAACAGTTTTAAACCGCCATTAAATCAGTGACTTTAAAATTGTAAACACTTTAGAGAGAAGTTCAAAAATGAATACCTAAGCAAAAGGAAACAGTATGTCATTTGGTAGACAGGTTTCTGGAAGAATTAGAAGAATTCTGTGGTATGTTTTATACATCAGGGCAAGATCAATGGGTTTTGAAATTGTCCA
Source organism: Piliocolobus tephrosceles (assembly GCF_002776525.5). Classification (NCBI taxonomy): domain Eukaryota; kingdom Metazoa; phylum Chordata; class Mammalia; order Primates; family Cercopithecidae; genus Piliocolobus; species Piliocolobus tephrosceles. Next base: position 58,825,693 of record NC_045440.1, read on the forward strand.
GTTCCAGATAAGGCTTTTAAAAATACAATTCACAGGCATATGGGAAATTTTTGAGTGGTTGTGTTGTGATGCAAAACATTTTTTTTTTCCTCACAGCCCCATTAGAAGTTTATTTCATCTTTTAAATTTTATTTTCTGGGAGGAATCACATATAGGCTTCAAAACGATCATTCTCACCAGTGATCTTTTTTTTTTTTTGTCCCGTTAACTGGAACGTAATATAAATAAAAAATAAGTAATGATGCAAAAGAACATAGTTTACTAAGTTCCTCTACTATGATGATTATATTAAACACATACTGATAGAGGACTTATTGTGTGCCAGGGACTTTGAATAAACACCAGTCAGGAAAGACAAGGTTCCTTCCTCTTTGAGGCTTTATTGTATAAAGTGGGAAAATAGATAATAAATGAAATGAATAAATGAAAAGTGAATTTAAGGCAGTAATAAGTGCAGTCAAGAATGGGGGCCACTTTTCCATCTGGGCTTGGTGGTCTGGGAGGGCTTCACTGAGGACTTTAGAGCTGACTTCAGTGAAAAGAAGGCAACCTTTGCAAGGTCTCTGGGCATTGAGGATGGCCCATGCAAAGGCCCTGAGACAGGCAGAACCTGCCCTTGTGAGGAACAAGAGATAGCAGCGAAGGAACCAGGTCAGCAGGGCCTTACGGACCACAGGGGAGTTGGGGTTGGGGTGGAGTGTTTCCATTTAGTTTGAGTATAGTGGAAGCTGCCAGATGGATGATGGATGGTAGATGATTCTCTCAGTTTCTGCTAAGTTCTTTTATGTTACTTGTGATAGCACATGCCATTGTAAGGGCTTTTGTTAGTACACTGATTTTGGTGCTGTTTGTATTTTTCAATAGGAAATCATACTCATTTTATAAATAAGAATATTTGTGTATTCTTCTTCAGGCTTTTAATCTTGCACAGTTTTTGCTTGTTGACTACAGTCCTTGGGTGAAGTTTAATGAATAAAATGCAAAGACTTATCTTCAAAGACTTTTGTAGACACTCCACATTTATGGATGTGTGTATATATTTAGTCACACACATGCCCAAACATGTTAGTCAGTTTACTTTCTCTGGCTACCATGGGGGCCACCGTTTCTACTCTTGGCCAAAAAGAGACAGTTGGAAATTGGGCATTCAGCAATTTTGGAAAGTACCAATGAATCCTGATTACCCTTGTGTGTTTTTACCACATAGTTAAAACAAGGTGAATTGGGACGTTCATTGTATAGTGAGTTGGGGATTTGAAAAAAATTCCTTTAATCTATCCCTAGTCAGTGCCCTTTCAAATGATCATTAATTGGAATGTTGTGATTTTAAAATCAGATTTTTTTCCCCAATAAATTTTGTTCTTGTTTAGTGACCATGACAGAAGAAGAGAAATCATTGTGTGGGTTGTTAATATGACTAGTCATGGGTGCTCTTCACAGCTTCTGTTGGCTTTGTTCCAACCTGCAACATGCACTGGCTGTATAACCATAAACCGTTTTATAACGTTTTGGTAAAGTGGCCACAATTTTTGCGAGGATAGACTGCCTGCCTAGTAACTTAGTTCTTTAATTTAATGAAGATTTTTTTTTTCTAGTTCTTCTTAGTGAATCTGTACGTACCTGTCTTGGTGGTGGAGAGTAGTACAGTCATATAAATGTATATTTTGTGGATAGTTGAAATGTTCTTTTAGGTAGTGCCAGAGATTATCTATGGTGTGCCTGTATTTTTTGGAAATTGACTTCAAATGAATTTTCCATGGAAGCAGTGAAAGTGCCACACTCGTCATGGAGCTAGTGTGTGCAGGTGTGTGGTGTGTGTGTGTGTGTGTGAAGGGCCTAGTGTTCAGTATGTACATAGCATTTCCTGTTTTTCCAGTTAGAAGTAGCTCTGCCCTTGCCTCAGTGTGACATGTGTTTTAACTCATGTGGCCTGATTTGCTTATTTGATTTTTCTTACAGGTATTTTTCCTTTCAGGATTCACTAGCGTCACAAGATTAAACTGTTTTGATTGTTCATCCCTGGTTGCTATCTCCACAAGCCTTTTTCAGAGTAATTTCAGTGTGAAACATGCTGCTGTTTAGGTACTATGAGTTATCCATAAAGGGACCAAATCACAGGGCCCTTTAATTAAGCATACCAGCACATTAGCTAATACCTTTATGCATTTTGTGCCAGAGATGCTTAAGTGTCTTCATTTTACTTAGGACTTTTAATTTTACCAAATGGTATTAATTATTCACATATACCTTGTGTAAGTCAGAGAACCAGAACCAATAGAATATACATAGAAAAAGAGATTTATTACAAGGAATTGGCTTACATGATTATGGAGGCTGAGAAGTCCCATGGTCTGCTGTCTCCAAGATGGAGACCCAGGAGAACCAATGGTATAAGTTCCAGTGTAAGGTCAGGAAAATACAGATATATTAGCTAAGCAACGAGAGAGAGAGAGAGAGAGAGAGAAATCAATCTTTCTCCACCTTTTTGTTCCATTTGGGCCTTCTACTGGTTGGATAATGCCCACCCACATTGGGAAGGGCCATTTCCTTTACTCAGTTCATCAATTCAATGCTGATTTCATCCAGAAACACCCACAGGTACAGCCAGAAATAATGTTTAACAAGATATCTGGGCACCCCAATAGCCCAATCAAGTAGACACATAAAATTAACAATCACATATATGTAATACAATCAGAGTAAGGTTTTGTTAAAACACTTTTGTAAAAGTATATTTCCCAAGTTGGTTTAAATGAGCTGACTCCAAGACTGTTAACAACAGGTACCCCTTCTTTTAAGTCTGCTCCTCTACAAAGTCTTTCTCAGTAGTGGTAGCAACATCATACTTTTTCCTTCCTGACCAACACTTTCTTTATTGACCCAATTGATTGCTGCATTTTTGGTGTATTCTTGGTTTTGTGAGTGTATCTTCTGTAAGACAGTAAGTTCATCCACAATGAAGACAGTATCTACTGGCATACCTTGGAGACAAATCGTGGATTTGATTCCAGACCACCACCATAAAATGAATATTACAATAAAGTGAGTCACAAGAATTTTTTGGTTTCTGGGTGCATATAAAAATTATGCTTAAACTGTATTGTAATCTATTAAGTGTGCAAGAGCATTGTCTAAGAAAACAATGTACATACCTTAATTAAAATACTTATTGCTAAACAATGCTGATGATCATTTGAGCCTTCAGCAAGTCATACTCTTTCTGCTGCTAGAGGTTCTTGCCTTAGTGTTGATGGCTGCTGACTGATCAGGGTGGCAGTTACTGCATGTTGGGGTAGCTGTGGCAATTTCTTAAAATAAGACAATAATGAAGTTTGCTGCATCAACTGACTCTTCCTTTCACCAAAGATTTCTCTAGAGCGTGTGTTGCTGTTTGATAGCACTTTCCCCATGGTACAACTTTCAGAACTGTAGTCAGTCTTCTCAAACCCCACCACAGTTTTATGAACTAAGTTATGTAATATTCTAAATTCTTTGTTGTCCTTTCAACAGTAGAGCATCTTCAGCAGGAGTAGATTCCATCTCAAGAAATGAGTTTTTATTTTTTCATCCATAATAAGCAACTCCTCATCGTTGGTTTTATCATGAAATTGCAACAATTCAGTCACATCTTCAGGCTCCACTTGTAACTCTAGTTCTCTTGGGCTTTCCACCAGATCTGAAGTTGCTTCTTTCATGGAAGTCTTGAACCTCTCAAAGTCATCTATGAGAGTTGGGATCAACTTCTTCCAAACTCCTGTTAATGTTAATGTTTTGATATCCTCCCATGAATCATGACTGTTCTTAATGGTATTTAGAATGCTGAATCCTTTCCAGGCTTTCGATTTACTTTTCCCGGATACATCAGAGCAATCAGTGTCTATGGCAGCTATAGCCTTACAAAGTGTATTCCTTACATAATGAGACTTGAAAGTTGAAATTACTCAATGATCCATGTGCTGCAGAATGAATGTTGTGTTAGCAGGCATGAAAACAACATTTTTGTCCTTGTACATCTCTATAAGAGCTTTTGGGTGACCAGGGGCATTGTAATTGAGCAGTAATATTTTGAAAGGAATCTTTTTCCTGAGCAGTGGGTCTCAACTGTAGTCTTAAAATATTCAGTAGCTCATACTGTAAACAGATGTGCTGTTATCCAGGCTTTGTTGTACAGAGAACAAGGATAGTAGACTTAGTATCATTCTTAAGGGCCCTGGGACATTCAGAGTGGTAAATCAGCATTGGTTTCAACTTCAAGTTACCAACTGCATTAGCTTCTAATGAGAGAGTCAGCCTGTCTTTTGAAGCTTTGAAGCCAGACATTGACTTCTCCCTCTAGCTGTGAAAGTTCTAGATCAGCGGTCCCCAACATTTTTGGCACCAGGGACCGGTTTTGTGGAAGACAATTTTTCCTCAGACTGGGGGATGGGGTGGGGAAGGGGGGTGGTTTCATGATGATTCAAGCTCATTACATTTTTCATTAGATTCTCCTAAGGAGCATGCAACCCAGATCCCTTGCATACACAGTTCACAATAGGGTTTGTGCTCCTTTGAAAATCTAATGTCTCCACTGATCTGACAGAAGATGGACTGCTTGCCTGCCACTCACCTCTTGCTGTGCACCCTAGTTCCTAACCCCAGGGATTGGAGTCCCCTGTCCTAGATGACATCTTGTTCCAATATAAGGCCGTTTTGTCTACACTGAAAATCTGTTGTCTAGTTGTAGCCATCTTCATCAATGATCTTAAGTCAATATTCTGGATAACTTGTGCAACTTCTACATTAGCACTTGCTGCTTCACCTTGCACTTCTATGTTATGGAGATGGCTTCTTTCCTTAAATCTCACGAAGCACCGGGCACACTGGCTCATACCTGTAATCCCAGCAGTTTGGGAGGCTGAGGTGGGTGGATCACTTGAGGTCAGGCCAACTGACCTCGAACTGACCTGTTCAAGACCAGCCTGGCCAACATGACAAAACCCTGTCTCTACTAAAGATACAAAAGTTAGCCAGGCCTGGTTGTGCATGCCTGTAGTCCCAGCTACTTGGGAGGCTGAGGCAGGAGAATTGCTTGAGCCCGGGAAGCGGAGGTTGCAGTAAGCTGATATCGCACCACTGCACTCCACCCTGGGTGACAGAGCAGAACCCCATCTCAAACAAACAAACCTCATAAACCAACCTCTTCTAACTTTCAGTTATTCCTTTGCAGATCTTTCACCTCTCTCAGCCTTCATTGAATTGAAGAGAATTAAGGCCTTGCTCTGGATTGGGCTTTGACTTAAGGGAATATTGTGGCTGGTTTAATTTTTTATCCAGACCACTAAAACTGTCTCCCAAGAAGCAATAAGGCTGTTTTGCTTTCTCATCCTTTGTGAGTTTGCTGGAGTAGCAGTTTTAAGTTTCCTTCAAGAACTTTCCTTTGCATGCTCAACTTGGTTCACTGTTTGGCTGAAGAGGCCTAGTTTTGACCTGTCGTGGCTTTTGACATGCCTTTCTCATTAAGCATAATCATTTATAGCAGTTGATTTAAAGTGAGAGATGTGTGACTCTTCCCTTCACTTTAACACTTAGAGGCCATTGTAGGGTTATTAATTGGCCTCATATCAATATTGTTGTGTCTGAGAGGATAGGGAGGCCTGAGCAGAGGAAGGAAGGGTTGGAGGGTGGTGCAGCAGTCAGTGGAGCAGTCAGAACACATACATTTATTGGTTGGTTGCTGTCTTTTGTGGTTACATTTCATAGTGCCCCCAAACAATTACAATGATAACATTGAAGATCCCTCATCACAGATCACCTTAACAGGTATAACAACGAAAAAGTTTAAAATATTGTGCGAATTACCAAAATGTGATACACAGACCAGAAGTGAGCACGTGCTCGTGGCATTGACTGACTTGTTTGATGCTGGATTGCCACAGACCTTCTATTTGTAAAAAAAACATTATCTTTGGAGCGTGTTAAAGTGAAGTGCAGTAAAACAAGGTATGCCTGTGTATTTTTCCGTGGTGAACATTGTCTATGAAACAAAAACAGTGGTGTTGTTGATACCCATTTCCTCCCTAATCCATATGGTCTTTGTAAGGTGCACGTGGAGATGACTGTTATAGCCATTAGCACCTCTTAAACTTCTACCAAGTCTAAATCTCCATTTTATGAATTATCCCCAGCAAAACTTACATTCAGGTGTAAAGTGATGGCAGTTACTTCGTACAATTACATCTTATTTAGAGGTTTCATTCCTATTTACTCTTCAGATTTTAACTAGGTAAAGAAGTGTTTTGAAACTTAAAAATAACATTTTCTGGTATTAACAGAAGATAGTTATTTAATTTGATGGTAACTACCATTTATTGCCTAACGTGGTGATATCAGGAAGGAACTGGGCTCTCTATCATTTTTTTTTCAGAAACCATCATTCACAACTGGCTTCTCCTCCATTAGCACGTGAAATCAATCACAGTAATAATAATGACAATAATATTATTATTCAGGCAGATCCTTATATCTTGCTTACTATTTCCTGGCACTACTTTGTGTGATGGCTCTGTCAGTTTATGGTTGAAATAGTTCATGCGTTCCTGCTTATGTGCAATTTTAGCTTTGCTTTCTGAGAGTTTAGGCTTCAAGTAGTAAAGAACTGAGCAGTTGCATTTAACTAAAACTTAATAATTTCTCTGAGTTCACTTTTAGACTCACTTGTTTAGAATGCTCTAGACTTTCCAACGGCTCTTCATCTGTCCCTCTTTGGGCCAGGAGTTGGTTTGAGACTAGAATCAACTGCAGACCCTGGCTTGGGATGAGGCCTAAGGGACCGTGACAATAGTGGGTGGCCACGGAACCCTAGTGCTATGGCCATGGCAGGGTTCAGTAGGCTGACTGTGGGTCTTTAAACCCCAAGGAAGAGTTTTATCTAGACCTTCTAGGGTAAAACTGGCTGGGTCCAAGTATAATAAAGGTAAAACTTTTCACTAAGGACATTTCACTGTTAGGACATGAAGTCCACCCTTAATTGAATTTTTTTTTTTTTTTTTCTTTCCGATACAGAGTTTCACTCTGTCCCCCAGACTGGAGTGCAGTAGCATGATCTTGGTTCACTGCAACCTCCGCCTCCTGGGTTCAAGCGATTCTCCTGCCTCAGCCTCCCGAGTAGCTGGGATTACAGGCATGTGCCACTACACCTGGCTAATTTTTGTGTTTTTAGTAGTGACAGGGTTTCACCATGTTGGCCAGGCTAGTCTCTGCCTCTTGAACTCAGGTGATCCACCCACCTCAGCCTTCCAAAGTGTTGGGATTATAGGCATGAGCCACCGGGCCTGGCTTAATTGATTTTTTTTTTTTTTTCCAAAACCAGAGTTTGGATTTTGGTCAGCTGATATGGTGAGTATTGGTGTCCCTAGTTGCTGACACCACTGCCATTTCCTAGCCAACCAGTATTTCAGTGCCTACAATGTGCCAGGCACCATGCTGCTACCTAGGTGGGTGGAAGTTGAGTCTTCCCTAGCCCTCACCCTGAAGCACTGGGTAACTGTAAGCCCCCTGGGCCTCGTCTCTTAGCTGGAATGTCATCTTCACCTTCAGCCGTCTCTTAGAACGTCACTTCTCTGGTCTGAACCCCAAGTCACTGCCTGGTGTAAGAGAAATGAACTGCCCTCACAGGTGCTCTGTCCTCATGAGCCCTCTGAAATGTCCTGTTGCCTCTTTTAAGAAATGGCTTTAGAGTCCAGTTGCTATTGTTGAAATTGTCCATGTACCTTGTGTATGGGATCACATGGGTCCCACTGCTTCCTACCAGACATGGGTGATGCAGCATCAGTGGAACAAAGATACGTCTTTTTAGTTTGGAAGAAAAATGAGGTTTCATCCCATTTTCTTTTCCATCCCTCTGCTGTGGTCTGCATTTTTATGAGTCCCCAGAATTCATATATTCAAATCTTATCCCCAAGGGGATGGTATTCAGAGGTAGGGCCTTGGCAAGTGGTTAGATGATGAGGGTGGAGCCCTCATGAATGGGATTAGTGCCCTTGTAAAAGAAACCCCAGAGAACTCCCCTGCTCCTTCAGCTGTGTGAGAACACAGTGAGAAGGTGCCACCTGAGAACCAGGATGGGGACCCTCACTAGACTGGATCTGCTGGCCTTGATCTTGGGCTTCCAACCTCCAGGACTGTGAGAAATTTTTGTGGTTTATAAGCTGTCCAGTTTACAGAATTTTATTATAGGAGCCACAGTGGACTAAGTAAGGCACCTAGGCATTATGCTAGGTGCTGGAAATACTTGTAGCAAAGAGTAATGCAAATGGAATGCTATGTCAGAAGGTTTTATTTTCTTCTTTACATATTTATATGTAACGTAACAAAATTCCTGTAAGATTTTTTTTTCTATCAACAAAAAGAATCTCTCATACCTAAAGTAGCAATTAAAGCTATAAGCAATGCAGTTTTTGTCTGTGCTCATAGATGTTTAATAGATTCGTTGAAGCTCTGTGGTCTAATGAAATGACAGCGTAGGAGTCATGAAAAGCTTGCATTTTCTTTTCTTTTTCTTTTCTTTTTTTTTTTTTTTTGAGACGAAGTCTCACTCTTGTTGCCCAGGCTGGAGTGCAATGGCGTGATCTTGGCTCACTGCAACCTCCGCCTTCCGGGATCAAGCAATGCTCCTGCCTCAGCTTCCCAAGTAGCTGGGATTATAGGCACCTCCCACCATGCCCAGCTAATTTTTGTAGTTTTAGTAGAAATGGGGTTTCACCATGTTAGCCAGGCTGGTCTTGAACTCCTGACCTCCGGTGATCCACCCTCCTTGGCCTCTCAAAGTGCTGGGATTATAGGCGTGAGCCACTGCACCCGGCTGCATTTTTTTCAATTATTATTTTTAATTAACATCTAATAGTTGTACATATTCATGGAGTAGAGCTTGGTATTTGGATACACGTATCTAATGTGTTATGAGTAAATCTGGGTAATTAGCATATCCAGCACATCAAACATTTTTTGGTGTGTGTATTAGGAACATTCAGAATCCTCTTTTTTAGCTATTTGAAAGTGTATAATAAATTATTGTTAACTATAGTCACCCTGCAGTGCTATGGAACACTAGAACTGATTCCTCCTCTGTATCTGTAATTTTGGAGGGGACTCAATGAATTCTTCCCCCTGCATCTGAGCTAAGGCCAGCACCAGGTATGAGCCCCATGAGTGAGAGAGGCCTCCACACTGCAGGTGGACGACAGGCCAGTATCCGCAGACTGTGTTCTTGCAGCTGATGCTCAGCAGCTCACCAGAGCCCGAGTCCCTGTTGACATCCCTCATCCTAGTTTTTCCTCTTTATCTGACCCTGAAATACCTCCCCTGTCTGGCTCCTCTCTATTTCTGGATACCCCTCCACCTTAGTTCAGGCCTTGGTCATCTTTTCCTTCCTCTCTGCTCTTTCTGCCTCTGAATAAAGAGAAGAAAAGAAACAACCTCGTCTTTATGATGCTCAAGTAACTTCAATGCACAGACATAAAGTATATCTCTGCCTGACCTCTAGACAGTGGGACTTGATAGAGGGGCGTAAGTCACGTTCCAGCCAGCGGAGTGCTGTGAATATCTGCTTCGGTCTTAAACCTCTCTGCTGCTTTGAGAGTAGTCTGTATCTGGAGATTTAGGTGGATTACATCTCGAGTGTTGAAGGAGTTTGCAGATGGGAACAAAGTACCACTGTTGATAATAACCTGAGAGTTTGTGGAGAACACAAAAGGCACTGGGATCGAGGTAAATGCCTGGATTTTGCAGAAGGCACCAAGAGATCCTAGACCTTCACTGTACAGTGTAGTAGCCACAGGACACATGTGGCTGCCCAGCACTGGAAATGTGGCTGGCATGAATTGTGCCTGAAAGTGTAAGAACATGCCAGATTTTGAAGATTCAGTTTGAGAAAAGAATGTAAAATAGCTCAATAATTTTTATATTAATTACATGTTGAAATGGTAATATTTTGGATTGGGTTAAATATATTATCAAAATTAACTTCACCTATTTTATTTAAAAATATGTTTACATGAAAACTTAAGATAACATATATGGTTCACATTTGTGGCTTACATTATATTATCATGAGATGGTGCCATTCTAGACTCTGTAATTCATTGATTTTGCTCCATCTCCTTGGCAGCATTCTAAAACATAGTGCGAAGCAGATGGTTGTGTACTTGTAGGAGAGAAAGTAGTAATAACTAAAAGCAAGAATAATTCCACTAAGAACAAATCATGCCAAACTGACCTCATTTTTTTTTCTTTTTATAGGGTTACTTGGCTAGAAAATCAGAACACTTCTGTAGGTTTATATTTGGATTTCTGTAACTCATTTGAAACGTGTCCTCTGATCAGGTCGAAGGGATTTTAGAGAGCATTGAGTTGTGGTTGATGGCACGGCTCTGTCTATAGCTGGTGAAACTCGGTTTGAGACAGTGTCTCACTCTGTCATCCAGGCTGGAGTGCAGTGTCGTGATCTCAGCTCACTGCAACCTCTGCCTCCCAGGTTCAAGTGATTCTCGTGCCTCAGCCTCCCGAGTAGCTGGGATTACAGATGTGCAACACGATGCCCTACTAGTTTTTTGTATTTTTTTTTTTTTTTTAGTGGAGACAGGATTTCACCATGTTGGCCACGCTGGTCTCGAACTCCTGACCTGAAGTGATCTACCCGCCTTGGCCTCCCAAAGTGCTGGGATTACAGGCGTGAGCCACCATGCCCGGTCTCCATTCTCAGTTCTTGATGGTTGTGTCAGGAACAGCCTGAGCTGTCCTCCACCTTCCTATAGAGTTTGCTTCCTATAGAGTTTGCTTCAGGAATGTGAGGAAACATACACTAGCCTCATTTGAGAAGAGATCAGGTTTGGTCAGGTTTTTAGTGCTCTAGAAGGTTCTGCCCCATGAGCCATATTCTGTTAATGATCTGTGGTTCATTTATTGAACACATTTCTGGAGTACTTATGTGCCCTGGTACTATGCTAGGTGCTGGGAGTAAAGATTAATAAGATGTCATCCCTACCCTTAAATTTCCATCTAGGAGGAAGGAAAACAGCTTAAATGAAACCACAGTCCCTGTAGTAGTACACCATTAGAGGCACATGTGTGTGGGGTGCTGGGCCAGGCCAGGGATATCACCCCCAGCTCTGCTGGTTTGACAAGATTCCACTTGATTCTGATTTCTAACTCCTGCCATAAAGAATGGCTTAACTGTTATAAAACTAGAATCATTATCTTTAATTGTTCATATCTCACAACTTAGCAAATTCATTTATGTGAGATTTTTCTACAGCTATGGTAGAAAGCTTGGCAATGTCTACTTTGAAAAATTTCCAGGAAAAAATTGTCTTGACGCTGCTCTTTGGGAGGTGTACTGGGCCCAAGTACTAGAGTGACCTTCAAACATTTCTCAAAGGACATTTAGCTTTGCCTACACAGTATCTGTTTGGCTGCATCCCTGCAGAAGTGAAGAAACGTATATTTTGGTCAGGCATTTTGAACTCTAGCTAAGAGTCAGGAATCTACTGATCTCTTTACAATCGAGGAGGTTTGTTTTCTGATTTGAAAGGTTTGCCCCTTTCTCAACTAAGAAAGACCCTAAGGTTAAAGAAACAAAGTTGCCTGTGGATTGAGGGTTCAGAGCCCTGGCTGGCATGGCAAATTTCTAAATTCCTATGGCTCTAAGCTCCCTGACAGTAGAAATTATCAAACCCCTCCTAAAAGATTTGCCACCCAGACCACTGCAACTCCAACTGGATAGAGCGCTGGGCTTTTGAGCATCCTTTTCTAATAAGCAACTGCAGATATTAAATGGTTTCAGCATGCTTTTGAGACTGCGCAGGAGCTCTGTTTCCTGTGGTTCACCTTTTGACATAAAGAGCCAAATTCCACCTCATTTTAATGCTTAAACCCTGCCCCAAAGTGAACATGAGATGTATGTTACTTATATGTTTACCCACTGTGCACACGCTCAGCTCCCTCCAAACCTGTGGCATGTGTAGGACTCTTGTGTGATACAGTCCCTGTGAGGAATAAAACCCAACCTGTCCTCCCGTCTTTGAAGAAAGAAAGAAGACCTTTGACACACGCCCAAGATCGTCTCTTCCACGCCAGCAAACCAATATTGCCAGTAGAGCTCTCCTTTCTACTCTTTAGCCATCCTGGTCTTTTGGATGATATTTAGTTCTGGAAGATTGTTTCAGGGATTTAGGTGGCTCATCCATAGCTTTGCTTCCATCAGCTTGTGTCTTCCAAGTATGTGTAAGTGGCTCTAGACAGCATCCAGGTGGCAAGGAGTTATGTTAGACCCCCTCAGAATCACCTTCATGACTGAGTAGGCCTCACGTCTGTCACAGGCTCTGCTTCAGCTGAAGGATATTCCAGAGATGGCCACACGACATCTCACTGTATTTTGGTAGAGATTTTGTGAGGACTTCGTGCATTACTGCCTAGTGTGCTCTGCACTTTACATGCCTTTAGCAATATGTAAAAAACCTGCAAAGCAAGTAATTTCATTAGAAAGATGAACAATCAGCTTAGGCAAAATTGAGGTGAAACCATAGCAGCTTGGTAGGAAATTCTGACTAGTTTCTTCTCTAGCTTGACCTCTGTATTACATGCTTAACTTTTCTCTAGGTACTATAATTTTAATTTTCTGTTTTCCTCTGATTTTTTGTTGTTGAAATATCTAACATATTTTTGGGAAAGAAGGCAGGGTTTAAGGTAAAACTAAAGGCTTTCTTAATGTCATTTTTGGTTGGTTATGTTTAAACTCTACACCTAGAAGATGGAAGTTATTTTTGACCTTATTCAAACTTTTATATTAAATATCTAAATCAGGAGTGGGCAATGTTTTTATTTTTATTTATTTATTTTGGTAGGTGAGAAAAAATACTTGTGCACTTTTTTCACATTTCAAAATAAAAGGTTTTGTTGAGTCCTAGGGGAAAAAAATATTAAGAATGATTTCCTTGAGTAGAAAACCTCCAAGGGGATTTGGTGCTGGATCTGGGCCATGAACATGGCTTGCTCCGGGCACGCTGGGTGGTCACAAGTGTGGTGGCAGACAGCCCTTTGAGTCCCTGGGCCCCTGGAGGACTACTGGAGGACATTTGGGGTTATCCCATTTCTTCCTCAGAGGAGTGCTGCAGAGTCTGTGTTACTGTGGTCACACTTCAGTAACAGGTACATTAGTACAAAGATGTACTCTTCAGGTTGTTTGGGGAGTGGAGGAGTGGATGAGGGACAGGGACTGAATGGCTCCATAGCTTGGGGTCCCAGTGTTCTCCCCCGTCTGTTCTTCCCTTTCCTGGAGTCTGAGGTCTTATCCCACCTGAGCTTGGCAAGGTGAAGTGAGCGTTCCCATGACATTTGCCATCCCAGCCTGGTGTCTCCCTGCTGGGATGGCTCCTAATGGCCCCAGCTTCTCCTTCCCCCCGGGGCTGTCACTTCTGTCAAGTTCACCTTCCCCCCAGACCTGGGAGGGGCTGTGGAAGGCCCCTGATGGGTGTTCTCTAGGACCTCCTTCTCCTGAAAGGCTGAGTGATGTCTCTGGAACTGAGGCTGGCTGAGATTTACTTATCAACAAACATTTCTGTCATTACTGGACTAGATGGCAAATGCCTACTGTTACAGAATCTTTCTCCAAAGTGTATCAAAGATGGAGTATCATCAATATCATCGCAAGAAATGTCAAGTCTGGCAGAAGAGTATGAAAGGGGCAGCTTTGGGCGCATGGTGGTCTTTGGGTGCACCTCAGGGGCTTATGGTGGGGAGTGGGTGCTGTTCTGTCTCTGGCAGCAGTCTCAGCCTGGCACACTTTTTGGGGCTCAGTAAATAGCTGTTTATATATTGGAAAGGCCTGGTGGGGTGGAGGGATTTGTGAATTACATGCATTCACCACATTGCTGAACCCATGAGGGAAAGTGGTGGGGAAGCAGGCTTCAGCTTAATTTGCAGTCCCAGATGACCCAGACCAGGATGGGCTGCCATATAAAGTGGACCCTGTATTCAGGGACACAGAGGGGCAGTAGGGCTGGACAGTTATCTTTTGGTCCTGCATGCTGAAGCCAAGATATTTTTTATCTTGACACGTCGTCCTCACCCATAAACTACAGTTGCTGTTGCTATTTCTGGCACCACCTTTTTTACTTCTCATTTTGGGTTTATTTTATCATGGAGCTCTGAGCCTGCTCTGTGGTAGACTCAACCAGAGTCTATTCAGGGTATTGTCAGGGACACAGTGTTGGAAAATAAGGTCACTTCTCTCTTTAACACCAAAATAAACTGATAAATGCTTGTACGCAGAGTAGAGAAGGAGTGAGGTAGCTGGTCTTTTCTGCTGGCATGCCTGTCACTGTGCTGTGAAAGTGACTGGGACATGGGCCTCTTGGGAACGAGGATTGCCTGTGCGCTAAGACGTGGCATCTGCTTGTGTTGATCATGCTTTTGTCATCCATTCTCTCTGGCTTGGAAAAGGCCCGAGCCAAACTAGAACTGTCAGAGCTAAATTGGCATAACCCATGTCAGTTCTTCCTGGGAGGGCCCTTCTGGATTACCTGCTTCAGTGATCCAGACTGTCCATCTAGTAAGAACACTTGGGATCACAAAGCTTCCTGGGCCTACCTCTGCCTAGTGGGAATCAGTGGGACTGCGCAGGGTACTCCCTGGGGTACGCTGATGCGCAGGTAACTTTAGAAACCCTGGATCTGGGTCATTGCTTTGTAAACTGTAGCACACAGTTACCAGGAACTGTAAATTCAAGCAAATTTACAGTTGCTCCAGAGTTTCTTATTCATGCGGTCTGGGGAGGGCCTCGAAATTTGCATTTTCCCCAAGTTCCCTGGTGATCTTGAGCCTGTCTGGATGAAGTCCTCATCTGCAAAGTGTGTAGTGCTAGGTCTGTGTCCCCGGACATAAGGTTATAAAGGTGGATGTCTTGCAGGGAAAATGCTGCAAAGGGCAAAAAGGGTTGTAAAAGTTCTCCCAAAGAGGATGACCTTTGATGCAACAGGCTTTAACTTTCTCATTGAGAATCTTCAGTGCAGTTCCTAATTTTTAAAATAACACTTCTGCTTAATAAGCCATGTGTATGTATGTTTTCCCCAACCATTCTGCATTTTTCTTTAATCGGTGTAGATTTTCATATTTAAAATGTCAGTTCAATTATAATTTGGTTTTGGTGTTATCATTTTTACAAAATAGTTTTCTTTTCTTAGGAATTGTAATTGTTTTAGTTGGTAAGTCGATGTTCTTCTTTATGCTCAGACAACTTGGGCAGTTTTTACTTAAGATAACGTTAAAGACGGGTACGATGACTCACGCCTGTGATCCCAGCACTTTGGGAGGCCGAGGCGGGTGGATCACTTGAAGTCAGAAATTCAAGATCAGCCTGACCAACATGGTGAAACCCTGTCTCTACTAAAAATACAAAAAATTAGCTGGGCATGCTGGCATATGCCTGGGATCGCAGCTACTTGGGAGGCTGAAGCAGGACAATCGAGATTGAACCCCCGGAGATGAAGGTTGCAGTGAGCCAAGATTGTGCCACTGCACTCCAGCCTGGACGACAGAGTAAAACTCTGTCTCAACAACAACAACAAAAAAAATTGATATAGATCCTATTGATTAATTTTGGAGGAATACAGTGAAGAAAATTTCTAAATTTAATCTTAGGTCTTAAGTAAAAGTGCCCTCAGTTAACTAAAACCCGTGTTTGAAAAGGCATGAGGGGCCAGGCATGGTGGCTCATGCTTGTAATCCCAGCACTTGGAGAGGCCTAGGCAGGCGGATCACTTGAGGTCAGGATTTCAAGACCAGCCTGGACAACAAGGTGCAACCCCGTCTCTACTGAAAATACAAAAATTAGACAGGCGTGATGGTGTGCACCTATAACTCCAGCTACTCAGGAGGCTGAGGCAGGACAATCGGTTGAATCCAGGAGATGGAGGCTACAGTGAGCTGAGATTGCGCCACTGTACTCCAGCCTGGGTGACAGAACGAGACTGTCTCAAAAAAAAAAAAAAAAAAAAAAAAAAAGAAAGAAAGAAAGAAAAAGAAAAAAGGCATGAGGATTTCAAGTGAAATCTAGTTAAATGAGTATTATATAATTAAAATAGGTCCTATTTGGAAACAAATTGAACTCTTGGAATATTTAACTATTCCTCACTATATCATTCAACTCTATTTATATGGTTTATATATTTGACCCATTTAATCTTAATACCTCATGAAAACAAAACTATGTAGGATATCTTTTAATCATTTTTAGCATCTGAGAAATCTGATGTCTCTTTAGTGGATTTGGCCAGAGAAAACTGGAACACGTTTTCTCTGTGTTTCAAGTGGCTCTCATTGCCACTGTGATGATATTTTTTAAATCTATGAAATAAATGCTTTTAGAAAAGGACTTAACTGGGCAAAGAGAACCAGGAGTGGAAGTAAAATTTGAATTATCTATTGTTGCATAACAAATGACACTAAAACTTAGTGGCTCAAATAATACAGATTTTTGTCTTCACATTCTGTGGACATTTGGAGGGTCTTAACAAGGTGTTTCTAGCTTGGGCCTCCTGGGAGGTTGTTCTCAGATGTGGCTGGGGTTGCAGTCATATGGAGGCTGCACAGAGACTGGAGGCTCCAATGCCCAATGTGGCTAAGTTCTGGCTCAGCTCCTTCACTGGAGAGTTGATGCTGCCTGCTGGTGGGGGCCGGGAGCTCAGTTCCTCCCCAGCTTAAGCCTATCCTGGGGCTGCTTGGTTGCAGGTCAAATTTTTGGCCAGCCAAGAACCTGAAGGAAGATCTTTCGTAATGTCTCAGTCTGGCTAGCTACCCAACTCCACGTATTCATCCTGTTTGCCTTGGGGTGCTGCCTCATGCCAGGAAGTGCTCCAGTCTGTGTTTGTTATGTTCTATGCCCTCCAGGAGCTCATGATGCACCAGAGAAAAGGCTAAGCCCAGGGCCCATGAGAAGCTGGTGCAGTGAGCAGCATGGGCACAACCTGAATGAGGGAGGGAGTGTGTCCAGGAAAAGCTTTCCTGAAGAAGGTCAGATTTGAGCTGAATCAGATGAGCCTGCCTTTTAAGAGAAGGTAGATGTTAGCTAGGTGAAGGGGTGGGCTGGAAGCGGGAAGTTGGGGGAGAAATTTAGGAAGGAAATGCTAGGCAGATAGAACAGACTTAGTGAAGGGACTGAGACTTGAAACAGCACAGCAAGTCTGGAGAACTTTAGCAGTTTACTTTTGCAGTGCCTAGGGAAATGTTTGAGTTAGGGAAAGATGCCAGGACTGGAGACGCTAGTGTAGTAGGTAAGGGAGTCTGCTTCTCAAGCACACAGCTTAGATGCTTGTGTTTCTTGCCCATCATGCACATTTTCTTATTCATTGCTCAACAAAGATTTGAGCATATAAGGCTTAAGGCATTATGGTGCTTCATTGAACCCTGCAAGGTAGATATGTTTACATTTTATAGATAAGAGACTGGCTGAGGGATATTAATTGACTTGCCCAAGATGATGTGGCCAATGAGTAGCAGGGCTGCATCTGTGTGAAAACCCCAAAGTCAAGTTGAGATGCAAGCCAGTTCTTTATAAGAATCACTGGAGGCACATATTTTATATAAAGATTTCATGATTCCACCCTAGACTTACTTATGTCTAGGGGAAGGGCCTCGGGTACTCTTTATTGGTGAAGTGGAGAGTTTAGCTTTGCTTTCAACTTGGATCTTGACATCAGTGAGAGTAGAGAAATTGTGGAGAAGGGTGTGCAGTTTCTTTTCTGTATGTGCTGAGGGACATGAAGTCCAAAAGATGTTTTTATTTGGAAAATTCTGAGTGACATTACTGCCTCCATCTCTTTGAAGATATTTTCAAAGTCTCTAAAAAATAAATTGTGAAGAAAGATATCCATAAGCTTCACTATCTTGGAATCAACACACAATTGGATTTTTGATATTTGATTTGATTTGATATTTCATGTGAATGAGTAGCTGAAAGGTGCTAAAGAGGTATTTAATACTGGTACTAGAATCAAAAGCTGACAAATACCTTAACACAAAGGCCAGACTAGTAATAATGTCATAGGTTCCTCAGGACTAGAGAAAGAAAAACATGAAGAATAAAATTACTAAGAATGATTCAAAAGAGTGCTTTGTTGTTAAGGATTGCTCTGTATGTCATAATGTACTGTTTAAGGTCTTCACATGTATTGGGTCATTTTATCCCCAAAACCAAAAATGTTACTGTTTTTATATTTCACAGGACTAT
This sequence comes from Piliocolobus tephrosceles, assembly GCF_002776525.5. NCBI lineage: Eukaryota > Metazoa > Chordata > Mammalia > Primates > Cercopithecidae > Piliocolobus > Piliocolobus tephrosceles. The sequence continues at coordinate 58,843,952 of NC_045440.1, forward strand.
AGAATGTGAAAAAATGTGAAATTTAGTTAATTATTGTTTTTAAATGCTCAAACAAATATATTTAATTTTTTAATATCCTTATAATTTTTCTGCCTGTTCTACCAATTATTGAGTGCGGAGTGCTAAAAATCTTCACCTGTGATTGTAGATTTGTCTGTTTCTGTCTTTAGTTCTGTAAACTTTTATTTCATTTAGTTGAAGTTGTATGATTAGGTACATGTACATTTAAAATTGTCAGGTCTTTGTAATAATTGACTCTGATCGTTATGTAATGCCTGCTCCTTATCTTTGAAAATACTTGTCTTAAAGTTTACTTTGTCTGATGTTGAAATAGCCACACCAGCTTTCTCATGATTTGTGTTTGCATGGTATATCATATGTATATATTTTTTCCATTCCTTTATTTTTAACATAACTCATCTTTATCCTTAAAATGTGTCTCTTATAGTGTACAGTTAGATAGTGCTTTTTTAATACAGTCTTGACAGCCGTTCCCTTTTAACTGAGGGGTTTAGCCTATTTACATTGACTGTAATTTACAATGATATTATACATTGATATGGCTGATTTTTAAGTCTATTGCCTTATTCTTTGTATTCTATTTGTTTGATCTGTTTGTTCCTCCTTGTTGCCTCACTTTGGCTTAATCAAGTAATTTTTAGCGTTTTATTTTGTCTCCTTTGCATTTTAGCCAAGGTTTGGTTTCACTTTTTACTGGTTGGTCTAGGGATTACAATAGATAGATAGATAGATAGATAGATAGATAGATAGATAGATAGATAGATAGATA
>NC_045440.1:58844751-58928108 GCF_002776525.5 Piliocolobus tephrosceles
ATAGATAGATAGATAGATAGATAGATAGATAGATAGATAGATAGATATAGAATCACCGTCTACATTGAATGAATATTTTACCTCTTCACATTAAATATAAGAATCTTACAACTGTATATTTCCTTTACCCTCCTTTACTTTTACTGTCCTTGTGCTGTTCTCTATTTTACTTGTATGTTTGTTGTAAACCTCACAATACATTATTTTTAACTTTTCAGACAAATATCTTTTTGTAAATATAAAAAAGAAAAGGCCAGGCGCGGTGGCTCACGCCTGTAATCCCAGCACTTTGGGAGGCCAAGGCAGGCGGATCACAAGGTCAGTAAATCGAGACCATCCTGGCCAGCATGGTGAAACCCCATCTCTACTGAAAAAATATAAACATTAGCTGGGCATGGTGGCACACGCCTGTAGTCCCAGCTACTCAGGAGGCTGAGGCAGGACAATCTCTTGAACCCAGGAGGCGGAGGTTGCAGTGAGCCGAGATCGCGCCACTGCCCTCCAGCCTGGCAACAGAGTGAGACTCTGTCTCAAAAACAAAAAAAAGAAAGAAAGAAAAAGGAAAAAGTGTTTATCTATAAATCCACACATTTGCCATTTCTTGTGCTCTTCATTTCTTCCTGAGATCTAATTTTTTTTCATTTGGTATTATTTCCCTTCAGCCTGAAGAACATTCTCTATTGTTTATTATAGGGTAGGTCTGCTGGTGATTAACTTTCTTAGCTTTCATTTAGCTGAAGACTTCTGTTATTTGCCTTCATTTTGTTGCCAAGTATGTAGTATTCTAGGTTGTCAGCTTCCTTTTCTTTCAGCATTGTAACTATGTTGGTCTATTATGGCCTCCCTTGTTTCTAAAAAGAAGTTGGCTATCATTATCTTTGTTCCCTTGTATGTAATGTCTTTCTTGTCTTACTGCTTTTTAAAATTTTTTTCATTTATGTTTTATTTTCAGCAATTAGACTCAGTTATGCTTAGGCAGGTTTTTCTTTGTATTTGTCTGCTTTGAGTTCATTGAGCATTCTTGGTTGATTTTTTTTCCCAAATTTGGTACATTCAATCTACATTTGTTCAAATATTTTTAATCCTATCATTCTCTCTCTAATTGTCCATATATTTTATTGTTTGGTATTATCTTGCAAGTCACTTGCACTTAATTTGTTTCCAGTTGCTTTTCTCTCTTTGATTTAGTAAATTCCTTTTTTTTTCCGTCTACAAAGTCCAATTAGCAAGCCCTTCAATAAATTTTTAATTTGAATTATATTTTAGTCTTATATTTTATTTAGTGCTATTTTACAGTTTTTATTTCTGTCTGAAAATGTTCCATCTCTTCTCCTATTAGATTTTTTTTATTTGCGGTAAACGCCTTAATATATTTGACGTAGTTGTTCTAAAGTCCTTCACTAGTGAGCTCACTAAGTGAGTCATCTGAGATTCTGTTCTTACTTACTGTGTTTATTTTTACTTGTGGATTATATTTTCCCATTTTTAAATATATTTTGTAATTTTTAAAATTTTCAGTGTTAAATTTTTAAATTGTATTCAGGTATACACAAAATTGTTTGTTTCATTTCTCAAGAGTGCTAGCTCTCTTCTTAATGGAGATAAGGCTAAGGAGCTGTATATTTAGATCCCTGAACGTTTAGTTAAGGTTGGAGTTACACTTTTAATTAGATCGAGTTCACCTGATCAGCCTTTTAAAAAAAAAGTTCATGTCAGTATTTCAGCTGGGAGAAAGTTGGTCTACAATTTTAGATCTTTGATTTCCTGTTGGATTAAAAGATTGAATGAAGCATCATGAGAGTATATGGGCTACATGATTTCTCTCAGCCTTCTACCCTTTCCACTGTTGCTTTTTTGTCTAATTTGGGAGGCTGGAGGAAGGTGGCGGGAGATCAGAAGGCTTATTAGGAAAGTAATTTGCGTTTGCATTTGTTCTTCTAGCTTCCAGTCTGTCCCACCAGTGCATGCCACTGTCTGAGGCTTGTGTTTCTGTCCTTATTACTGCCAGTCTCTCTCCGATGACCTGTTCCTCCTGATCTAGACGAAGCAGTCTTTGCTCAGATGGGGAAGCTGCTGTGGCTTTCAGCTCACCCAGGAAAGGTTACTTTCTTCCTGGACTTAGGCTTCTTTCCATTTATTATTTTTTGCTAGGCCCATAGAAAAGTGACTTTTTATTTTGTCCAGGTAAAATTTTTTGTTGCCATAGGGTGGAAGGCTTTTTTGTGCTTCTCATTAGACACAGAAGTCTCACATGCATTTTTAAAGCAAGTGCCCCAAAGTATAAAGTGTCAGTGAGTTTTCTTTCCCCGTGGATGCTGATTGGGTTTCACCAGTTGGAAGCACTGGATGACCATCAGTGCCCAGTTGAATGTGTTAAGTGACATTCTTCTAATTTTTCTTTTATCCAAGTCTAAAATCTGTGGTATCTGTGCTATTCTATTGGGTCACCTCTGGTTACTGATACCTGCCAACCAAATAGGATATCTGAAAGGCAGTAATTAATAAATAAATAAATAAATAAATAAATAAATAAATAAAACCAAGCATTGCTCTGTAGGACTTGTCCTGAGACACTCTTTTTTAGTTATGGAACTGCCCAATCACATGTAAGCCAGAAAACATAAAAAGTTAAAGACACAAACACAGAACGGATTCCTAGCGTTACTACTACTTATGGTTTAAATGTAATTATTTACCATTTCAGCTACTGTATCAATGTTGTTAAATGTATTGTCATTTAGTAGTCAGAACAACCCAGAGTAAAACTGAGATTCCAAGTTGGGGTTGACTGCAAAATATACACTTTTAACCACTGTGCTATAAATGCTACCTTGTTCAGCCTAGTTGATCAACCAATATTATTTTATCCAATACCAACTTGGTTGAACAAGGTAGCATTTATAGCACAGTGGTTAAAGGCGTATATTTTGCAGTTAACCCCAACTTGGAATCTCAGTTTTACTCTGGGTTGTTCTGACTACTAAATGACAATACATTTAACAACACTGACATTAATTTCCCTGAAGTTCTAAAGAGAACATATAGCAGACATTAAATATGGCAAGTTCAATCTGCAGTGAAACCTTACCCTAATTGTTTTACACACATACTTTATGACCTGGCTCTAGCATTCCACTTGCTGGGGAGCCAGTGTTGAGAGTTTCTGGGGTGCACAAGTGAGAAGGAAGCTGAGCTGTGAGCAGCATTCTGGAGTGCTGTTGGTGCTAGTCTCTCTGTCCTGCGAGTGTAGTCAGGCTCTCACTTTCATAAACACAATGATTAATAGTTAGCCTGTTCATATACAAGAGCTTTACTGGTGAGAAAGACCTAACTCTGTGCTTCTATGCTGAAAGCTAAATGTCCCTTGACATGAGAAGTTAAGAAGTACCCAGTAGACATGCCCTACACGATGGGCAAACCATGTGGGCATTATGCTAAGTGAAATAACCCAGTCAAAGAAGGACAAATGCTGCATAATTCCACTTATGCAAAGTACCTAGAGTAGACAATGGTGACAAAGTACAATAGTGGTTTCCAGGGGCTGTAGATGGGGAGAAATAGGGGTGAATTAGGGTACAGAGTTTCAGTTTTGCAACATGAAAGGAATTCTGGAGATGGGTGGTGGTGATGGTTGTACAACAGTGTGATAGTACCTACTCCACTGAACTGTATACTTAAAAATGGTTAAGTTGGTCAGTTTTACATCATACATTTTTACTTCAATTTAAAAAAATTTAATAATATGCAACATGATGTCTCAATAAAATTTATATTTCAACCTTTAAAAAAAGCATCCAGTAGATTCTGTTATGTTTTACTAACATTATGCTTAATTTTTGTAGAACAGCAGAAAACATCAGTATTGATATTGGCATTGTTCTACACTTGCTTATTAAGGAACTGAATAGCTTTTCTTAAGGAAAGCCAAAAGTAGAAATTATTTGGCCTGAAATCATTGCCACCTGCTCTGGAAAGCACTTGAAGAAGGCTCCAATTATACTTCTAGACAAGAAAGCCCAAACCCAGGGGGTTGTTAGACAGTGATTAGTCTCTCCAGGGGCAGAAAAACAGTGTGGGAAAGCCCTGCCCTCGCAGGTGATGAGCCCCAGGAGCCTGTGTGTCTTTCAGACAGATTATGTGAGACTTAGAGTCCCTGCATCCGATGTTGAATATATGGTGGAGACTAATTTTTTTAAGGAAAAAAAATTAAAAGAGAGATGAATTTCATCAGAACTCTCAATACATGGAAGTATGGAAAACCGCCAGTTTATAATCTTAGTGGAAAACAAATTTGTTGACTTAATTTCTTGGCATGGTATTCTAGGGTTACTTAAGTACTATTACATAATTTTTATTTTTATTTTTCAAGCAACACAGCGAGTGATTTAATAGATAGTCATTGAAAAATAATAATTTAAAAGATCAGCCTCCAGATAAGAGAAATGCTTTCTGCTTTGCCCCTATGTTTTTACTTTAAATAAGTATTTTTTTATGATGTCAGCTAATAAAGGATTTTGCATGTAAAACTTAGCAGCTACAAAATACATGTTTTTTTGCAACAGTTTTTGCTGGACGAAGAGGTACAGTGATTTTGGAAGAACTGGGCTGATGAAAAAGTAAATATTTCCCAATATATTTCGGACTCGTGAATCTCAGGTCCTGCACAAGTTCAAACGTTTTTAAGGAAGGTAGCCCTACTATTCTCTCCTGCCTAGAATAGCATGGTAGTCCCACAAAACATATCAGAGTTACCCTTGTTTACATTCATATATGGGGATCTAAATAGTAGTTCCATCTAGCTGTTGCTCACATGTTGGCTGGGAACTTTACTATAAACTCTGTGTTTGCTTTGTCATTGTATTCGTCTTTTCTAGATGAGTTAGGATTTCCAGCTGTTGATTCAAAATCATTGAAATCATGGAAAATGAGAGCATTATTAATTAGATCATATCCAGTCAGTAATGTGCTAGCTTTGAAAACGTGTATTTGTATAATAAGCTGTGTCTGAGTACCATTTTTAGGAGTGTTAAAAATGAAAATGTGAGCTGTGTAGTACTCTGTTTAAAAAACTGTATTCTTTGCCACCAGGTATATTTATCTTTAATTTGCAACCAAGTATATTTATCCTTAAAAAGATTTTGTGACCCTACATTGTACTAAGCACTTATAGGTTTTTCCATCATGGCATTTTCCAGAAATTTCTATCTTGGCGTAACATTTCTTTGACCATATATGGATTTGCTAAATGTTATTGTTTATAGAGAATCAATGAACAAAAGTGATGGGCTACATTTGAGTAAATTTAATGAAACTTTCAATGTGCTTTTCTTTTTTTTTTCTTTTTTTTGTAAAACTCAGAGAAATGTACAGATCTGTTTCAACTCGGTCCAAATAAAAATAAATAATTAGAATACATAAAAAGGCTTCTCTTTAAGTTGTCTTTTTCCATAGCATGTGAGGAGCATTGCAGAGAGGTGATTTGGGTCTTATTAGTTTGAACCTCAGAAAGATGTCTCTAATTGTATAAGCCTGCCTTTTTTGGAAAGAAAAGGAAAATTTTCAGATTGTTGGGAAATCAATCATCCATAACCAAAAAGGGGATAGAAGGAACTTTATTAAGTGACTCCTCTGTGCCTGGCATTTTTACATATATTATTTTGTTGACATACATTCCTCCAAAGTAGGCATTATTTCTATTTGTTGATGAAAAAACAAATTGCCCAACTTGGTTTGTCCAAGGTACGTTATGAATAATAGTGGCAAGGACTTAGCCCAACTCTGCCTTACTCAGTGCTGCTGCTGAACAGCCAGCCAGCATTGAGTGAGTGTGTGCGCTGTGTCTATTCCTTTGCCCACTTTTTTATAATAAATTATTATTTGATCCTCACAGTGACCCTTGCAGGAAGGGGCTATAATTACCTTTTTATAGACCAGGAGGTTAAGTTAGTTACTCAAGGTCACATAGTGCCGTGGAGGCAGGCTTTGAACTCAGTTGACTTCAGAATTCCAAAGAGAGTACATTAGCTAATCATTTTGGTTCTTATACTATATCCCAACTTAAGGCAGCCTGGATCCTTTAGAGAGTTGCTCACCTTCTATCTTCTGTAGACTTATAATAATGGTATTTGCCTGGGCTTACACTATATCTGCTGCATAACCCACATTGATACACTGCAGACAGGACATAAACAACATGGCTAATTTACTGTCTTGGAATCCCACTCATTCAAAAATATCTATGAAGTGTCACATCCTGGGCCACGTCCCAGTGATTAAGATAACCAGGCAGGGGTTTGTGGTTTAGTGGGGAGATACAGCTATAACTAACCTTTATATCTGGGGCAAATGTTTTCGTGGAGACGAGCAAGCCACCGTGGGCATGAAGGGGAGAAGTGGTCAAAGCTCAGAGAGGTCAAGGGAATGTTTCTCAAAGGCAGCACTGTCTGAACTAGGGAGGCATGGGCTGAAAGTCTCCAGACTCACAGCAGGAGACAGGGGTGTTTCAGACAGTGGGTATTTCAGACAGTGGGTAGCATGTGCACAGTGGGAAGGCAAGAAGAAGCATGGCCTGATGAGAGGGTGCTGCAGTGCTTCTGAATAGCTGGAACATAGCAAATGGGAACATTGGTAGATGAGACTCCATCCATAGTGAGCTTGTCTGCCATCCTGAGAAATGTTTGGCCTTGATCTTATAGGTGATGAGGAACAGTGAAAGTGTAAAAATTATAGGCGTGATGGCAGGAGGGCATGGTCGCAACTGGATATGAGAAAGATTAATTTTGCTGAAAGGCTGGTGTTGGGAGACAGGTTGTGAGGTGATGGTAATGACCTGAGTGTCACACTGAGATTAATTAAGGATGAGAGTATTACTAAATTTGTAGCTGCTGCCAGGTGTCCCTACCTTAGATCCACTCAGTCCATTCAGATTTGAGATTGTTCAGTTGCCAGGATGTTCTTATCACGAGCTGTATAACCTCTCTATAACGTCTGCTACTCAGAATGATGTCTCTTCCTCCACATGACAGGCACTTCCCTAGTTGACGTGAATATTTTTATGTCCACATCCTGTCCACCCATGCCTCAGTTTCTGCTAGATCTTACCAACTTGGATTGGACAGGAGGTCGATGGTCTTTCTAGACTCATGCATCATCTTAGGGACTTAGTAGTGGGGGTTTGCAACACTATACAAGATTATGACACCTTCAACTGGACTTTAGAAGGGGGCTTGTAATGAGTACATTCACAGCATAATAGAACATCCCCTTTACGCCTGGTACATGGGTTGACCCACTGAGTACAGGGTAGTGCTTGTGTATATTTGTACTGAACGCAATGCTTCTGATAGTGCAGCCTATAATTTCACTAGTATTTATGCCGTAGCTAACAGTTGAGTGATAAACTTGCAGGCTTTTTTCACATAACATAGTTTGAGCTTCTACTGTGGATTGTATTACTTACTTGTTTTGGATGATGAACTTTGTAAGAGCAAGGACTCTTTTTTACTTAATCTTGTTGTCCTTTTTCATCTAGTGTAGTGACTAAACTATGCCAGCCCAGCCCATCAGGAAATATGTGTTGAGTAAATGTAGTTTAATTATTATTTTGACCTGCACTTGTTTTAGTACTGTAAAATTGTTCTAGCTTAGCACATTTGGAATCATGATTCTATTGTATATCATTTTAGTCATTGTCAACCTTGAATCATCGTAATCACTTTGATAAGCCTGTCTTATATCTTGTTTACATATTATAGATAAGAGTTTCTAGTAGACTCAGAGACAAAGCCTTGTGGATGCTTAAGAGGTTTTTCCCATTTAGCATATCAAAGTGTTTTTAAGAATAGTTTTGGAGTTGATTTATAATCTGGTCTATAATTCTTCAAGTTTCCACATTGACTGTTTTTTTCTACACATTCTTGGTCTTTGTTACCCACACAATGGGTGGGTTCAGTTTCTTGGCGGTTGACAGTCCAGTGACCACAACTGGATTTAACAAGGGGATTGTATTACTTGCAAGAAGTAAGGACACCAGGATAGTTCCCAGAGCAGTGCCTTCCCTAACTGTGGTGAAAACGGGGCTTTCATTAGGCTGGTTAGCTGTCATTGTATGAAGAGGTAGAATAAAGGCAGTGCAGGTACAGCTGCTGGTCATGTTTTTCACATATTATCAATCTTCTACATACAATCAAACTTTTACATATGGTCATGCTTCTACATACATCATTTGTATAGAAAATTGCAAATAAACTCCTCCCCAGGCAGGGTTTTTAGTGTAGTGATGAGGAGAGTTGGTCAAAGTTTGTCTCCAACTCTGGCATCCCTGGGCCCAACTGTTTTTTGTTTTTCTGGCGTTGAGTTTCTTCTTGGAACTTTTTAAAAGAACATGAACAAGGACAAGTGGGTTGTCTCTCACAGTGTTTACCAAAAAACCCAGGGACCTTGGGCTATATCTTCCCTCTCCTGTATGTCACTCTCCATGGATTATCAAGAGTTTTAGAAAGTTTATCTTTTTACATTGAAGAAATTTATTGCAGACCAAATAGGATTAGAATATATTCTGGAAATCTATTGTAAGGTCACAACTTACTAGAAGTTGTAGAACAAGGGAATGATTTAGTTTCCTTGTAAGCAGTATTATTGATTATTGGTTTTTCTTTTTTGTCGTCTCCAGATACTTAGCCATCATTGATTGCTATAATCCTTATTAATTATTTGAAAATGCTGAGTACCATCCACTGAAAGAGTCCCAGGGCTTATTGAGGAAGTTTGTGAATATTAAAAGATGAGAACACTTGAGTTTTTTTTTTTTAAAGCACTTTTGTGAGTTACAATATATATATAACTAAATTTACCGATTTTAAGTGTATGGTTTAATGTATTTTCGCAAATATGGGCAGTTATGCACCCACTACCACAATCCTGAAATAGAACATCTCTATCACACAGCATGTTCTCTGGGGCGTCTTTGCAGTCAGTCCCTTCCCCCACACTCTGACCGTGCCAATCATTGATCTACTTTCTATTGCTCTAGTTTGCCCTTCTCTAAAATTCCATATAAATATGATCATATGTGTAGTCTTTTGTGTTTGGCTTCTTTTCCATAGTATAATGCTCTTTAAATTGATTTACATTGTTGTATACATCAGTAATTATTTCCTTTTCATTACTGAGTAGTATTCCCTTGTGTGATGTACCACAAATTTTTATCCGTTCACCAGTTGATGGACGTTTGGATTCTTTGAAGTTTGGGGTTATTATGAATAAGGCTTCTGTGAACATTCTTGTGCAAATCTTTGTGTGGAATTTCTGTTTCAATTTTGTCTTGGGTATATACTTGGTAGTAGCATTGCTGGGTCATATGGTATGTGCTTAACTTTATAAGCAACAGCCAAATTAGTTTTCAAAGTGCTTGTAACATTTTGAACTTCCAACAATCATTGTATGAGAATCCAAGTTGTTTCATATCTTTACAAACACTTGATACTTTCTTTTTGAGACGGAGTTTCGCTCTTGTTGCCCAGGCTGGACTGCAATGCCACGGTCTCGGCTCATTGTAACCTCCACCTCGCGGGTTCAAGTGATTCGGCTGCCTCACCCTCCCAAGTACCTGGGATTACAGGCACCTGCCACCACGCCTGGCTAATTTTTTGTATTTTTAGTAGAGATGGGGTTTCACCATGTTGGCCAGGCTGGTCTTGAACTGCTGACTTCAGGTGATCCGCCCGCCTTGGCCTCCCAAAGTGCTGGGATTACAGGCATGAGCCACCGCTCCTGGTAACACTTGATATTCTCAAACCTTTTAAAATTAGCCATCTTATTTGATATGTAGTGGTATCTCATTACGGTTTTATTTTGCATTTCCCTGATTATGTTGAAGATCTCTTCCTGTGTTTTCTTGGCATTTCTTTATTTTCTTTTTGATATATGTTGGAAAGGACATCTTGTCCTTTTTTCTCCCTTAATATGGTTGTTTGGCACTTAGTTTTAATATCATTAGTGAGTTTATAAAAAGAAATATAAGGAAAATATTTTGTTGCTTTCACAGTTTCTAGAAAAGAGTTCTTCTTAATGGACATTTTGTTTCCTGACTGTGTGTGTGTGCATGTGTGCTTTTTTGGGCATGCGTAGAAGAGTTTTTCTGTCATCCGTTGGCTGGATTTCATTTATTTTACCTTGCTTGCTTGCATATACTCTTTATTTCCACGGAATCTGTCAGTTCACATTGCCCCGGAAAACTCCATGTGGATTTACTAACTACCCGTCTAAAGACACACTCACAGTTAAACTCTCATCCTGTGCAAACCTTAACTCCAGTGCTGCTCTGAAGGACTTCCTTGGTGACATTCATCGTCAGCCCACAGTGGGCAGGACACCATCTGGTGCTTTTCGGTTCTCATGCACCTAGCACTGTGCAGCAATCAATAATGGGAGAGTCAACACATGACTATTGTTAATAAGCTGCTGACCTGGGTGACCCAAGTGCTCTGCAGTGATTCTAGGGTTTCAGTGAATACGAATTCAGTCTGAACTGATAGATCTAATACTAAATCATTGTGAAATTCTACTTTCAAAACTGGTTATGTAAGCTTTGAGTAGAATACCTATGTTTTGCTTGAGAGACTATAAATCTACTTGAAAATGTGTTGCAGCAAACCTATGATTATGATATGACTATGAATAAGACAGGGAAACTGTATAATATTTTTGTATTAGATTTATCTAGGTTAGACAACCTAAGAATATCCCAAATTTCATTTTGGATTTCTCATGGGCATTCATATTTTAATCTAGCTTTATCGCTGGCACAAAAGGCAGAGTATGCCCTTGATAACTTTGAACAGTGGGTTATATTGACAGAAAGTTAAGTTGACTTGTGATGTAATCATGCTGAGTAGAAATGATTTTTTTGTGTTTGTTTTACGCTAAAATAGATGAAATTGTAATCTCTTAAGAGGTTATTTAGGAAATTAAAGATCCACTATGATCTAATAGAGCACTGGATTTATACCTAGAAAATCTGGGCATCTGGAGCTGGCTTAGCTGTGTGACTTTGAAGTGGTCACTTAACCACTCTGGGCTTTCTTTTTCTCATCTGTGAAATGAGACAACTGGAGCAGATGACCGTATGATCCCTAAGTTTCAAGCATCTGTGCTATGAATTATTTCTATTAGGATCGTTTTGATTTCACATGGCAACTTTGAAGATAAATCCAGTCTTGAAGTTCTCCATATGTGGTATTACTCCCTGTCTCAATCACAATTGAGTGACTTTTCTGTACGGTGAATTCATTCTAGTAAGTGTTCAGCTCTTTGCTATTTTCTCCCTTCAAAAGTGTGAGAAGGATAAGGCAAAAATCATGAGAAAAAAATGAACAAGGATTTTAGATATAATTTTTGGCCAACACAAAAAATATTGATTGCAAAATATTAAAATACAGAACCCTTTGCTTTGTTATTCTGGGCCACAGTCAAATTCATATGGGCCCAGATATATTTTAAATCAATATTTCTCTAACATAATAACATCACATGATTTCATTAATTTGAGTTTCTGGAAATTCCATATACCTCAGCAGTCTAATAAAATACTATCTTAAATTTCAGGTATTAAAGCAATAAAAAGAACCATGGAACTTGGAGTTTATATTTCTATTTTAATCTAATACTAGTCTACTTTATCTTCTTGTTGAACCTTGTTAGGTAATGGGACAGGAGAAAGTAGGCTGTTTTGAAAGTTTTAAGAGTGGAGACTATCAATCTTAGTTGTTATTTGGGCATTTTCAGGCTTTCTTTGTATTTTTTTGAAGTGATACAAAATCTGGATCAGGATTTGCAGCCTTCCTAATAAATGTTTAGTGAATCATTCATTACACATTGCTCCAAAAAGCAGATGATAGTGCTGAAGATGCTGGCATAGATCTTAATGAAGTAGTTTTTAGCCATTATCTGGAGTCCCAAATGCCTCCTTAAAATATTTTTCCCTTGGTTACTCCTATAAACCTGCAAAATATACAGTAAATCTCAATAAAGAAGATATCTATTGCAGACAGGACACTTCCTTCCCTGTGGGTTGGCTCCCACTTTCGAGTAAACAAAGACGCAGTCATTTGGACTGATGGTATCTGACAAAAGCAGATGCTGGAGGAGGAGACAGTTAAGATTTTCAGCACAGTATTTTCTTTAGCATTGCGGGCCGTCCTGATAACCACCACTTTCACGACTCGTCCCAGTATCTCCAAGTGCAGGAAAAGCAGAACATGTCCAGCAGACGCGGCTTTCCTCCAGGAGCCTCCGTTTCTTTCCCCATTTCCTCCAGGGGCCTCCGTTTCTTTCCCTGTTTGTAAGAAGGAGTCATGTTGTTTCTGGGTCCAGTCAATGTTAATTTTCCCTGACAATGAAATAGTTTGTACTTGAAATTTGGGACTGTGAGGCCATCAAGATCTGTCCTCAATCCAGGAAAAAGAAGTCCAAGACCAGCGGAAATGTTTGCTTGTTCATGACCTTGGGTCTGAACTGCATTTGGAGGGCAGAACAAGCTACTGGACCTGTCCTGTGATATCTTCTCCCTTTGCAAACATTAACAATGTTTCTGGAGGACAGCGTACCTGTTTTCCTACCCAGTTTTGCAGTTGTTTGTGAGGAGGCTCCATCATTTCCTGCATGATTCTGGGAGTTAGAAGCAGTGACATGTCCTTTCTGGGATGTTGAGTATGAAACGGTGCAAAGCCGGGATTCCCCAGGCACATAGCCACACACAGGCTCTTGTTTAGTTTATTTTCCATTGAATACATGAAGTTGGCCCTATACTTAGATTTTTGTTTTCTTTTAGAATCAGTTTCACAGTTTCTTAGAGCAGCTGAATTAGAAATGGGCTTTGAGGAAAAGCAATTTAATTTTAAATGATACCTTTTCATCGCTTTTATTCACCAGCGTGATTTTTAATCTGTGTCTTTTTCCTTTTAGAAATCTCCAAATTAGACATCCAGAGCAGCATTCTTGTTTCTTCTACGTCTTGAATTAGAAACTACCAAGGCTCTTTAAGTCCTGAAAAGGAAATAAAAGGTAATTATGTTAAAAAGTTATTATTAAAATCATGTATAAACCTGGTTATAAAGTAAATATGATCCTTTATATATTGAGCAGAATTTAGGTATTCTCCAATTTTTCCCACCTTTTTCATTCTTACTTTCCCTTCCCTCCTTCCTTCTTTCTTCCTTCCCTTCCTCCCCCTTCCTTTACATATATTAATTTAGCAAACTTGTGGAGTCTGCCCTGTGCTGGTCACTGTTCTAAGCACACACACTGTATTCCAACTTCCCATGCCCTGGCGGGAATGGGGAGATTGGCAAAAACCATCCTTGTAGAACTGGCTCCCCAGCCTCTGTGCCGGCTGGTGGGGGGCAGATGCTTTGCCATTGGTTTGGCTGAGAGGCTGATCCCAGCACCCGCCCCACCTTTGCTATCCCACTGGCCCTGCAATGCATGCGCTTCTCGCCACTCTCTCTGAACTTGCCTGGGTATTTACTTGCAGTGGCTTTTTTTCCTGAGAATTCTGAACACTCAGTGGATGTTTAACTTCCCCAATTGGGACTGTTAGAATTATAATCTCTCATGGGGTAAGTAAAACAGAAACGGTGTACTGTTCCCCAGCTACTGAATATGTGGATATTCTCACTGGACATGGGACCTAGTATATACATTTTTAATTACTAACATAATGTAATTGTTGCAAACAAATAAATGTTACAGATAAGTAGCACAGAATGCAACTTTCTACTCAAAAGCTGCTCTCCAGATAAAATACTGGTTAGATTTAGGTGCACATTCTTTAATTATTTTTTTCTCCATGCACGTACTAATGTTCAGGTATTCAGTCTGTATTAAATCCCTTAACCCTATGAGTGAAAGTATTGGGGTAAAGATGACTTCGTAATTTCTGGTAAATACTGTGACTTATTTTTGTTCTTGGCCTTTGTTAATCTAAATAATGATGTCTATGAGTTGGGGGCCACTGGCACACCTATTATGCACTTGTTTATTTGATGGTGTTTTGTAGTCACTTTCTGATCCAGAGCACTTACCTCCCATTGTGTTAGGAATGCATTAGTTGTTCCAGTGTTCCATAGAGAACCTGGACTCATGTGGCAAGGTGAACACCCTTATCTTGGGTGGAGCGCAGGAGTGGTAAACTTCTCCCTAAGCTGAGAACTGTGGTAAATCCACTCCAGTGTGGCTCTTGAGACATCGATTTCATGTAAAAAAATAATTTCTATTGTTATTTTAAATTCAGGAGGTGCACATACAGGTTTGTTACGTGAGTATATTGTGTGATGCTGAGGTTTGGGATATAAATGATCCCATCAGCCAGGTAGCAGCCATAGTACCCCATCAATAGGTTTTTCAGGCTTTTCCCACTGTTACCCCCCCCCCCCCAGTAGTCTCCAGTGCCTTTTGCTCCCATTTTTATGTCCATGTCTACTCAGTGTTTAGTTCCTACTTATATGTGAGAACATGCTGTATTTGGTTTTCTGTTCCTGCATTAATTCGCTTAGGATAATGGACTCCAGCTGTGTCCATGCTGCTGCAAAGTATGTGCTTTCATTTTTCTAATGGCTGTGTAGTATTCCATGCTGTGTATGTACCACATTTTTTAAATCCAGTCCACCATTGATGTACACCTAGGTTGAGTGTATGTCTTTGCTATTGTGAATAGTGCTGCAATGAACATATGAATGCATGTGTCTTTTTGGTAGAACGATTTATTTTCCTTCAGTTATACACCCAATAATGGGATTGCTGGGTCAAATGGTAGTTCTAAGTTCTTTGAGAAGTCTCCAAACTGCTTTCCATAGTGTCTAAACTAATTTACATCCCACCAATAGTATATAATCCTTCCCTTTCCTCTACAGAAGGAGCGTAAATGATTTCAACAAACAAAACCAAATAGTCCTGTTAAAAGTTGGGCAAAAGACATGCAGACACACTTCTCAAAAGGAGACATACAAGCAGCCAACAAACATGAAAAAATACTCGATGTCATTAATTATCAGAGAAATACAAATTAAAACCACAACAAGGTACCATCTCGCAGCAGTCAGAATGGCTATTACTAAAAAGTAAAAAAAATTAATTTTATTTTTCACAGTGTCTCTATCCATTCTTAAGCTGTCAGCTGCAAGTCAGTTGATTGCCACACGTCTTCCTCCTGCTGACTGCCTCTTACTCTGGCTTCCTGCCTCCCTCCTGGGATGCCAGAGCATTGCCTCTGGTGCCTGACTCGGCTCTCCTACTACCTTTCCCTGGTAGCCTTTGTTAACCTCCCCACGCGCCCTTGGAATTGAGCCCTCCCATCACTGGATGCCCGCCACTATATCCCAAAACAATTTTGCCGTAAATTCCAGCAGTCCCTCCTGAAACAGACCTGGGTAACCGAGAGCCTGAGTAACAAAATCCGTAGTCCAGATGCTACTATGGCCGAGGGACACAGTGGGCTGTGGTAACGAAGGGACAGATGACCATTGAATGGACATGGAGCATCCGTCTAGACCAAGGCTTGTTATCCTGGAATGCCTAGTGCCCTGGACATTCAGAAACCCTGTCATTTGGGTCTTGTGCACTGGGTATCATTGAGTTGCCAGCTTTGAAGCAAGGCTTCTGTTTTCTTATGGTGAGTTCCTTCAGGAAAACTTGGGCAGGGAGAGTGTCCCAGCTGGATATATCAGCCGACTTATGGGTTGGAAGGTCTGGCTCTGCCCAAACCAGTCCTGGCCCCCTTCCTGTCCATTGTTTCAGTTCTTCTCATGTCTAGTGACAGAGTGCAGTTCTGGAAAGCCACACTCCTCAGTGCTGAGGGTAAGAGTGTGGGCTTTAATGTTAGAATGACCTGGGTCAGGACCTGGACTCTGCCATGTGCAATATGTACAGCCCTGGAAAAGCTGTTTACTCGATGTGCCAGCCTCTTCATCCATCAAAGCAGAATAACAGTAGTGCCCAGATCATAGGAATGTGAGGTTAGGAATGTGAGTTGCAACATGAGCTGGCACATGAGAAGTGTTTGAGGTATGTTAGTAGCTTATGTACTGTGATCTTCTGCAGAATGGAGATAATACCTACTTCTGAGGGTTGCTGTAAGCATTAAATGAGGTGGTGTATATAAATACATTGTGCTGGGCGGATAGTGCGTACTCTGTAACTGAGAGGCCTCTATGATAATGGTAAAGTAAAAATAGCACTATCAGTAAATGTGTTCAGAATGGGACATTGTGACCCGGAGTGTGGGGGAATATCTAACAGTAGTAGGGAAGAATGGCCGCAAGTTCAGTCGTCTCATCGTTAGTTTAAGTCACTGTCTAAACTTTGGTCACAAAGGCTCATTCATAAAGGCTTTGGTTATGATTGACTACTAGAGTGAATAGTCAAGGGTTAT
Organism: Piliocolobus tephrosceles; assembly: GCF_002776525.5. Taxonomy (NCBI): domain Eukaryota; kingdom Metazoa; phylum Chordata; class Mammalia; order Primates; family Cercopithecidae; genus Piliocolobus; species Piliocolobus tephrosceles. Next base: position 58,861,178 of record NC_045440.1, read on the forward strand.
GTGTCCAAAGATCCTTTTATTCTTATTAGGGGCTACTTTTTAAAAGGCAGTATATTCTTGGATTTTTATGAAATTTAAAAATCAACTTAAGAATAAAGATAGTAGTAATTATTTTGTTCTCTCATTACACAATATTTTTTATCATCCTTAAATGGGAAGTATACTGGAGAATGCTCACTTATGTTATATGGTTGTTATGAAATGATTAAAGCAAGCAAATTGAAATCTAATAACGTTTGACCCTATCATATCATACCTAAATTAAATGAGATGTATTTAACAAACTTTGGCATTCGTTTTCCTCTGCTTTAAACCAAAGACACATTTGAATTCTTGGTGTGTTAGAGAATTTTCTTACCATTTGTTTCACACATTTGCTTTTTGTACACTTGAAACTAATGACATTACTTGGCTTAAAAATGTCTTTTAAAGAAGAGAGTATATAATTACATAATTCACTGCAAGTCACCTTAGAAAGTGAATGTATCTGAGCCCTCCTGTCCATAGAGACCTGTCCTGTTATCTTAGCACCCAGACCTGGCATTGAGCATGCTCAGTACAGATGGGAACTGAATTGAAAAAGCAGCAAAGGAATTGAAGGTGTGAAAACCCATTTGTTAGAATGCTGAGAATATGGTGACATTTCTAATTTACCTTTAGCAGTACAGTTTAAACTATAATGAAAGACACTAGTGGGAGTAACATGTGCATTTGAATGCAGTGATAGTGATACTAGTTCTTTGCTCTGTGCTAAGTTTAGGATGCCGATGGGCTGGAGTCATCTGTCTCTTCTTTCCTTCTGCCCTCCTTCCCTGCTTGCCCCTTCCTCCTCCTTTTCTTACTACCCCCCACTCCTCCTCCTTATGAGATTGACCTTGTGCAAGGCCCCATGCGTTCTTGTTCTCCCAGCATTCTCTATGCAGTAGCCTGTGCCTCTATGGAGGAGGTCCTGATGCGAAGCAATAATGCCACTACACTTGCTGTTTCTGCAGTTGTGACTTGTATTCCTGTAGACCCTTACATCGGTCACACACCAAGGGAAGGAGTAGGCAGTCTCTTTTTCAGAATCATGGTGGCACGTCTCTCATGCTGACTTAAGTCAGCCTCTCAGAGTGGTTTTATCAGTGTCCTTTGCTACATCTTTTCTCAGCTAATTTGGGATGAAAACATTCTGCCTTTATTAACATCACTATATTCTGTCAGAGAACAGTATTACGCCTGAATTTCAACAAGTCTGTTTGCATTTCACAGGAGAGAGCCAGGCTTAGCCAGAAGTTTTATATTCTGTACGAAATCAAGACTTACCTTACTTGATAATACTCATTCCTCATGGTAGAAATCTAAAACTGAACTTGCTAAGTGTTCTTCTCTCCAACAGTAGACATCAGCAGTCTTAAAAATCACTGACTTTTTAAAGTAAATTTGCCTTGTTTCATGGCTGCCCACAGGTTAGGATTGGTCATGAGATTAAGCTGGTAGGAATAATACAGCCACCTCTCAAAATTTGTAATCATGCCAAGTGACAATTTCCAAAAACCAAGGAGTAGTTAAGGTGCTGATCTGAATGAGATAGATTAGTGAGAACCCCCACTCTTCTTTCACATCTGTAACCACAAATACACCTCCCAGAGGTGTGATTTGATTTTGGACTTCAGCTGTTATTGAATTTGCTTCCTTATTTGCTTTAGGTATTGATCTGACTTGAGTACCACTGAAGAGCAACCCCCTTAAGCATGAGTGTATTTTAATATGTAGTAGTATACAGTTCTTCAGTCTCTTCAAACCCTAAGAATTTGAGTTTTTCTCTTCCAAGTACAAGAGTATACTAGTTCTGTGAAATTTGGTAATACAAACTTAGATTTTCCTGGAATGAGTTTCCCTTATTGTTATCCAATCATACTTATTATTTTTTACCTTGTTTCACTGTTGGAGTAAAGGGAAAAAACATCGGATGGTGTGTTCTGGTTTTTCAGATTGTTTGAAAACAGCAAAGTATTGATAGACCTTTCATGTGTTAATGCCGTTAAGGTCCAAGTATGTTAATTTTTTTTTTTACATAGTCTATAAGCTGATCAACCTGCAACCTACTATCTATAGTAAATGCATTCTTATTGTTACATAGGATTATCTTTTTAAAAACAGTACGTCTGAGACTTGAGGTTTTTGCATAGTATATAATTTTTACTTGCCTTCTCTCTAAAAGGAAGTTTTTTTTTAATTTTTTTTAATTGTAGTTAAAATGTTCTCCAATTTGGCGCTTAGAATGGTGACTCATGCCTATAATCTCAACACTTCAGGAGGCCAAACTGGGAGGATTGCTTGAGGCCAAGAGTTTGAGACCAGCCTGGCAACATAGTGAAACTCAGTCTCCACAAAAAAAATAAATAAATAAAAATTATCCTAGTGTGTGGTGCACGCCTATAACCCTAGATACCCAGTAAGCTTAGGCAGGAGGATTGCTTGAGCCCAGGAGTTGGAGGCTGCAGTGAGCTGATAGCGTCACTGCACTCTAACCTGAGCGACAAAGACTCTGTCTCTTTAAAAAAAAAAAAAGTTTTCTAATTTAGGTTACATACATCAGTCATGTTGATGAAATTCTTTTTTCACAAAAAGTATTGTTCACAATCTGTTTAGTTTTTTTAGTGGCATCTCTTTTCAGTGAGTACTGTCTTTGGCAATGTTTTCTGACTTGTTTCCTAACTTAATTAGACTTGGAAAACAGCCGTTACTTTTCTCTCTTTCTCTTTGTCGTCTGGGGCCCTCATACCTGACTATCTTGATTTTCGCTTTCTCCTTCCCCCACTGCAGTTAACGCTTCATCTCTGAGGCTACTTTTCTTTGTTTGGAGTCTGTCAGCTGAACAGATAGGCATCACCAATGTGTGACACAAGCAGGGACTGTCTGGGTTTGAAATGCAAGATGTATTGTACTAAATGAATTCTAGATTGTTCTGCTTTAGTAGCTCACCCAATTTTTGTTTCTTTAATCTTCAAAAGGTACTACTGGGATACTTGTATTCCTGTAGACCCTTACATCAGTTACACACCAAGGAAAGGAGTAGGCAGTCTCTTTTTAGGATACTTGCACCTATTGAGAAAGCTTGTGGTCCTCTCCCTGCTGAGTGATTGCTGATAACGTAGAAATGCATGGTAGCCTCTTTTCACTTAAAAATTAAGTATCAGGTACTGCTTACTCTAGATGAGGTTACAGAGCTGCCATCACTCCTCATCATCAGCCCTGGGACCATTAATGATGACTGTTCTCTTGGCTCAGAGCTGTGTTGTATTTTGCATATGGAATCCTGGAGTGTTGAAGACAGAGATGTTGCATATTTAATTTTAACTCCTTGATTTTCAGAGGAGAAAGCAGAGATCATTTCACAATTGCCTTCATGTAAATAGTTATAAGAATGCAGCAAAGATATTCTTAGTATAGCTATTCTTCATGTAATTAAAATATCTGTGAAAATTACCTTTAATCCCAGCACGTTGGGAGGCCGAGGCAAGTGGATCACTTGAGGTCAGGAACTCGAGACCAGCCTGGCCAACATGGTGAAACCCCATCTCTACTAAAAATGTAAAAGTTAGCCAGGTGTAGGGGCATAGGCCTGTAATCCCAGCTACTTTGGAGGCTGACGCAGGAGAATTATTTGAACCTGGGAGGCAAAGGTTGCTGTGAGCCGGAATCGCGTCACTGCACTCCAGCCTGGGTGACCGAGTGAGCGAGACTCTGTCTCATAAAAAAAAAAAAAAAAAAAAAAAAAAAAATCTGAAAAATAACAAGTACCTCAAATTATATTAAAATTGATCAGCTCTCTCTACCCACCCTTCAGATCCACTTTATCCAGGACCCAGAGAAGAGCTTGGCATTCAGGAATTTCCTAAACAGCTGTGTGTTTGTGTTTGCTCATTCATTGGTTCCCTTAACAAATGTATTCTGGGCACTCGCTGTGCGGTACCGGAAAGACGCAGCTCTTGATTGAGAAGCACATAGTTAACGCACCAGAGTTGTTATCTGATCCCGTATTTCTTTACATTTAGCATTTGACTGAGCCAGCAAGATTTGTGTTTTTGATAGAATTCCCTGAAGGAGCTGAGGAGAGCATATCAGCCTGAGGTAGAGGCTATGAGGGCATTTCCCTGGGGCCAGGTGGCCAGGCGCCAAGCCTGGGCTGGCACTCACAGGGCCCCTCCTTGCTGGCCCTACTGAGCCCAGAGTCATTGTCATTTTCAGAACCTCCTATGTTTGCGTTATGCTAAAAATGTATGGAGCTCTTACATCAGCCTTAATTTGACTGGAAGAGGAAACTCGTTTCCTGCAAAGTCCCTGTTTGGCTCCTTGCTGGTTGGCCGAGGCAGGCGAGTCCACCCTGGAGTACCACAGGCCTGTTCCAGGGGCCAAGAAGGCCTTTGTCTCCAGCTCCATTTTCTTACTCTTTGCTTTTGAACTTCTCACCATCCATGTAGAAAAAGTCTCATACATGTGGGATCTCACTGAGTTTATATGGTGTTGAAATTTCACTCACTAGTACTCTTCTCATAATTTAAAAAAGTCATTTAAGAAGTTGTATCTGTTGAGTAGGCTGTGTTAGGAGCCGCTCCTGTCTATGGGACAGTAGGAAGTACAGCAGGAATTTCAGAACCAAATTTCAGATCTGCCCCCTGATAGTGGTGGTTTGAGTCACATAGAGTGAGGTTAGCCTCCCCCTCTGAAGGTCAGTTCTTATATATATTTAAACATACACACATACACACATATACACACATATTAGAGACAGGGTCTCACTCTCTTGCTCAGGCTGGAGTACAGTGATGTGATCATAGCTCACAGCAGTAACCTTGAACTAACTCCTGGTTGCGAACAGTCCCACCTCAGCTTCCCAAGTAGCTGGGACTACAGGCATATGCCACCATGCCTGTGGAGATGGTGTGGTCTCTAATTTTTAAATTTTGAATATTTAAATTTTTTAAAAATCAAATGTTTACATCTTTTATATTTTTAATTTTTTTTTTTTTAATTAAAATTTTTGTTTGTAGAGGCAGCCTCTCACTGTGTTGCTCAGGCTGGCCTTGAACTCCTGACCTCAAATGATCTCCCAACCTCAGCCTTCCAAAATGCTGGGATTATAGGCGTGAGCCACCGTGCTTAGTCGAAAATGGGAAAATCTTTTTTTTTTTTTTTTTTTGAGACGGAGTCTTGCTCTGTGGCCCAGGCTGGAGTGCAATGGCCGGATCTCAGCTCACTGCAAGCTCCGCCTCCCGGGTTCCCGCCATTCTCCTGCCTCAGCCTCCCGAGTAGCTGGGACTACAGGCGCCTGCCACCTCGCCCGGCTAGTTTTTTGTATTGTTGGTAGAGACAGGGTTTCACCGTGTTAGCCAGGATGGTCTCGATCTCCTGACCTCGTGATCCATCCGTCTCGGCCTCCCAAAGTGCTGGGATGACAGGCTTGAGCCACCGCGCCCGGCCAGGAAAATCTTAATTACCCATGCACACCTCACTAACATAGCCAGGTGAAGGGAATGTTTACCACTGTTTCAATCTAAAATGTGATAATAGTTCCTACTCTTCTCCTATGTTACCTTTCTGTCCACATCTGAAACATCCAATCATGACTATGTACCGTCAGTGGTCCTCATTAATTAATTGATGGTGATATTTTAGCCAGCATGTCAGCAAATGTTCTTTGCTGATTCTGTCTCCCCCATCCCCAACAATTTGATTTGTAGTTATTCTGTATCTACTGCCTGTGTGGAGTGAGCCACAGTCAATGGAAATCATAACACATGGGGGCTCTTGTTGCCAGGTAGGGAAGGTAAATGCGCTAGCCTGCATGGTAAAATTCACTCACTACAGTGGTAATCAGCTGTCACCAACTTGTGACATTGATGCCTTGCGTTGCACTGATTGGTGGAGGACGAATGGGGGTCATCAACACTTACTGGTGTTAACCATCTGCTAAGTAAGGACTTACTTAAGACTAGTGCATGCATTTCTGTTCTCTGAATTTCAGCTGTAGGACTCAATAATCACTTAACTACCAGATGGTTGACAGACAGCTGACTTCTGCTGTCAGTCAGGAAGCAGTGCTAGGAATTGAAATTATTTCCTTGCACTCTGATTTTTCTTAGATAAAATAAGCAGGAGTCTAGCTTCAGTTTTTAGTGGGATATAGCCTTGGGTACAGTGCGTAAACTCTCCAAACCTGTTTCCTCCTGTTTACCATGTAAAGGCTGAATAAAATAGATTTTCATTTCTCTGTTTTCATAAGGCGTAGAATTTTTAATGTGACTATTATAATCAGGCAAAAATTTAGAACAAGTACTGTTATTGGACAGAAATCTCCTATTTCATCTTTTCAGATTCCACACATGTGATCCAGTATATGGTACTAATTGCATTTGTGATGAAGAAATTCTAAAATCACAGATGTTGATTAATTTAAAAATGGAACATATGCATTTTTATTAAGCTGTTGAGTTACAGGGTTTGGGCTCCTCTTCCTGATTTTCTGGCGCAACCCAGCGGTGATGAGAATTGTAAGTGCAATGTCAGCATCATGCAGAGATGAAATTAGGGGACCCATTTGTCTTTTGGCTGCTTTTGCAGAGATTCTTTTATACAATGTATCTATTCCTAGTTTAGTCAGAACTCTAATTTACCTGGATTTTTTTGTGATACAAACTTCAGTTATAACTTCAGTTTGTATCACAATAAGATGTATACAATAAGATGGGTCTTATTTCTTCCAAGAGAACTAGTTAAGTGATTGGTTGCAGGAGGTACTGTGGGACATTTTGATACAGTTAGATAATGTGTGCACCATCATGTGCCAACATTTTATGAGTAGGACTGCGCTTTTCTAGAATTGCTAGATGTAGGTGTGAGTGAAGCTTCAATGTTGCATATATTTAATTCTCTTCAAAAATATGTTTCTTGTGTATGTTGTGTTTTCTACTATCTAAAACTGTAATCCACATCAGAACTGGTTATCAAATCTCCTGGGATGCTTGCATAAGAATTGAAATAGATAAAAAGCATCTGCAAGTTAACATGCCAGGCATTTTTCTGGTTTCTAGCGGTCCCACTTCACACTGTGAGAATAGTCCTGGCTGCCTCTAGCCTGGGAAACTTTGCATGGTGCTTTCATCTTTGTAACACTTCCTTCTCTCTCTGACAGCACCAGGAACAGGGCCTGTTTGCACTGCAGTGAATGAGATAATTTTCCAAGGTGGGAGTGCAATGCACCAGGGATTAGCTGATATTTAAAGAACATGAATGAAAGCAGCAAACACCTCACCAGGGCGGGCCGCACGGACCTTTGGGCAGTTATTCCCTTGTAGGATTTGAAGTTTTATTCGCAGCTGATTAGGTAAACTGGAGTCATTTGTCCCCTAGGTGTGTCCCTACCTGCGAGGAGAGGTGGCCAGTAAGTGTCAGCTGAGGCACCGAAGGCTGCGATGCACCAGCCCGGTGCCCTGTGAGGACGGCCTAGTGGAAACACTCAGTGCATGCGAGTTTACTTTTCAGACCTAATGATTACTTCAAGTCAGGGATTTTAACTTTGTCAGAAACTTGAGTTGTAAAACAGATTGGTCTCCTGAAAACTTCCCTGTCAATCAAGAGCCTTCATTTTCAATCTGGAATACATCACTAATTCTTAAACCCCTGACCTCTTTTGGCTTTGATTTTTTTACAAAATCTAAAGCAATATATAACCAATACGAAATCTAAACACTTACAGAGTTTGCTATTGCCAGGCACTGTTTTAGCTATTTTACATGTATTACCTCATTTAATCCTCATAACAGCTCTGAGGTAGAGTCTGTTATTGTGCCATTTTATAGATGAGGAGACTGAGGCATAGAGAGATGAAATAATTTGATCAGGGTCATACAAGCTAATAAGTAGTGAAGCAGGTACTTGCCTCCAATCAGACTCATTCTAGAATTCCCTTCTCTTGACTGCTATACTATACTGTCTTCAAAAAATGTAATGCAAATCTCCCTTATTTCTTTGCACTTGGCTTGACTGTGAACACACATTTCCTCTTTTATGGGAGATATTTGAACCAATGAATGTGAATACTATTTTTCTGGGCTTAGATATGTTTTGGGGAGCTTGAATAAAGCACCTCATCTGTGCTACTTGTGAATTACTTTCTAGAGCAGCATGAGTTCATACCTAGATACATGTGTTCTCAGAGGCACTGCATATACTTATACAAGTGAATAATGTGCAATCATAGGGGTGCCACTTACATAGACTACCATGGTCATGATGGCCCTGACATTGTGCAGTGTGCAGCCTATGCAACTGTCTGTGCAGCCCTTTAAAAGCTGCCTGCCAGCCTTATTTAGATAACTTTCAGGAACATACAGAAAATGAATATACCTCTGGTCATAGTTCATGCTTTATAGGCTTACCTCAGTGCATCAAAGCTACCTTTCAGTTAAAAATGTATTAATGAAAAAATAAAAAATATTATATAGAACATGTCTGTATATTAAAATATCCATGTAAAAGCAGCAGCTACCAGATAAGTAAAGAAGCTGTTAGGGTGGCAGCTGAACAATCAAAGTAAGTACCTGTACTCATTTCTAATTTAGATGGACCTTCGTAGCCAGACTGTGGATGTTACACTTAACAAAATCATCAGCTTTGTAACTTTGCAAACTAGACACTGACACAATAGAATCAGAAAATAAAAACCAAATGGAAATATTTCAACTGTCATTTAGCTTGAAACGAGCAAAACTCGCTCACACATCAGACTTCAGGGATTCATGGATGCTCTTTAATGAAGTACCGGTTGTGGTTAAAAATCAGGCAACACTTGGAAATTTTTATGAGACAGGCAGAATACTTTATGGATGAAGTGAAACAGAGCCCTCAAACTGTTTGATCAATGAAAGATATTCAATAGTACATGGGTTATGTAGCATTTATACTACTTAGTTTTAGGAAATAATGAGTTAACTGGCTAAAATAAAAAGCTCTCTTTTTAAGCAGCTTTAATTAGGTAAAAGTCAATGCTTAATAGTCTGTTAAAGCATTATTTTAAAAATTAGTGAAGTGGAATTAATTGTAAGCTAACAGTCTTAAGTTTGTGTGGTGTAGGTCTCTGCAATTACGATGGTTATTGCCACCTTTATTAAGGGAAGAGAGCTAGCACAGGGCATGATGTGGAGTTCAGAGCACATTTGAATTCTATTCCTTTAACTGCTCACAGCAGTGCTGCATGCATCAGCAGTCATCAGGGCTGTAGCAGGGTGTCAGCAAAGTGACACATAACCACACTGTCTCTTGCTACTGTGTCACTCTTCAGTTAGAAAGTTGAGTATTGATAGTAGGATGAGGATTTAAGCGTCTTGAGGGCGGGAAGATCCATCTGTTTCTTGACTGCTCTATCCCCAGGGCCTGGCACCCAGTGAAATGAATGAACTGTTTTCTGATCTGACTGCATGCATATTCTGTGTACTCATGAGGCATAGGTCTGTTTCTGTGAACAGCTTTACTATATGTGGTGTCTTTTAATGACTTGGACTTCTTTTATATTGTACTTATTTTTGTTTTATGTTGTGACCTTGAGGCCAGTTAGCCACCCAAGTTTCATCTGACAGACATGTTTGGTAGTTGATTATAGCAATTAAAGTTTTATCTATTGGTTAAAATTCAAAAGTTATCAGCCATCTGTGAAAACCACTGCACTATCGACCACAGACCAAGGAGGATTTTCATCTAATGAAAAACAAAGACATTATATTAAGATCCTAATACCAGAAGGCGGGCATTCAGAGAATGTCTTAGTTTGCTCAGGTTGCTATAACACAATACCTTAGGCTAAGTAATATATAAACAACAGAAATTGATTGCTTATGGTTTTGGAGTCTAAGATCAAGGCCTCAGCAGAGTTGGTGTTCCGTGAGGACTCCTTCCCCATAGATGGTGCCTTCTATGGAGGGTCACAGGTGGAAAGGACAAGGCAGCTCTCCGGGGCTCTTTTGTAAGATCCTGATCAAAAGCACTGATCCCATTCATGAGGGTGCAGCCTTTGTGACCTAATAATCTCCCAAAGGCCCCACGTTCTAATACCATCACCTTGCTGATTAGGTGAATTGTTTTTCTGCTATGATATTTTTGTTAACATAAGAATCATTTCGGTAACATAAAATATGATAGTCATTAAACATGGTGGCCAAGTTAGCATTATCATATTAGCTCTAGTTAGCTGTAATTGAATTTTTATATTTTGTGCAATTGTCAAAACCAACCTTTACTATATATATTAATACACAACTGTGGACTTTAAAAGTGTTAATAATTCGGTCTTCTAGGACTCCTGGATTCTCAGAAATCATTTGCACATAATTTTTGTCATTCTGAAGCGTACTCATTTCACAGATGAAAAAACTAAGGCACAGAGCGGTTGTGTGGGGCCCAGGAGTTAACTATCAAATGTAACTGAAGACTCATGATTCAATGTATTGTATTCTTTCTAGTCTACAGTGCTGTGTATACCAAGAATCCTCATTAAGTACAACATAGCCACCCATTAGCAAACCTGAGATAACTAGAAAGCCTTAGTTATATGTACATAGGTATATAATTTCTTCCTTGCTGGGGCAACCTTTGGAACTCTCTTAGGGCAGGAATCTAAGAAGAAAATCAATGTATCCCTCTTACCATAGGCAAAGCAGCATTTCTTAATTTTCAACTTGTATCCTCTGCCCCACTCTCACTTATTTTGTAAGAAGAGTCATTGATGCCAAGTCAGGCCACCATAATGGCTACTTTTAATTACTGTATCTCCAGTCTTACACTAGACCTTGCCATTCTATGTGATGGTAGAGGGGTCACACCTTACTGTAGTGACTATAGTGCAGTTGTATGTGCAATGTTTGGTTGTTTTATGAATGTTGGAGAGAATTTGTACTGTAGGACACAGAGTCTTAAGGTTTTATGTGTTGGGCTGAGGATCCCATTTATATATATGGCAGATTTCTAGAGCTGATGTTGACAGCCATAATGTTAACACATTTTCAAAGCAAAGAAAGTTGGATGGAAGAGTTATGAAGAGAAAATATTGGTGATGATAGGGGGCACTTCCGAATGATATTGAAAATAATATTCCAGGAGAGAATTTGATTAGGTACAAAATGCAAACTGAGTACACTGCTTTCCTATGAAAACAATGAAGACTCTTTACTAAGAATGAGATATTCTGCTTTTTTGGAAGCAGTGGCATGAGCATTCTGCAGGATTTCAAATAGTTAAATAATTATTACGCCTTGGCCCAGGAGTCAGCCTGTCTGCAGAGAAGAAGCGAATATTAAGTACCTAAAGCCTTTGCTCTGAGGTCTGTGTTGGGGGGAGGATGTTTGTAGTAAGGTTTGGGTCTAGGGCATGCATTCATAAACTATAGAGGTATGTGAACTATGCCTGGAAGCTGCCATTTTTGTTTCCTCTGGAAGTTCCAGGGTAGAAGGAACCATCATAGTCTCCACCCATTACCTCAATAACATCCCTGAACTATATCTGGGCTATAGTTCCAGCAACTGACCAGAGGCACTCTGTGCCTCATCAAATTATAGTTAATCTTCCTTTTTCCTTTCTCTCTCTCTGACTTATATAAATCAAGTATAGTCCTTAGTAAATATCTGAAGAGGTAATTTCCTATTAAATGGGAATAGTAATAGAGGAATTCTATCTGTACAGTTTATACTTGTTTTGGTAAATGACTGATCTCTTGTAAAACTTGAGAGCTTTTTCTGGGCTATTCAGTGTGCATAATGAATATTGATATCTTAGGGCTTTAAAAAATAGCTTCCTTATGTAGGAGTGAGTGTGCTTGGAGACCAGTTTGAGAATTTTGAAAAAAAAATTTAATGTCAAAGTAGGATTTAATTTAAACTTTAGCGTCTTCATCTTAACCCTCTTTCAACTTCTCCAGAACAGTTATTAGCATAAAAGCTTAATGATTTACATCTGAAGGTTATGTATGTGCTGAGGAAATTCAGTGTTGATTCTAAATACTTCTTAGTCATCCTTAAACCCAGCTTGAAGCTCTAGGGTGCTTAAGCGTAGCTCGTTATTACAGAAGTAAGTCATCAGTGAATTGTTTGGCAAACAGCAGTTTGTAGTGGTTTTTCTCTAACTTAGCCTCTTTCAGAAGTGTCTGCATTTTTCAGGAAAATTATCTGTTCATATTTTGAGGATAAAAAATAGCATTGAAGGTACTTTTAGTGCAGATTTGCTGGGGCTATTTTGGTGGTCCTGAATTCTTTTTATTTTAAAAAGGAATATTAATATTGGTCTCCCCATTATACTTCTTGGAATTCCTTACCTGCTGATACCTGACACCCTTGCCTCTGTGGGGGAGTTTCCCATTATTGGGGTTTCCTCAGGCCCCAACCCTCCTGTCTCTTCTGCCTCCCCTCCTCCAAGGCATTGGTGTCTTCCTAGCTTGATCATCTGCCCCTTCCTTCCCCCTGTCCTCCTTTCCTTTTTAGTTGTGGTGAAAAACATGATACAAAATTTACCATCTTAATCATTTCTAAGTAGATAGTTCTCGGGGGTGTTTTGTTATTGTTTTATATTATGAATTTTAATTTTAAAATGTTCACATGTTTATTAGCTGCATCTCTACAGCCAAGATCTAACCTACTTCAGGGCTTGGGCCACATGTTGTCCTTCTCACTACATTCAGTCAATGCATCCATTATGTGCCTGTTATTTCCAAGCACTCTGTTTTGCATTCCTGACTTTCTTGAGCACATAGCAGATGTTAAACATCTGATCACTGAGTTTCAGAAATTTTTTTTTAGGAATGATTTTCAGTGGTAAAATTTGAAAACAGCTTGTGTGAGTAGTCATAGCTCATTCTTTTAAAAATAAATGCCAAATAAGAATTGGATTATCGTGGGGAAGTCTCTCACTTAAGAAAAATCATTGTAGAGTAATACCGATTGAGATTTTCATTTCCTTTCAGCAGGACTGGTAGGATAGATACTGTGTATGTGTGTGTGTGTGTGTTTTCTTAAACTATAATGTTGATTAGTTTCTTTTTTAATTACTCTGCCATCTCAAGAATACATTTATTGTCATTTTAGATTGCTGGGTCAGGAATGAAAGTTTGAGTGTGTTTGATTTCAGTCCTGAACTCTCATATATTATGTTTCTGGGGAGTGAGCTTGGTTTTAATATAACTTTCTATTTGGGGGATTTTAGAAGTTAATGCATAAAATAGTGTTCCCTTTGCATGAATGGGTGAAATTTTGTGGTGTTCAAACTGTTGTATTAGAGATGTGAATGCCTAATCATAACATTAAATTCTGTCAACTATCTTTAATATTTAAGCAGGTTACCATGGATAGAAATATTTCTTGAAAAGCTAGTCTTTTTTTTTTTTTTTTTTTAATGTAGTTGCTTCACAGTCCTTAGGCGCACAGCAAATGCCAGAACTGCTCTAATTAGGTCAGATGTTTCTCATTAGCTTGTAACAGTCTTGGATGGATGGATGGATGGATGGATGGATGCATAGCAGATGGATTGACCCAGGATAGACACTTTAATCGACCCCTCACCACTGTCACACTACACATATATAACTCCCTGGCTACACTGAATCTTAAAGACTACACATACCACTAATATTGTACTGATTGAAACTGCTCGTTTCAATTCCTAACAGACTGTCTCTGTCTTTCTTAATAGCCTGTGAATATCTGCAGAGCAAGGGCTGACTTACCTGTTTTGTTAGTGCCTAGCATGGAGTAGACACAGAACAAGTGTCTATAAATTGAAGTAACAGTGTGATGGCTTATGAAAGCAAAATCAAATGCAGAATATTTGTATATTTTATTTCAGAATATTTATATTTCAGTAAGTTAATGCTCACTCTTAAGTAAAGCAATGGGAAAAACATCCTCTAATATGTACTTTTTCTTGTAATAATCTACTGATGGCATATTTTTATTAGCATTCCTTGGAATTATTCAGTAAGCATTTACAAAGGATCCTGTATACAGTAGATAATTAGTATTTTGATGAATAAAAGATGAACACTTTTCCTAATATACCTCATAGAAATGTAAATATATTATTGATATTCCTGTCATTGATGTTAACATTAATAAAATATCATGGAACGGCTGGTTTCAATTTACCATTTTTGAGAAAAATGGCATATGCATGGTAGTCTTTAAATTAATCATTGTCATTAAGGATTTGTATATTCTGTTTGTTCCCAGATATCATGGTCTTGTGGGGAGGATAGAATATTCCTCAGCAACCTCTTACACTTTTTTTTAACACGTTGGTTCCGTGTTCACACCTGTGAGTTTAGGTGATAGTGCTGTGAGATACTTTTAGGATGCTATTTTTTGCGTGAACAAACAGAGGCTAGGCTTAGAGGAAAGCATACCAGTTTTTTCTTGCTGCATAACAAATTTCCACAGACAGCACCCATTTCTTAGCTCTGTGGCTCCAAGTCTGCCATGGCTCAGCAGGGTTCTCTGTCAGGGTCTCCAATGCAAGGAGTTGGCTACACGGCCCTCTCAAGTAAGGCCATGGGGAAGAATCTGCTCCCGAGCGCTCATTCAGGTTGTCAGCAGGGCTGAGGTCTCTGTTTCCTGGCCGCAGGCCGAGGACTGAAGTTTCTAGAAGCTCCTAGAAGCCCTTGCATTTGTTTGCTGTGGGCCTTCTCAGGAACATTGCAGCCAACAGCAGGATCCCTCATCAGATTCCCGTCAGACTTCAAATCTCTTTGGATTCTTTTCTGTGACTAGCCAAAGGAAGCTCTTTTAAAGGGCCCTTGAAATTAGGCTACGCCCATCCAGATAATCTCTCTGTCTTGAGGTCACTGTGGCACATACCTGCCAATCATGGGAGTCAAATCCATGGTATTTACTAGCCAAGGGATTACACACAGGGCATACACCAGGGGGTGGGAAGTCCTGGCCCCTCTTTGAATTCTGCTTCCATGGAAAGGTCAGTTAAGATGCTTGGGAAATGCTGCCAAATTTACCGCAGCGTTTATACTGCTTCTACTTTGAGATGCTGAAGACCGTGCTCTAAGAACTCTATTCTTGTTTAACCTTACTGTGTTTCTATGGGAAAGGAAAGCAGTGCTCTGTCCTTGGCATACAGAGATGTTCTTAATTTATAGTCAGTAGGGCTGAGGGTTTGATGCTTATGATTTCCATTCATTGAACTGTATTCTTTCAGCCAATCACTCCTGGGCCAGTGGTACCCAGATGAGGACTGTAGTCAGATGTGCAGGTTTGCAATGAACGTAGAAACCAAACTGACCCTTGTTAAGGGCTTAACCTAGGCTAAGAACTTGACAAGCTAGGCCACAGGGAGCTGCCCTGAGTTCAAGACCAGAGGAGTGACTTGTCAAAATCACTGTTTTGGGCAGATTAACCTTGAAGCTATGTGAATGGTAAGAGGGGAGAAGCCAGAAGCAAAAGCCAGCCAGGAATTCAGAAATAAATGCTCATTTATCAGTGGTAAGGGAGATTTAGAAATGTATTGTGTTCCTTGAATTGCTACGATCAATGGTGGTAGTGCTGGGAAAATGAAAAAGACTGAGGAAGTGTTAGTAAGCTATAAGACAAAATCAGGCTGCTTGTTAGGACTTGTGAGCACCTGGGTAGCCTATGTTTACTTTTTGGAGAGACCATATGCTCGTGACTTTCAGGGTGCATTGTTCAGGTAAATCATCAATTTGTGTATGGGACTTGCAAATATATAACATTTGGCATTTCAAATGGTAAAAGATACTATGGAGAAAGATAAAGCAGGAATGAGGATAGATGCATATTAGTATTAAGTGCATATCAATTTGTGGCTTTTAAAAATCACCTAAAATAAGTTGTTAACCAGAGGCACATGGGTTGGAATGGATATAAATGTGTATTTTACATGGAGTTGTATTTCACATTTATGGCGTTTGGCCATGTGCTCTCCCCTACCTCTTTCAAAAAGCAACATTCGTTTAAATGAGGTGGATAATGGATCTATAACATTTATTATTCTGATGATAGGATGTTCATTGCTTCGAATACCTTACTTCTCTCTGTTTGATCATTAACCTAATCACATACTCTAATTTTCCTAGAGTCAGTATTCAAAGGGTGTTTGGCTTTTACTTCCTTTTCCTTCCACTGTTTGAAGAATTTTTGAAATAAAAAAACAAAACATAGGAATCATCTGTGAGGCTGGACACTGGACAGAGAACACATCTGTTTCATGTAAGTATAAAATGCTGGCTTTACAAATATTCAATGTGGAGTTCTCACCACATAGTTGACTGAAATTTTCCATGTTTGCAGTGGAACTTGAAATGAAAATAGAACTATATAGCTTTGTTACCATGGGAAGGGATAACATTTAATTCCATCCTTTGTGACTCAACAAAGTTCTGATGCAATGCAATGACAGTAGAAACAGATCATAGAAAGCAGTATAGAGATGTTGAGATCCTGATGTTTTAAAAGTAAACCTACATGGTAAATAGTAGACTAATTCAATAATTATTTATTGATAACTTATTTATCAATAAATATTCAATAAATATTTATTGAACAGGGTACTGTTCTGCAGTCTGGGGATATAGCAGGAAACAAAAAATGTCCTGTCCTTGTGAGGCTTATATTTGAGTGAAATGAAGCAGAGAATAAATAAATATATAACATATTTGTCACTCAAATGGTAAAAAGTACTGCAGAGGAACACAAAGCAGGAATGGAGATAGATGTATATTGTATATTGCAGGGATGGGATAGGGTAGCGATTTTAGAAAGCGTGGTAGACAGAGTTCTAAGATGGCCCTTGCAATGGTTGGTTATAAGCCTGATAGAGTGTGGTGAGGGTGATGGACTCTTACTGCTGTGATTAGGTTGCAGTATATGAAACTATCAGCTGACTGCAGTAGAGAGTCTTGCTGGCCTTGCAGAAGTGAGATGCCATGTTTAAGAGAGTCTACAAGAGACCAATAAGACAGCTACAGACATAGATTGCAAGGGATCGGTGGCTTGGGCCAGGGGTTGACTGTCAGGTGGTGAGGAATGGTCGGGTTCTGGAAAGACTGTAACAGAAAGTATAAGATTTAATGACAACTTGACTGGGTGGTGTGATAGAAAGAGGAACAGAAATACTCCTGAGTTTCTGGCCAACACAGCAGGAAGAAAGATGCTGCCATTAACTGACAGAGAAGAGTGTGGTGGGGACAGTTTTAGGAGAGATCAGGAACTCAGTTTGAGATGCTGATGACATGCAATGGAGACATGGAGTTGGCCATTGGATACACCAATCTGGTGTTTTGGAAAGATGGCCTAGAGATGTGAATGAGGAAGTCATTAGCATATTTATCATATCTAAAGCTATGAGGTCCCTAAGGCAGTCAATATAGATAGGCAAGAAAAATATTTTAGACCAGAGTTTTGGTGCTCCAGTAAAATATTTTCAATTATTTTATCTCCATGATTTTAATGTTTCATTATTAACTTTTGTTCAATATTTGGTTCAACTTAAAATGTTTTTCTATTCCCTTCTAGAACTTCAGCTCACTTAAAAAATTTTTCTGTTTGTGTTTGGTATATTGTATTATGTATTTAATGGAGAAGAAAAATCTTAGACAAACTAAATTGAATGTAGGTTACTTGAGAAATGAATGATTCTCAATTGGGAAGCCCCTGAACCAGCACAGGTTCAGAACTCCAGTGCTACCACGTGGTGGAATATTTATGGACAGAAAAAAGAAAGTGGTGTACAGGAAACTGAAGTGAGGTGCAGAAACAACCAGATTAGTTACAGCTCAGTGTTTGCCTTATTTGAACTTGGTTTGTACAAGTGGCTGCCTTTGATTGGCCAAAACATCTACACAAGAGTAGATGACAGTCTGTTTACACATCCAATTAGGTTACAGTTTACTATGAACTGAAGAACCTTTAGGCCAAACTTAAAATGCATAAGGAGGCAGCTATAGGCTAAATTTAATTTAATAATTAGATATGAGGGGAGTGGAGGTGGGAAGATGGATATGAAACCACAAGATATGACATCTCCTGATGGGAAGATTCTAGCACCAGCTAGAAACAGTCTACACCCATGGTAGCCTCCTTCCAGAGGGCAAATAGATATATCCATCGAACATCTCCTTCCAATCCCAGATGAACAAAATCAAGCAGAGTATTTCTATACTTCTCCCTAGTCCTCAATTTCATTAGCAAAGAATCAGTGTGGTTTTTCAAAATGGAATTTATGGAAGACCCATGGCTAGCTGGGTGTAATTTGCTATATATCTTCAGTTATAACTGTTTAAACAAATAGATACACAGAATTAGGAAGATAGACTGTCAGTGAGGATAGACAGAAGATTGAGACTGCAAGAACAGAGCCTTTGAGAGTAGATGAGAGCATCTCATCGGGAGCCCTTGGGAATCTACCTTTGCTGAGTGCACTGGGGCCAGTATGTTTGCAGCTAGACGCTTGTAAGAATTGATGGCAGGAATGGGGAGAACTATGTCACTCTAAAGCAAAAGACCTCTACCAGTAGATCTACTTTTTTTTTCCCCCCGAGACAGAGTCTTGCTCTGTTGCCCAGGCTGGAGTGCAATGGTGCAATCTTGGCTCACTGCAAGCTCCGCCTCCCGGGTTCATGCCATTCTCCTGCCTCACCCTCCCAAGTAGCTGGGACTACAGGTGCCCGCCACCATGCCCAGCTAATTTTTTGTATTTTTAGTAGAGATGGGGTTTCACTGTGTTAGCCGGGATGCTCTCGATCTCCTGACCTCGTCGTCCACCTGCCTCAGCCTCCCTGTAGATCTATTTTTTATGTAAGTAATCCCTGTAATTAATAAATTTCTTTTTTAGGCTAGTTACATCTTTACTCATATATCTTAAAAATTAACAGTTATTTCATAGCACTTTCTCAAGTCCTATTTTCCTGCTTTTTTTTTTTTTACCTGATATTAGAGAAAGCTGTTTAGTTACTGAATTGCTTCAAATGGTAAGTAATTCTCCACAGTGGTACTATTTTTTAAAGATCCATACAGATCGTGATATAACATCTTTGGGAACTGAAATAATTATTCTTACCCTTGCTTGTTCCAAAAAGGACTGCAGCAGCAACCTTTGAGAGTTTGGGTTTTCAGTAGTTTATCTACTGTAATGAGGACATTGGCCCAGGGCAGCCAGCAGAGCTGACCTTGTCACTGTGGCGAGTTAGCAGCGGGATCAGAGAGCAGCGTGGTGTCACTGTGTACACTCTGATTTTCAGTGCTAAAAGTCCAGAATAGCTCTCTACTTGACCTGCCATGGGCATTTGCTCAGATCTGACCAGCAGATGTGCACTGTTGAGGATCTGGTTTTAGCAGACTGCGTTGGAATAGGTTTGAAAAGGTCTACCCTTCTTATACCTTGATACATCTTTTTCTGTCTTTTCTATTTATACCTTTTTGGTATTTAAGTAGATACCATTCCTGATCTACAGATTATATTTTAATTGATTTTCCTTAAACCTGTGGAAACAAAGTATTTTGTGTCATTTGAGAAAAATACAGCAAGCTTTTCTCTGCTCCTCTTACTGTTTTGTATGTTTTTCAAAGCATGGCATTTTCAGTGCTCTTTTGAAGTTCAGTGAATCAATTGAGCTCTTACGTGACAGCAGTGACTTTTTTCTTCTAAGGTACACTGGCCTTGTTGAGAGCCAATCCTGGTCAAATGAAGCATCCTCTTATAAGTAGAACACTTTCTTTAGCCATCTGGAGTCACACATGGGACCCACTCTACTTCTAGCTGTGATCCGCATTGACACCTGTTAATATGCTCTGTGCAAGAAAGGATAAACACCCTCAAATCTCATGTTTCATGATAAAAGCTAACAATTTGCAGAAACTGGAGAGAAACATTTGACTGCATCAAAAGTTGTACAGTTGGAGACAAAGGGTTTCATATTTATGCCCTGAAGTTTCAGCTTCCAGTATTTATTAGAGATGGGATTCCACAGGATCTTTTAGTCTTGCCTAGATCAGGGGTTGGCAAACCATTGCCTGTGTGCCAGATCCAACCCTCTGTCTGTTGTGTAAATAAAGTTTTATTGGCAGACAGCCATGATCATTTGTTTATGTGTTGGCTATGGCTGGTTTCACTACAGTGGTGGAGTTGAGAGGTCATGAGAGACTGTCCTGCAAGGCATAAAGTATTTACTATCGGGTTCTTTATGAAAAAGTTCACTAATCCCTAGTTTAGTATATATAACTTTTTTAAAAACTAAAAATTTTCAGTCACTAAATAATTTTGTAATAATTGATATTTTTAGCTTTGTCAGCATGAATCCATCTAGAAGATGGTTTAAAATAAGTACAATTTAAATATTTGGCTTTCTAATGCCATTTCAATTTCTGCAGGTTGTTAAAATCTAACTTAAGAAGCGTAATGTAATTGTATAATAAAGTCAGACTACGAGAGAGCACTGACATTTTATATAAAACTAAGTATTAGGTTGCATTTTCATATAGCCTGATAACATTTAAAACTAAAATCTTCATGAAGGCATAATTCATCTATCTGCTAAGTGCTCCCTTATAAATTACCCAAGATGACATGTTTATGGCCAAACATGAAGGTTGGATTTGCTTTGACTGAAATCGCTTGAAAACTTAGTTTGTTCAGGTTCATGTGCGTGCATTTCTGTGAAAATTTCAGCATTTCTTTCTGGTAGGTTAAATTGTCATATGGTGCATAATTTATTTGAACTGATACTCAGTTTCTTGTAGGCTTTTGGTTGTTGATGTGTGTTCCAGTGTGGTAACGGTGGGTCCCCTTTCCCAGCGTTTTCCATCCCACCCTTGCTGTAACAGCAGGATGTAGTCACAGGGTCTGGAACCCTGCATGTGTGTTCTCTCCGTCACTTCTTGCGCTTTGGTGACTCAGGTGGGATGCACGGCCGAAAATGGGGAGGCCCTATGTTTTTAGTGGAAATGATCTGCCTTTCTTTCTGTCTAGAGCTGGTAAATGAGGGCAACACAGGAATGGCATGAAGTGCTGCAGAGTGTAATTACCGCTTGATTTATTTACACCATGGCCGAGGGGTGAGTCCACTGCCATGACAGGACACTCAGCTGGGCTCCCTGGTCATGGGCTGTCTGGAGGGCTCTGCTTCCCTTTGCTGATCCTGCACTTGGTCACTGCCCTCCTTGGTGAGAGCACTGGACAGACGAGCTCTCCAGGGTGACCTGGCTGGGTCCCCTCGAGCACACACTGTGGGCACACATACAAAAGTGCTGGGCTTGTTGATGGAGTGCCTGGGAATTGTCAGACATGGACCTGCTCACGCATGTGTGCACAAACACAGGGCACATTTAGGCAACTGAGCCCAACATTTTTGGTAAGACTGCCCTTCTGTATTTCCTAGCCATTGGGAAATTTGACTATAGTTCATTTTCCTAAAGAATATGACTTTCAATTTTTCTTATTTTTTATACTGCCGTGAACCAACCTTAAGGATCCAAATTCTCTCAAACAGACTTTTTTAAATCAAGAATTCCCCTTTTCTCAGCCTCCACCCTTTTCTCTGTCACCATCTTAAGCCCCTAGGAAGGCCATGCAGTTCAGAAATAGTGATGTGGCTTCGTGGTTCAAAGGCACCTCTTGGGGTCCACTGCCAGCATGCTCCAGTTCCACCTCTTACCAGTTGGTAGTCCTGAAGAGGTTAGTTCCATCAGTTGCTCAACTGTAACATGGTGACAGTAGTATCTGCTTCATGGAACGTTGCAAGGATTAAATGAATTAATGCCTTTTGGCATGGGGCCAGGCACATGGAAGGTGCTCAATAAAGGTTAGCTATTCCTGGGCTGTCGCTAAATGACTCACCTGGTGCTTGTGTTACTTTGCTTCCTCCTGCACTCCACAGGGGTGGCCTCCAACCTGCATTGCTTTGACTTGTCCTATTAGTGTCACTGAGACCATTTGGCCCTGTGGGGCCATGGGGAGGGGATAATATGTCATGGACATGTTTTAGAATTGTCTGCATGTGACTTTATTACTGTTTTTTACATTCTCTACAGACAGTGCACACCCTTATTAGTTGCAGGGTGGTTGCTTTCACCTTCTCTCCTTTTGAAGCTATGAAATTGCTATAGTGACAGCTGTTATTATTTAAGAAGTAGCTGGATCTTAATGAAATTATTTAACTTAAAGTCATGTAGTGAGGAAGGAACAGAACAGATAGTCAAACCCAAGACTGTTTTTAAAGACTTCTTTGACCTCAAAATGCTTAGCTGTGAGTTTAAGAATGATATCAGAGATGAAAAGGAAAAAAAAAAAAAAAAAAGACAATTGTGAATACTACAGTCATATAAAATATATATTAATTTCCTCCTGAAAATGGCTTTATTAGAAACGTGGGACAAATAAAAGAAAAAATGGTAAGATAAAAGCTGAAGAGGCAAAAATACAAAAATATTAGTTGAAAACATAAAGAAAGATGTCAAGTGAATGTTAACAGGGATTAACTTTAAAATAAGGCCTATGTATGAATAGGAAGAATTATTCTCAACTCCTTTTAAAATAATCTCAATATCAAGGCACAACATGACATTGGAATACATAAACTATAACCATCATAAATGCATGAGAGCTTGAGTCATTTTTTTCTTTAGATATACATGATATGCTACATATAAATAAGAGGTTGAAAGTTTCAGTGGAATTTAAAATAAAAATAATTTTATTAGGATGATCAAATCAGTAATAAAACCTTTTTTAAAACTTTATAGTAATACCATATTTGTAATGTTTTGTACAATAAGGTTTTCTGAGGTAAAATTTACTGATCTTAAGTGTACAATTTGATACATTCTGACAACTATATATACTCAGGTAATCACCCTAATAAACATATAGAATATTTTCATCATCCCAGCAAATTCTCTCTTGCCACTTATTAATTTTCCCCTTTCACCTCCAGAAGAAATCATTGTTCTGATTCTGTAATCGTGGGTTAGTTGTATTAAAGTAAATGGAATCCTACAGTAAGTGCTCTTTGCACTGGTTCCTTTCATTTAGTAGGATGTCTTTGAGATTCATCTCCAGTAGGATTGCTGCCTTTTATTGATGAATAATATCCATTTTCTGGCTATACCAGTATTTGTTTATCTGTTCTTCTGTGAATGGATATTTGAATTGTTTCCAATTGTGCACTTTGAATGAAGTTGCTGTAAATATTGCTGAATAAGTCTTTTTGTGGACAGGTGTTTTTTATAGACCTTGGGTCATGCCCATGATTGGAACTGCTGGGTCATAGCATAAGGGTTTGGGTAACTTTATAAGAAACTGTCAAAGAAGCTTTCCCATTAGCAGTGTGTGGGAGTTCCAATTGTTTCACCCCATTGCCAACATTTAGTATTGTCTTTTTCTTTTTAGTTATTTGGGTGGCTGTGGAATTGTGTCTCATTATGTTTTTAATTTGCATTTCCCTGATAGCTACTGATACTGAGTACTTTTTCATATGCTTACAGATCATTTGTGTTTGTGAAATGTCTGTTCAAGTCTTTTGCCCCCTTTTTAAGTTTGATTGCTGTTCTTTTGTTACTGATTTGTAGGAGTTATTTTTTTTTTCTGGCTAAGTCATTTTTCAAGTTTATGTGTTGGATGTATTTTCTTTCATCTAGTTTTTTCCTTTTTATTTTCTTCAGTATTATTTGATGAGCAGACATTTTAATTTTTGTTAAAGAGCAATTTATAAATTATTTCAAAACAGTTGATGTTTTTGCAGCTCTACCAAATTTGTACCTACTTTAAGTTTGCAAAAATCATCTCCTGTTTGTTCTAGAGGCTCTATAGTTTAAATTTTTAACTTTTAGATCTGTGATCTACCTCAGATTGATATTTTTGGTGTGAGGTAAGGGTCAGCATTTACTAATTTTTTAAATGTATATCCAATTCCTTCATGATCATTTTTTGAAAATACTTTAAATTTTTCATTGTATTATCTGAGTGCCTTTGTTAAAAATTGATTGTGTAATATATATGTGGATGTATTTATAGTCTGTTTCTTATCTTTTATTGATATGTTTGTTCTTATTAACACTGAAGTGTTGGGATTACAGTGTGTTTATGGAACAATTGAGCTGTCTTTCTGGGGGAGGAGGATACTTTCTTATCAGTAGGAACACAGACAACCTGCCTATCTAGATTTCTCACCGTGGCTCACATTTCCACAAAATGTGAAACATCACTAATGCATGATTCTGACATTGAATTTTGTAGGTGGAATGTGTTATGCAGTTGGATGACTTCAGTTTGTTCAGATATGAAAAATTTGGTGCAGTACATTTCATTTCACTGCAATTTAGGTCAGGGAATAATGCTGAAAGGAAATATGTGTGAAGGCATGAGTGAGCACAGACTACAGAGTGGCCCAAAACTAATAAATCAGAAAGGAAGATAGATTAACTGAAATTCCGATTAATCTCACACAACCGAGACCAATCAGACCAACCAATACTTTAAGTAATAGTGCTTTCGTATTGCTTTTTCTTGGTTGCCAATGGAGTATTTTTTTTCCCTCCCTAACATCTTCCCCAGCAGCACATAGCGTACAGTATATTTTGGGAAAAGGGAAATTATTTTGCGAAAAGTAAAATGACAGGGAAGAAATTCTCTATAAATTTCATTTCTGAAAATGAGGAAATTTTAAGGAAAGAGACAGTTACAAAATCAAAAAAGATCTTTCTTCTCTGTCCCCCTCTCTCAACCTATCCCAAGCTGGGATTTGAGAAAGGAAACCCTTGCCCACCAGTGCAGGGCCCTGGCTCTATCACGTAGGGCCTCTCAAGGATGAGAGCTCAAGTGTTAGTCCTCATCAACGAGACCACCCACGACTGATGGAAGAGCAAGGCCTGTGTGATTTTCTGCTTTCTTTACCCGGAGAAGCCAGGATCCACTCTGTTCTGTGTGGATGGGCTGCACCCATTGAGGGCAAATAAAATTATTTATTTGAGGGCAAATAAAATTAACTGAGAGCACCCCTTCCCCCAACACACAGCATAATGTTCTCAGTATAACAGAACACCAGCTACCGTCTTTCTAAAGTCTGGCATTGATTTATATCACATGTTCAAATTGTTTTTATTCAACTACTATAGAAATAAATGTGAAGATCATGCTTACCCTTTGGGAGAAGATGGTTAAAATTATAAAAGCTTCTTAAGTCTGTAAAACATTGAAAATACCATCAAGCTATCAGGTGGACAGTTCCTGTTGCTGCTCTCTAGACCCCTGGAAGGGTTTTCTGCTCATCTGTCAAATACTTTGTACCATTTATTCCTATTACAGAATATTTCTGTGGCATTACTTTAAAAGCTTTCTATATAATTGACTATGCAAACCAATTGTGTAGGCTTGACTCAGACTTTATGATAAAAAACATTCATCATATGCTATCCCCTGTAAGAGGAATTTAAACTCTCCTCTTCATTAGAAGGCCTGCCTGCAGTGGAATTAAAATAGCTTCTCCTGAATGGGAGCACAGACTTGGTACAGATCATGAGCAGTCATTCAAGAGGAATGTAATCAAATACTTGAAATTTAAATTAGCTTGTAATCTGACTTTGAAAATAAAGTACAAGAGAGACCCAAGAAAGTTTCCTGAAGGTGAATTAATGTCCTTCACACCACTTCCTGTTTCAGAGCTAATAGCATACACATGATAAAAGTATTATAGCAGTGAAACTTATCTTTCCCATGTGCTCCTTCTCCCAGGTCACTGATACTGTGCTTAGAAAAGGTGGCCTACATAGAGAGAACCCACATCTGCAAAAGCAGCTTTCAGACATCACCAGGGATTTACAAACTCTTTCAGCCATGTTTGGAGGAATAACTTCTTTATATTGGGTCCATAAAGCATAAATTGTTAACCCAAGAAAGAGAAAGAACCTTAAATAAGTGACACAGATTTTCTTCTTTATTTAGAAACTATTCTGATGTTCATATTTTTAAAGGATTCTTTCTCTTCAAATACCTTTTCCTCATTCTTGAAGGACACGATACTTTTTTTCTGTTAAAATCACCCAGTGGTAAATGCTGCAGCAGACTGACACTTCTAAAATGAAAAAGGTCCCATCATTATTGCGGCTGCCTTTAGCAAAATTATATAATGAAAAATCATTTCCTTGCTATAAAAGAAGACCATGGAAAAGCATCTCTGCATATATTATTGTATGTAAATTAGGAACAGGAGAAATATAGGGAATCTAGATACAGAGAAATCATCACTGTTTATGAACAGTGTAACATTTCTAAAAAGAAATTGGGGTGATTATTTTCAATAGAAGAAAAGTCTTAGCTTTACAGATAATTACATTCTTAATAGTATAGATGGAATAGAGCTCAGTTTGCTTCAAGGCAGATTTCTGTTAAACAGACTGCATTTGCACATTAATTTCTATTGTGGAAGTTAAAAAATTGGTCCCTAGATATAATAAAACTATCTTTAAAATATACACATATAAATGGAAATATCTTTCAGACAAACCCATTGAACCATTATCTGTTAATGATACTGAGCTGTGATTCACAGATATTTTGAACTGTGGAAGTAAAAATATAGCCAGGAGAGGCAGACACACTGAAATATGATTGCTTTGCTTTACCTCATTTTAAACTCGATTCCCACTATAGTGGTAACAATCCATAAAATTTCAGGAACTTGCCAAGGTTCATGTCAATCTTGAATCATGCTAATGTTTCTAACTTTATATCCAAAGAAATTATTTTCCATTTTCCCCATCACTTAAACTTACTGGCTGCTTTCCAGACATTTGAATCTGGCTATATCTCCCAAGTATATAAGAATATCCTTACATAAAATGAGAGAATTGTCCAAATAACTGAGGAATGGAAATATCTAGGCCTTTCTTAGCAATGAGGACTTGTACCAGCGCCAACAGAGGCTTTCCCTAATGTCTAATAATAATCAGCAAATTGGCTGACAATTCTGAGCTGAACTTTTGGGGCCCAGCCTAATGGTTTGACTGATGGTTGGGAATGGTTAGCACATCAAAATCCTGTTTGCTGAGACTGCTACTTACTAGCTGGTTAACAAAGCTGAGCTGCACCGTGTAGACGGGCAGTAGGCCAGATCCGATGACCACAGCACGGAGCACAAGAATCTCTTAAGACCAAGACTTTAGAGGGGCCACTCATGAAAAATTTACCCCCTCCAGTTTTTACCTTTTCCTTGGGTGGAAGTGGGAAAAAAATACCAAGTTTTTATTAACAATTCATATTCAGTGTTAGTAATGACATGGTAGAAAAATTAAACAATTCAGACAGGTTGACTATCTCTGCCATGCAGAGATAAAAACTATTGATGCTGTAGCCTTTGCCTCACCTCCAACACTGGGGATTACAGTTTGACATGAGATCTGGGCGGAGACACAGACCCAAACCATATCAAAAGGATACCATGGTAAATGCCTTTCTCTAATATTTCTGTACATATCGTCAATTATTTCATTTTTGAGGCATGTGATCCCAACTATTTCCTTAGAATTATATTTCCAAAATGAAATGGCCAGGGGTAAAGGCATACACATTTTTTTAAATTTCAAAAGTTGTTCCAAGTTGCCTCATGGAAAAAGTTGTGCTTAGTTAAGTTCCAGCATTTCTAGATGTTATTAACACAAATTCTTAACAGTATAACAGTTTTCATCTGGATTGTGCTCAGGGCATGAGGGTTATGTATTTATACTATATACATCTTTTCCAGGGAGGGTGTCAGTTTTCCTAGTATTATCTATCATTTGGCCTGGATGTTTTAGTTTTGCCATCATCCGAGTGGGGAGAATTTAGATGATGTTTACTAAGTGTTAGGCACTCCCTAAATGCTTTATGTATGCATTAACTCATTTAGTTAATCCACACAACATCCTCCTCCAAATGTTCCAGATGAAAAAATGGAAGCATAGAAAAGTTAAGTAGTTTACAAAAGGTTACCAGCTAGAAAGTAGCTGGATTGTGATAAAACGTAATAAATGGCATAGAAGGAGAGACATATATGGTGATATTTTTCTAGGAAGATAATTTCTCCCTAGGAATGTCATTTAAGATATAACCCCCGAAGTTTTTATATGACTCTTATCAAGACTGCTATCCTTTAGCCTCTACTAATTTTAAAAGTTTCAGAAAGACCCTAGATGAATTTCATAGCAAATGATGTTCTTTACTTACATATTTGTTTGGATAAAAGTCTAATCTTTCAAAGTGACTAGTGTTGAAACATAATTATGAACATTCATGGCATGCATACTTGAAATTCTTTCATGAATCTTTTTTTTAAAAACAGCAGCATGCTTTACCCATGCAAGATTATATGCCTTGATTTTGGACAGTAAGTGCAGAGATGCATTAAAGAGCTGGTGATGGGGCTGAATGGGACTACTTCAAATTATCAGAACCTTCACATCACTGAAATGGTGGACATTTTGCTGTAGAAGACAAAACTGAAATTTAGGATATTTGCCCATGTATTGTAATTTAAAATTTTATAGAAATTATTCCATGGTCCATATAGAAAGAATTCCAGGTCCTTTACGTGGTACAGAGATGAATAATGAGGTAAACACTTTCATAACCTAGAGGATGCCTGTTAACATCCAAAACCATGGTATGATCTGAGAACAGAAGGGAAGCTAAAGTCTGAGGATGACTTCTGCAACAGAATTCATAGCTCTCATTAAACAATAATATCTATTTATGATTTTAATACCTAATTATTATTAGGTTGTAATATGTCATTATTATGGCTTTATTATATATTAGATTAATCCTATCCAGTTACTATGCCCATGGGATAATTATACATAATTTTTGTGTGTAGGAATGAATTGAGTGTTAGGAATGAATTGAGTCTGGAGTGGCTGAGCAAGTCCTGTAACCCCCCTGGGCCATTTCCATATCTCTAAGTGAGAAGATAAGAATACCTACCCAACAGCATTTTGGGGATTCTCAAAGCAGATACTATATGTGACGTTTTGTTTGCAATTTTAAAGCCCTGTTCAGGTTTAGTCACTGGCATTGTTGAATCTGTCTCCTTTGCTGATTTGGAAGGTCCTTGTCCTCCTCATCCTAACACAGTATTTGGCAAATGATAGGAGTAAATAAATATGAGTTAAACGTCATTATGAGGACAGAGAGGAGGAGCCCTGATGACAAGAAACTGCATGAGAACCAAGTTCCCGCTCCAGTGTGAGAGTCCTAGTAACCTCTTTAATTCATACCCCTTCCCGAGCTTCGTAGTACCCTGCCCCCTTCACCAGTACTGTAAAAAGCAGATCATTTGAGGAAGAAGAAAAACTAGGCTTTGAGAAGACACTTCAGGATGCACAATTGGCTTCTAACCCGAGCCCTGCAGAGAAGACTCAAGTGGTCTGCTCAGGGCTTTTGTACCTGGCAAGGTCATTGTCCAACATCATTGTCCCTCTCAGCGGGCAGCCTCTCTGAGAACTCACACTTAGTATTCGGGGCTGATGCACAGGTACTGGGGAGCCACTGAGGACCTTTTCAGACAGTGAGGCTGCCTCCTGGCACAGGGATGCCAAGTGTCTGTAGGGGAGCTGGGGCCAGGGCTGCTGCCCATGGCCTTTGGAGCAGCAGGAGTGACTTCTAGCAGCCAGTTTCAGTCTGCCCCAGGCCAACCAGGCCACAGCTGAATAAGTGCCTGGTATGCCACACTCTTCACAAAAAAAGAAAGATTGCTGTTTGAGTGTCAGAAACAGAGAAGGAAGGGGCACCAGCTGCCTGGACTCTTGCCCACCAGTTGTCTTGCCCCTCGTAGCCAGAAGGAGACTTTCACAGCCTGGGTATTCTTTTCTTTTCCTCAATGTGGGGTGATCCTGGTGGCTCCCCAGACCCGGCTCGCATTGACTGGGGACAGAGCGGATTGTTGGTTTCGGTGCCCAGCTCTGCCTGCAGTGACTTCATGTTGTGGCTTGAGGTCCCCTGATAGAAATGCTGCTCAGCACTCAGCCCTCCAAGCTGCCCTCCACTCCTTATGTGGGCTGGGTCCCAAGGCTTCTGCTGGACCATGGCTCAAACGCGGGTCCTTTAACATCAGACGCAATAGCCCCACGTGCAGCCAGGCCTCCTTCTCAGGCCCTGGTGCAGTTCATCAGAGCAGAAACAGCTCTCCAGGACCCCTCTCATTAAGGTAGTGTTTGACCAGCAGCTGAAACCGAGATACTTCCTGCTGGAATATTATGATCTCCCTCAAGTTATCCCGGAGCCCTGGCTTTCAACAGAATCATTTTTTATACGTGAACCCTAACTTTTTTCCAAGGCGAAAAAACTGTAACAGTTGTAACAATTCTATATGAAACTTCTGGAAACACAGCCTCATTTTCAGTCTCCAGGGTTAGAGAATGAGAACAGAACTTGAGGAAATCCATGCAGTGCGGCAGAAGGTTTCTGTAGTGCCTGCTCCTCCTTGTCAGTACAGCGAATGTAAAATGTACGCGTCCGCATTCTCTGAGCCAGAAAGAGTAGATGAGGGTTTCGACTTGGAAGATAATGGGAATCTACAAAGATCCAGAAGGAGAGAAGCGGCGGTCAGACCCTCAGGGAGCTTGAGCCAGACAAACCCTTTCCTCCTCTAGTGTGTGTGGTTGTGTCTCCTCCTTCATCCTCCGTCCACTGCCCCCGGCCAGCTTCTCCATGACCTTCACAGCCCTCGAAGGTCTTTCCCCGTGCTCCTGCTGAGGAAGCCAGCAAACCTGCTTCATCCTTAGCCAGATCCTCCACCCCTGTCATGTGAGCATCCTGTGCTGAGCTGCAGTTTACCTGATCTTTATTGCTTGTTTGTTAATCACTTAATGAGCACTCCCACATTACAACAGAAGCTCCTTTAGGAATCAGAATGCTCTGTTACTCCCTACAGTATGTCCAGGATCCAGCACAAGTCCTTACACATAGTAAGGGCCTAACATGATTCACTGAGCAAACAATGATTTTTCAGAATCAAAAGTGTGTTGACTGAAGTTCAAAGACAAGAGGGCTCATTCCAGAGGTTGTATACATAGGCCCCCCCTTAGCCAAGCGGCAATAAGAAAGATTCCCAATGAACTGTTACTCAGCTCCAAAACAAATACTGGGTCTGAACATGTTGAAAGATAAGACCCAAGAAAGGACAGTAGCTTTCTTCTTTTAGAAAGTGTCTGTTTAATGTCGTCTACTAAACAGGCATGAAACAAATTAATTAAACAGCTTTTTCAGTGCCTATTTTGAGCTAGCAGTCTGTTAAATGAAGAGGAAGGCAGAAGCTGTTAGATGTTTCCTAGAGAAATGCCTAGAAGTGTTACTAGCCTGTATCCTGGCAGCCTGCAGGGAGCTGTGCCTTAGGCCAAATCTCTGAAGCCAATTCCTCTTGGAGTTTTTACCTCCTGATGATGGTGATTGCACTCTGATAATTCATGAGGAAGATGCTTCAAGGTAGCACACACAGCTCTCACTTTCTTTAGCCAGTTATCTCCATCACATTTTTCCAGGGTTTGTGTATGTGTTTGCATTCCAGCACAGGTTTTCACTCTTGAATTTATGGACCATGAGTTTCTGTGCTTTCCCTTGAGGTTTATGGTCCATGTCATTCCCTTCACTGGTTTATTTCCCAACAGTTTGTGGTACACAGAGATTGGAGGATGAAGTGCCCCTTCGCCAGTAGTCCTGTTTCTTGGTTACTAATTAATCCCTGTGAAGACTTGGTTCCTCAGAGCAAATCATAATACCTCTTGAGCGTGTCAGCTTTTTGTTTTTTAGCTAAAAAAAAAAAAAAAAAATACAGAAATGGGAAGTTTGCATTTTACCTTTGGATTGGAATTTGACTGGTAGAATATACCCACTTGTAGGAAATATAAAAAAAACACATTGAACATTTACAAATTTGATTAGATCAGCTCAGGACTGCTAATTCTGTAGAACATATTGACAAGAAAGAAATTAAGGGAAAAGAACTGAGAGTTGCATTTGACTGGCTGACTTCTCTCCCTTTTCAACATAAAGTTGTCATTTTAAATTTAATCCAGCTCCTTCCAATTAAAACTTTTCTCAATTTATATTCCATAGAAAACATTTTTGAAATTTGTATCATTAATAAAAAATAATTAGAAACCCTTAATTTCCTGAAAAAATATTTTTAAGATAGGTTTGTATAGAATCAAGTGAAAGTAGTGACTATTATATATCTAAAAAGAAGTAGGTGAAATAATTTGCCTTACAACAGTGAATACCAATAATTGTTCTGTGTGATTAATCAACCCTACCATTAGCTTCTTGGCCTTCATGACTTCTGAATGGTATTTCTGACAGAACTGTACGATGGAGGCGTGCTGAGGTACTCTTTTGAGTGCTGTGATGCTGGAAAGAAAGGGAGACAATATGGAGTGGTTGAGATCACTACTGCTCATAAGAGCTTAATATAGAACCCAGAATCCACCCTGTGCCAGGCCCTGTGCTAAGCACTTACAGCTCATTGACAGTAATTCTTCAAGGTGGCTCCTATCATTGTCTTAGACAAAGAAATGCAGTTATTTGCCCAGGGTCATAGAGCTAGGTAGTGGCAGATCCAGAACTTTAACTGAGGCAGTCTGACTGTGAGAACGCGTCACAGGATTTGGCTTCTAGAAGTAGTTTGGCCGTTCAGTTGTGTAGTGGCCAAATGTGTTTAATTTTTCCTTTTACAATAAGTTCTGAGATCCCTTTTCTGTCCCTTGTAACTGTGAATTAATCACTGTAGTCAAGATTATGAATTTTTACACCTTGATTAGCACTTTCCCGCTATAAATAGCAATTTGCATGGTATTTCCAACTATATTGAAGAGAGATTAATTAGCACTTTATGACAAATATGTGGCAAATTGTTAATTAGGTAAATAAAGTAAGACTCAGATTTTATAGCACCACTATTGTTTTCACAGTATCAATTTTAATATTTATTCTTAGTGCTGGAATCTGATAAGCTTAACTAAGCCGATAGTGCTGTGCATTGATTTAACCACTCTTTGTTTCTCTAGATTTCAGGAAAATAAGAATACACTTTAAAAATCACTTATAGTTTATAAGGTGACACATTAATCCTCAAAGTGACAGGAAGTCGAGATGATTTTGTCTATGAGGTTTAATTTATTAAAATTTCGTTTTCTCCTGTGCTTTGCTCCAATGGCTCTGTGCTAGCAAACCAGCTATAATTAGATTAGCAGCCTGCTAAACGCCGGTGACAGCCTGCGTCTCAGAGAGCATGTGCTGGATTCCGCATGTGCCTTTTCCTTATTGGTTGGTGGCGTTGCTGCTCGCCCGTGTGATAGGTTTCCACAGTAATCTTTATGCTGCATTAGAGACATAGATACAGAGGTGCTGTACTGTGTTCTTGCAACAGTGGAGGTGCTCGGCTGGTAACGTTAAAGAAGGAATAAGGCGCCCGAGAGAAGGCGTTCGTCTTTGTTGTGTAGCATCAGCCGTTAAGGACAGCCAGCTGCGGTGGGAGGTCAGTAAAGGAGACTCAGTTCATGGTAATTACTTTAAGTCTATCTCTCACGAAAAACACGGCCATGCGTGAAATGAAGTGTGTTCATCATGTCATCTGTTTAATCTGATTTTGCTTTGTTAATACCGTGGGTACTCCAGCATTCCATATGAAAATACATTCTCCTGCAGGCTTGCCTGGTAAACAGTTACCCTGTTTACAGTATTCACCAAGGAATCATGTTTTTACCTGGATTCAAGAGTGCATGTGTGTGCTTGGGAGTGATGCTTACCGGCTCGCTTCTGTTTTGGAAAGCCCGATGTTGCATCAGTTTGGGTGTCTTTGTAGGTGCGTTTCAGTACTCAGTGGACTTTGTTTGCATTGAGTCCACACTGTGCTGAATAGTGAATGATCAGGAAGAATTTAGTGAAACACACTCTAATTAGGACAGGGCAGTGACTCTCCTGATGTTGAAGCTGTGCCTTAGCAGAAGTAATGTGCTATTGTTTCTTCAGAGATGTGTGCAGCCTTCATTTTGGATGGTTTTCTTTGTCTCACCTTTTGTAGTTTTTATTAAACCTTTTAAATACAGAGAGGGTTAACATATCCCATTCTGCCAGAGATATTTAAAGTGTATATTTAGCTGTGCTTGAAAGAGAAATTTTCGTCTCGTGGCTTTGTTTAGCAGGGACATTGCGTTAGGAGTTGAAGTCGCAGGAAGGTGGGGTTCTTACCACTTACTTTGTCTACTGTTTGACAACATTTTTATTTCTATTACTTTTTGCCTGAAAATTGATGATCTTAATCTGTGATTAAAAAATGGCATATTCTAAAATAAAAATATTTAAATGGGCAAGACTGAGGTTCAAATATCCCAAACAAATGCAGCATGAGTTTTTCCTTCTCAGTGTCCCTTCTCCATAGTGTCCTGTTTTATACCAAAACTTCCTTTGTTTTTACTTATTCATCAAACTTAAAAATTGATGTCCTTCCCATATCAGGCTGTAGAGTCCACAGAAACTTGTGTATTGAGTCACCAGTCACAGGGCTGGCTGCCAGCCACCATGCGTCTGCTATCACCAGAGCCTTGCTGATCTCTGAAAACCATCAAGAATTATTTCTCTGCTCCTGAAAAGCCAAATGATGCAATTTTAATGATTTGTTCAAATACCTGCTCTGATCTAGAACTATATTCTGGTTAAAGGGATTCAGTATATTCTTTGACAGAGTAAACTTCAGAGTACTTACCAACCGTGCCTCCTTCCCCACTCCACATTCCCTTCCAGGTCCATCCTGGTAGATAGTAAATCATCCAGTGCAAATTGCATCCAAATAACATTTTTAAGGGAAAAAAAATGAATATTATGAAAACTTGCCTTGAATTGTAACAGAGTATCATCTGTAATAAGAAAGTTTGGTAGTTGTTGCTTGTAATACAGTGTCTTTGTGACTTGAACCAGCTGGCGACATTCTCAGTTTTTAGACACCTTATGTGGTGAAATGAACCTGGGAACAGTCGTTCTACTCCACATTCCACTTCCTTGATACAAACCACGCCTGTTCCTATTGCAGAAGATACGCGCCAGTGGCGGAGAGTGCAGTTTCGGTGAAAGTGGTTTTGTTCTTTCCAGAAGTCCAGGCTCCTCTCTCATTTCCCTCCCTCCCTCTGCCTGCTGTGCTCTTCTATGTGGATGTGCAGAAAAACCTTTCTGGGAATCAACAATTAGGCTTGGACACTCATTTTGGGAAGGATAAATTGGTGTGGATCGATCTCTCTCTCTCTGTGTCTCTCTATCTCCTGAAATGCTTCCTAAATTCTGTTAGTCTTAAATAATTTCCAAGAAGGTTTTCTCCACTGTGAAAGCCTTGGGCACACATAAACATTGTCTAGAGTTCCTTTTGGGGGAGCCCCTTTGAGGTGTGTGTCATGGAAAGATGTAGGAAGTAGCTCTAAGTGATGTCAAATCCCTAGGGCTGGGTCTTAAAGACTTTCTGTGTGGAGGAGGAACTTTTTAAAAAATTTAAATATGGATGTATCTGTGTACTGTGTAATGCACCGGCATTATGATATCCCAAAGGGACTTTTAATATACACCGAAGGGGCTTTTTTATAACATAATTAAACAAGTGTTATTTATGTTTTTGTAAAGTAACCAAAATATGTGCTTTTATCTTCTGACGTATCATATCTTAACTTTTTTAAAACTAGATTAAGAAGACTCTTTACATGTTTCTGTGACAAGAAAATAAAAAGAAATTTTTTGGACACTTTAAAATGTTGTTCTTTTTCCTCCTTAAAATTCCATAACTCTATACTGATGACGTTTCTGACCAAACAACAATAGGTCTATCAGCATAAGCATAAATATGATATTTTAAAATTAAAACATTTTCTGTTATAAGGGATACTTTCTAACATTTTCTCCTGAGGTCTAAATAGGAAAAGTGGTCACTAGTTTAAAAATGAAGTCATTTCATGAAAAATATCATGTGCTGCAAAGTAACTGGGCTGAACAAGGTGTGGAAAATATTTGTGAAGAGGAAAGAGAAATGGGTAGGGCATGATATTGCATGTAAGAGTTTCTATGGTAATATCTGTAGGTAGATTTGTGGCTGGTCACTTGGCATCTGTGATAATCCAAAAACCTGATAGATATTTGTCATTAGCAATTGATAAATATTTCAGAGTTGACCTGTTAAAGTTGCCTGGATTGGAAAAATATGAGAACAGGTATTAGGCCTCTTATCTAAGTGTAGTTATTTTTCATTGTAGTATTCTATGGTCATGGACACTCACCATGTGCTAAGCTCTGTGCTAAGCTTTATCGAGAGAAAGAAGGCACAGTGCCTTCCTGTAAGAAGTGACTACTGAGGAAGAGAAGCCGCTAAATTAATAATAATAGGGGTGCATGAGGCAGATAGAGATACATAGTTTGGTGATACCAAGGAGGGGCAACCAGGTTTTTAGAAAGGGGGTGAGGAGTGCCAGGGAGGGCTTCAGGAGAAGAGAGATGTTACCCAACCCATAACTTACTATTTCCTGCCCATCTTGACATCACATTCACAACTCAGCATTAAGTTGAAGCTGGCATAGCTTCATATTCTGTTTTTGTATTTTTTATTGATTTCAATACATGTAAAGTATCATTTCTCTTCTACCTGCTAACTCTTCTCAGAATACACACTAGGTTGTTATATGGAAATATTTTCATAGATTTACATCCTGTGGGAATTGAAGTTTTCTTTAACATATCCAGAATTTAGAAATGCATCTTAGATGCATCACCAAACACTTTGATTGCTATTATACTCTTAAGTAATTTAGTGATTACCTTTGGAACTGTTTGCATTGGCAGGAATTGTCATTTCCTCTTGGCTGCATGTAGACTCCTGAAAGTCATTTATCTTGTATGTGCTCATTAAAGACAAGCTTGTAAAATTTGAGACTGGATTATAACACTTGGATTTCACCTTGAAGGTGTTTGCTTTTCTTATACATTTAATTGGATTTAAATTTTAAATCTTGTCAAATTTGGAGGAGAAGTCCACTTTAGGGGTCACCTATTTGTACAAGATCTTGCCACCAGTAAAATCTCTACATGGAAACAGATCTTGCATTTCTACTTCTATAGATCCTGCATTCAGGTACTCCTCCTAATTCTGTCATGTGTTACCCTAGTCAGGCTTCCACACTTACTTTTTCAAACCCTGTAAAATGTGCAGCTTTACTTTTCCCGCCCTCCAGACCCCACCCCACTGCCTGAGTTGGATGGTAGCCCCTTAGAGCAGCTCTCTAACCCAGTGGACCTCCAGGACAGGAAACAGTTATCTTCTGTTGCTCTCTTGTCTGTGGTTTGTTTTTTCCCTACCTCCTTTGCTACCCCTCTTTAAGTAGCTATTCTCCAACGCTCTGGCCTTCATCAGCTTGCCTGTCCATGACACCGACTTTCCATAGGTGGGCCCATCCATTGCCACACAGTGTCCACTAATCCCCCACACTCACAGCCACACCAGCCTCCTGTGCCTTTGCACAGCGTGGAGAGTGGCGCTGCTGCTCCCCCTGCTGCCTGGAATGTGCTTCCCCAGGGAGCCCATGGCTCCTTCCCCCACTGCCTGAAGGATTTCGCTCTAATGGAGCCACCTCAGTGGGACATTCTGAGATAGTATTTACTGTATTTGTTTATTTCTTTAGTTTCCCCTTTCTGGAATGTAAACTCCATGAGGTCAGAGGTTTTTCGTCTTAACCCCCAGAGCCTTGAACTGTACTTGGTCCATAGAAAGTGTTCAGTCAGTACCTGTTGAATGAATGAGAGAATTAATGATTCCTGGCATGGGGGTGCTACAGTGCAGATGAAGGGTGCTCCTGGGGCAATCAAGAGCTCTGCCGCAGCCAGCTGAGTGGTGCTGTGGAGCCCCTCACTTTGAATGGGCCTCAGTTTCCAGTTCTGTAGACGGGGAGTGTGTACCAGAGGCTCCGAGGCCCCTTAAAACTCTAACACTTTTTCATAGCCCTGGAAATAAGATATGATGTCACATAAAACGTTATTTATGCGACTCATCACAACTTAATGTTATATTCTTCTTTCTGCATAGTTGCTATCCATGGTTAAATGTCTCTTTTAAAAAAGAAACAATAGTTGAAGTGAACAAAACACTTAGTTTCCAAATGAAGTAGTAAAAATTAATGCATTTTGGTGTACTGACGTGTGTGCTATCTTTTTTTAAATATATTGATCAGTTTGTATTTTTATTATTTTTGAGACAGAGTCTCGCTCTGTCATCCAGGCTGGAGTGCAGTGACACGATCTCAGCTCACGGAAACCCCCACCTCCCAGGTTCAAGCGATTCTTGTGCCTCAGCCTCCCAAGTAGCACCACCACACCAAACTAATTTTTGTGTTTGTTTTTTTTTTCTTTTTTTTTTTGTGGTTTGATTGTAGAGACAGGTTTTCACCATGTTGGGCAGGCTGGCCTCCAACTGCTGGCTTCAAGTGATCTGCCCCCCTCGGCCTCCCAAAGTGCTGGGATTACAGTTGTGAGCCATTGCATCCAGCCTGTATTGACTAATTTTTAAAAGAATTACCATTCTCTGTTGCTAAATGTATTTAATAGCCTGCCTATTTTTATCAAATAAAAAGGCAAAAGCAATCTTTTCTTCCTTTGATTTTTTTTTAGCAATTTCCTGCTGCAGAGAGCATTTTAAGAAAGGACAGCATTCCTGTGACCTCTGCCTACCATCCATAAAATACTCATTCTCCTCTCAGGTAAGCATATTGCTTTGCTTTGATCCATTCTGAGAAGGAGGTATTGATTCTCTATGAAAACCTGTGTCATTATTGCACTAAGACAAAGAAGCTGAGGTTTCAGATATTTTGCTGTCTGGCAAAAATAAATAAATACAATGAAATGAAATAAAATACCCACCTTTTGAGGTCCTCTCCAGGACCAAAGTATCAGTGATGGCCATTTGCCGTTCCAAGGGGTTTCATGATACACCTTCTGCATATCTGCTAGTTGTTAGTTTGTTAAATGCTGTGTGCTGTTTATCAGGTAATCCCAATAATTTAGAAGTCCTCTGTGTTTTAAAAAAAAATTATTTTTTTTCAGAGTTGGGGTTTTGCCCTGTTGCCTAGACTGGAGGGCAATGGTGTGTTGCTCGTTGCAGCCTTGAACTCCTGGGGTCAAGTGATCCTGTTGCCTCTGCCTCCTGAGTAATTAAGCCTATGAATGTGCA
Source organism: Piliocolobus tephrosceles (assembly GCF_002776525.5). Lineage (NCBI taxonomy): Eukaryota > Metazoa > Chordata > Mammalia > Primates > Cercopithecidae > Piliocolobus > Piliocolobus tephrosceles. The sequence goes on from NC_045440.1 coordinate 58,900,428, forward strand.
CCACCATGCCTGGCTAATTTTAAAAAAAAAATTTTCATAGAGATGGGGTCTCACTATGTTGCCCAGGCTGATATTAACTCCTGGCTTCAAGCAGTCCTTCCTCCTCACCCTTGCAAATTGTTGGGTTTACAGGCATGAGCCACCTGGCCTGGCCAGAAGTTTCCTCTTTGTGCTTGGGGAATGAGATGGTGGTGCAGGGTCAGCAGCAGGGGCACTGGGAGTGGGTGACCAGGAGAGAGCTTTGCTCCTGAAGGGAGGCAGAGTCGAGAGAGCAGAACTTAAATTCCAGTCCAGGAACTGAGACTGAGGGGGTGGAGTATCTTTGGAGGATGGCCGGCCAGCAGGCCTGGGAATGGCAGGGTGCTTTTCCCCCCATCCCCACTGCTCCCGGGACTCCTTTCTGGTCCCCACAGCTGATGGAGAGCTTGGGAGCATTTTTTCCAGGTCTCTTCCTACAATCAGACGATCTTCCAGGAAGGAGCTAAGGAAGTGAAAGAATGGTGGTCAAAGTACAGATGGTTCCCTCTTTTATGGAGGGACTGAGAGCTCAATAACACCAAATGAGGAGGTTAGAAATGTTTAGGAAAATGAAGACAGCTCTCCAGTTACCTCATTTCCACCACAAGTTGAAAAGTGTAAAGAGCAACCCTCAGGAGAACAGAACCTCAGTCTCAGTGCCCACATTCTGAGTGGCCCCATGCTTGGATTTGATTGACAGCCTTCCTCCAGCTTCCTTTCTAGCATCCATTTGTAATGTACCCTTGCTGATATAGTAAGCCATGTATTTTGTAATTTATTATTATTGCATTATGCAGAATGTTGTCAGGTGATGTAATCGCTTTTCTAGAACCTAAGAATCTAACTTAGGCTGACAAATAAGAATCAGCCTGTGCCGGGCAGAATTGTACAATCTGTAGAAACAGGAATTAAAGAGAAAGCCAGCAACACCCCTCAGTGCTATACTCTGAAGTCTCTCACTCTTATCGCCATCTTACTTATCTTCTTATCTCAGATATAAGAAGCTCTGATACAAAAGCCTGGGGCTCCTGTTGACTGGAAGGAGCTTTGCATCTGCCGTCGCCAGCACTTGTGGAGCTGAGGTTGTAAAACTGCACCCGAGTGCCAGTGTACTTAGTAGGGAATGCCTTCCAACAGTCCCATGTTTTTCATTCTGCACCATTCTAGGGAGCTCATCCATCCTGATTTGCCCATGACTGAGGGATTTCCTGGGACATGGGACTTGGCAGTGCTAGAACTGGGAAGTCAGAGCAAGCCAGGCAGGAAATGTTATTCCCTCTTGTGATCCCACCACCCCTCCTCTCTCTTGTACATGGCTGGGTGATGTTCTGCTCACCAGGATGGTTGCCGACAGCAGTTGTTCGCAGCCATGGTGGCCAGGGAAGAACTACAGGGTTTAGTAGACCTGGCCATCACCTCAGCTCGTCTGCTTAGTAACCAGTTGGATAGACTGGGATGGTTTTCTTTATTTCTGTGAGCCTCAGTTTCTCATATGCCAAGTAAGAAGAACAGCCTAAGGCAGTAGGGGTGTAGGGAAAGTAACAAGACAGAGCAATGGAAATACCTGATATAGCCTAGGTACACAAGAAGGGGCGGGTGCCTCCCAGCATCAAGGCAAACCATCCAAAGCAGACAGTCAGTTACCTTCACAGGCATAAGTAACTGGCTTGAGCTTTATCAATACTATTATTTACCTAGATCAGGAAGGTTAGAAAGAGCTTAGCCATGTGACTCACCAACAACCTGTCAGCTGAGTTGCAGGCGTAAATCCTAGCCCTGATACCTAAGATACCTAATTCTTAAATAACCTTAAGTCAATTTGTACAAGTTACTTTGAGTTGTTTTTATACCAGTTTTCCGATGTAGATTGAAACATTTTTTTAAGGTGCTGTAAAGAATGCTGTGAAAAGCATAATTTGTTTCCTATCTGTATCCAAATGTTTTTAACTTTCAGGTTATTATTGTATTTAAAGTTTATTAAAACATTTTTCTTTCCTAGATTCTTAAATTACAGATAAGCAGCCTTATGAATTCATATGCATTATTATCGCCATTAAATGTTCACTGCTCTCAATATATGAGTTTAAGATTACTTTGTTTTTAGAGAACACACTGGGACTTTTTAAAAGTGGCTCCTTGTTTAAGGAAACTAAAAGGCAAATGAAGTCATGAAATAAAATGATATCGTAATGTTCTTTTGGTCAAACCTTTTTGAGTTTTTTCATCCTGGAACATGAAATGTCCTGAGTAGTGTATATATGTAAGTCATTTTTAAAGGAATACACAAACACCAATATCTGTGCGTTATGCATGTAATTACAGTTTCAGGAAATAAGCTTGAAGGCTTCCTTTGTTTTTTGTTTCTTGCTATCTTATTCAAACTTAAGTAATTGATAAAATCTGTTTCTCCTTGAAGTTTTCCTTTTTCAAAACTTCTCTTCAGATGTTCGCGTTTTTAATGTGGTGCATGCTAGATACTTGAGAAATTGCTTGGAACAACAGCCCTCGCATATTTATTTCGTATGTTAAATGGGCCTCACCAAAAATGCTTACTGGTTTTCCCCAGACACCTTTTTTTCCAACTCGGTGTTTCCTAAAGCTGGTCCTCCGGAATGAGAGGTTTGTACCTCATCAATGACTCATCATCCTCTCATGCCAGCACCCCTGACTTTTGCCTCTCTCCAGATCAGCTGTTTCCCAAGAGAATGACTCAGAGATCAGATTCCAGCAGTACAGTCAGGTGTGGCTCCTCTGAGGCCATCTCAGCTGACCTTGAGCAAGGTCTCCTCAGGAATCAGGAGAGTTGGCACAAAAGTGAGATCCACTGTGCCGGGAGCCAGGCTTGCTTGCTGCTTTTTTAAAAAGAGGAAGAGGAAAGGGCATTCTCTGGGGGAAAAAAGCAGGGATTTTACATGTTTTCTTTTACTTACTCATAAAAATTGTATACGCTTCTCTAAGGATAGATATAGGGATAGTCCCCCTCATACTCAGAAGTAGAATTCTATATTTGAGGATTTAACACACGTTTATTGTGAACCTCAAAAAATTATTGATTGGAATTTAAATTGTCAAATTACAGTAGGGTGTTAGTCGCTTACGCTTGTAATCCCAACACTTTAGGAGGCTGAGTTGGGAAGATCACTTCAGACCAGGAGGTCAAGACCAGCCTGAGCAACATAGTGAGACCCTGTCTGTACAAAATTTTTTTTTTAATTAGCCAGATATTGTGGCATGCGCCTGTAGTTCCAGCTGTACAGGAGGCTGAGGTGGGAGGGTTGCTTGATTCTAGGAGTTTGAGGCTGCAGTGAGCTGTGATCATGCCACTGCACTCCAGCCTAAGTAACAGAGCCAAGACCCTATTTAAAAAAAAAAAAAAAATTGAGTAATTTTGACATATTTAAATTTTTTTAATCAAATGAAAGATAAACTCTATATTACTACCTGCATAGTTGTTTATTAATGGCTGTTATAATAGAAATAGTGTCATTGTAAATGTAATCACTGGTTTTCTTACAAAGACCAGCAGAGAGGAAGAATGGGCTGTAGTTATGCCCATGGACTATAGAAGGACTGCCCTGTGGCCCTGTGCTGGAGACATTTTGTGCAATCTTTACTTGCCCTTCAGAGAAGCATTAGAATCTTCAATATGTAGATATGGGATATGTGTAATATGGGAATCAGAGGCTAAACTTCAGACCAAAGGGCAACCATGTGGTTAGACATACACTGGGTATAAAGCCCAAGTCTACCCAAGGCTCTTCTATCAAACCCCTATCTAGACCTTGCACACCAGTTAATTTCTTTACAATATCAGGGTCGTACATGCAACAGGAAAGCCAGTTGAGGGAAGTCGGACAATGGGAAAGGTAGAATGGAAAGGTTACAAGGAAACATCAGTGTCTAGTGGAATATTAGAATGATCTGTAGAAACCATGAAAATCTTCAATCAGAGTAGGAAAGAGACCAAAAAGGTTGTACGAAGAGGGAAAGGGACTGTTAGGAGGACACAGGTGAAAGAGAGGAGATTTAAACAGCGATTGCAGTTGTGCCAGGGGAAAACCTAGACTTTCCAGACCTTCTCACTTTCTTTTCAACCTGTAAATTATGTGCTACCATCTCTAGGTGTGGATGGAGAACGCAGTCATGCATTCTGAGTACTCAGAGAAGTTCAGAGACCTGTGATGCTTGCCAGGACCTGGTGTTTAGTGAGCACTGGAGTAGCTTCTCCACACAGGTCCCCCTCTTCCATAGCATAGGATAAAAGAATGCTAAATATTCAATTCTGGTATTATGTCTGTGTATCTGTGTTCAGAGATGCAACCAAAAACCTAAATATATTCCTAATCTGCATTTCTTCTGGAAATTCCTTCTGTTTACCAGGGGAGCAATGCTGCCTTCTCCTTGCATGGTCTTTAGGCAGAGCTTCACAGAGCACTGGCCCTTCATGCTCCTGAAATACTTATATTTTGCTTTTACTTCAGTCCTACAGTTCCAGTTCTCTATGATACATTTAAAACCAAGCTCCACATCACCCTTGGTCAAAAAGAGTCAGCTTTCACTCACCAGGACAGTCAGTGGAGACCCTTCCTCTGGAAAGAAGCCTCCCAAGTGACTGTCCCTTACTATGCCTGCCTGTTCAGGTGTTGAGCCCTGCTGACTCATCCTTGAGGGCTCATGCCCCAGCACAGCCCTCTTCATCACCAGACAGTCCCATTACTGACTTAGCCATATGCTGGTCACCTGCCTCTAGTTTCTGCTCCCACACCAGTCCATGTAGGAGGCAGAAATTTTTTTTTCATATTTTTATTTTTTGAGACACAGTCTGGCTCTGTTGCCCAGGCTGAAGTGCAGTGGCACAGTCTCAGCTTACTCCAACCTCTGCCTCCCAGTTTCAAGCAATTCTCCTGCCTCAGCCTCCCAAGCAGCTAGGATTACAGGTGTGTGCTACCACACCCGCTAATTTTTATGTTTTTGGTAAAGATGGGGCTTCACCATATTGGATAGGCTGGTCTCAAACTCCTGACCTCAAGTGATTTGCCTGCCTCAGCCTCCCGAATGGCTGGGATTATAGGCGTGAGCCACCACACCTGGCCAGAAAATTCTTTTACAAACAGTTTTCATCCTGTTACTTCCCTGCTCTGAAACCTGCTTTCTCCCAGTTACCTGTCTACCAAATTTAAATTCCAAAGCCACCTCTCATCTGGGCTCTTCTGCTTACTCAAAGTCAGTGTCTGTTATTCTACTCATATTGCTACACACCTGGCTCCTCAGAGCTTATGGGCTGCTGCTTGCCTGAAACCCCTTATCAGTTCCACTCTCTTAAAGCCCAAGAGTTCCTTTAATGCCTGTTTCAAAAGTTACTTTTTTCTTTAAAAGCAATGGGTTTTGGGTGATGGGAGGGAATCTAAGAATTTTTGAAATTTATTCTTTCAACAAATTCATAATCCATGCAACAAATTTCTTCACAATTTAATGTATACCCTGTACATATATTTATAAGTAGTCTTAGAATTATTCTTTGCTGTCTCTGAGGGTTTATGTGTTATCTCTTAAATTGTATGATCAATTTTTTGAAAAATGTTGCCTTCTTCAAAGAACCTAGACTCTCAGATGCTCGAGGGGATGGATAAATAAGCCTTGCCCTCCCAACTCTTCTGTACAGGGAGCTGCGAGCACATGGGCTAGGGTTGAAATCCTAGAGGAGATCGTAGATGGCTTTGCAGCGTCAGTGCTATTCTATGGACTGATTCACTTCCTAAAGAGGAATGAAGTGATTTACCCACCTGGGAAGCCTTTGTGAAAATAAAAATTTTCATCAACAACACAGAATGGAAAACTTGTCAGTTCTTAACTGCCCATAATAGAGTGACGTCTTAATGAGCATGTAGAGATAAACCATCTAGGGAAAAATAACCGCATCAGCAGGAAGAAAGAGGAACTCAGTCTAAATTGTGAAGAACCAATTCAGATTCTCCCTCCCCATGTGGGCTTCTTATCCTTAAATCGCCATTTATTCATCATTTACATTCTGTGTCCTCAGAGTTCCTTATGACTGTGAGCACCTAGTCATGTACATTCCTTAGTCTGTGAGTACATTAAAGGTACTTGTGAAATTCTGATTTAAGTTACAGTAAAAGTTTTCTACCTCACTGTAATAGACTATAAGCAAGTTGGGGGTAAGAATTATGTTTTAACTCTGAATCTCTAGAATCAAGCACAGAATCTAGCAAACTACAGAGGATAAAGAAATGTTTGTGGGGCTGGGCACAGTGGCTCATACCTGTAATCCCAGTGCTGTGGGAGGCTGAGGCAGGAGGATCATTTGAGCCCAGGAGGGCAAGATTAGCATGGGCAACACATCTCCTCACTGGTAGATGTGAGATCCCCATCTCTGTTTTGTTTTTGTTTGTTTGTTTTTTGTTTGTTTTTTTTTAGCATGGTGGCACACACCTGTGGTCCCAGCTACTTGGGAGGCTAAGGCGAGAGGACCACTTGAGCCTAGGAGTTTGTAGCTTCAATGAGCTATGATCATGCCACTGTGCTCCAGCCTGAGTGACACAGAACAAGACCCTGTCTCTTAAAAAAAAAAAAGAAAGAAAGAAAATTAAAGGAAATGTTTATGGAATTTAATAGACTGAAGTTTTTTGTGCATATGGAGGAAAGTCACTGTACATTGCTCATCTGTCTTTTTGGTCACTGCCTCTCCCAAGCTCCATCTTCAGATATAAGACACAGCAGCACAGGGCTTAGCAGGGCCAGAAGCATTATTTCACTGAAAGGGGGAGACACAGTCTATTGCTGGAGAAAGAAAGGCAAAACTGAAGTCAGAGACAAAAGAGGGGAGAAGCAGCAGAAGAAATTGGGTTATTTATGGTTAGATGTAGTTGAACATTACGGTGCAGAATTGTAAGAACTTGGGTGAAACTTTAAACTAGTCAAAGTAAGGAATAATCAAGGCATAATTAGCTTTGTTCAAAGGCTACTTGAATTTGGTCTCCTCAACTGCGTTTGAAATAGGGTTTTGTTTCCAGAATTCAGATTATATAGTTTATTTATTCATTTTTTAAATTTTACTCAAATTGATTGTTCCCTATGGACTCACAGATTCAATATTCAGAGGTTCAATTATTTGGGATTGTCTCCACGTTCACTAATTGTGTTAATTCCGCTATTTCGGGGAAGTGGCACCGTAAAAGCCCACACTCCAGGGCCAATGAAGAATACAGAGTTCAAGTCACTCCTGCCATCCACGCCTCCCCCGCCTTCATGTTCCCTATGTTAATTTTCTTGTCATTTACTGTTCCATTAAAAATTACGGATCCAGTGTCTAGTTTGCCCGGGGGTGAAATGGGGATGAAGAACCTTTCCCACCTTGAGACTCTGACATTCTTGTAAAGGGTTAAAAACTATATTTGAAAAATCATCCTAAGAAGAACGGTAGCTGGTAGTGCTCGAGTTGGAGGTAAAGAAAATGTGAGGAGATCCAAGAAAATGATGAATTTTAGGCAGAACCGAAGCTCTGGGTACGTAGAAGAGTATGACTAACTCCTGGGTGCTCCAGATCAATGGCATATGAGAGAATCCACCGCAGAACTGTTTGTATTTGAAGCTTTGGTTCAGACTAGTTCACCATATTAGTGGTCTGTCCTGTGTATCCTCACAAGTTATAAGGCTGTTTTTCCTGAGGTCAGCAGGCTCCTGAAGTGTGCTCGTGACCAAGACCTTGCTGGCTGCCATCTGAATCATATATAATGGATGAAAAAAAGGAGTCAGCAGAAGGCATGGATGGTGTGCACCTCGCTACAGAGAAGATGAACTATAATATTTTCAAGCATCATTCTAGTGACAGTTGGCCTATAAGTAGTGTTTCTGATTTTAATTTCATTTCTAATGTATGTGGTTCTGTAAGATTCTCTGTGTTTTCCATCCTTCCAGCAGTAGACTTGAATCTCCATTTTCCCTTTTTTTTTTTTTTTTTTTTTTGAGATGGAGTCTCGCTCTGTCACCAGGCTGGAGTGCAGTGGTGCAATCTCTGCTCACTGCCACCTCCGTCTCCCTGGTTCAAGCCATTCTCCTGCCTCAGCCTGCCAAGTAGCTGGGACTACAGGCACTTGCCACCATGCCCAGCTAATTTTTATATTTTTAGTAGAGACAGGGTTTCACCATGTTGGCCAGAATGGTCTTGATCTCTTGACCTTGTGATTCTCTCGCCTCAGTCTCCCAAATTGCTGGGATTACAGGCATGAGCCACCATGCCTGACAAAATCTCCATTTTTTAAACATGATTTTTCACTGAAAAATTTACCACCATGTATACCTTAAACTCTCCATCCCCAGATAGAATGGATTGTGAAGCTTCACTCTTTTCCTATTCGTGAGGATTATATCCCTAGAGGCTGCTGTCAGGTGCCAGCAGGGATTTTATGGATCACCACCAAGAAAATGATGGTAAATGTCCCCACCGAGTGGCACTGGATTCTAAGCATAGTATAAGGAGTAGATTGCACCCTACGCCTGCCAGGACTTTCCCTCTGGACACTGTTTTACAGGGGATGTTAGAGTGGCTACACCGCAGGATGCTAGGGCAGTCAGAAAGGGATTGACGCATGACACTGAACCTGGCAGTTGGCATCAAAAACAGGAGAAAAAGCAGGCTTCATTTTCATTTACTCTCCTAGTTGTATTTGTAGTTCAACATTTCATGCTGTATTGGTAAAGGGAAAAAATTACTTTTTGTGGGGGTCATGCCCCCTTCCTTTAATCAACTGAAAAGTCTTGTAAAGCTGATACACTTTTAACCAGGCATGGTGGCTCACACCTATAATCCCAGCCCTTCGGGAGTCCAGGGCAGGCAGATTACTTGAGGTCAGGAGTTCAAGACTAGCCTGATCAGTATGGTGAAACCCCATCTCTACTAAAAATACAAAAATTAGCCAGATGTGATGGCGGGTGCCTGTAATCCCAGCCACTCAGGAGGCTGAGGCAGGAGAATCACTTGAACCCAGATGATGGAAGTTACAGTGAGCCGAGATCACACCACTGCACTCCAGCCTGGGTGACAGAACGAGACTCTGTCTCAAGAAAACAAACAAACAGAAAGCTGATACACTTCTAGATTTAAGATTTTGACCATTGGCCTATGAGCCAGAGAGATGTTTGTGTTGATCTTGGGCCTGAAAAAGTTTCACATTTGTTTTTAGAGTATAAAGAACTCTCAAATACTTGTGGCACACTGATTTGTGAAGCACTTTAAGATCGTGTTCACTTTCTTCTCCACCAGATATCTGTTTTCTCTACTTTGAACCCTCCACAGATGTCCCTGTTATGAAGTGTGCTGCATTCTGCTTTTTGCGGGGTGGCTTATTCCCCACTGCAGTTCTTGGGCACTGGCCATTTGCACACGGAGCTCTAGCCTTTAGGGGCCAGTGCCCAATTAAAAAATCAATGGAATTAATATAAACCTGAGTAAATTATCAATGGGAAAGTATGATTTAGCTTACAAAATTAATTTGTAACTTTCCAAAATGTTTTCAGTTTAGTGAAGCCAACTTTCCCGGAAGTAAAACTCCTTAAGACCTCAACTCAATACCTGACACCTGGTTCTCGCTTTACTGGCTTATAGGAGGGGCCCAGTCAATGTTGCTAAAATGAAATTAATGCTGTGTTCATCACCTGTGTACAGTGTTCATGTTCATAACCGAATCTGCAGCTCTTCTAAGGTAGTCTCCAAGAGCGTTAAGACAAAGTAAATTGCCTCATTCGGAGCCTTTGAGAGCACCTCTCTCTTATTTTTAGCAGTCTTTGGTCGCTAAGCATGAGATTAATATGCTAAGTATAATAAGGAAAATTTATATGAATATATGACTTTAAATCTACTATTAAGAAACAGGAAATTAAGAGATCACTTGAAGACATTTTATGTCAATTCTGTAACATTTTTTAATTTCTTATTATATTTTAGTAATAAAACTTCATGTTATACATGTTTACAGTGTCTTATTAATTTTAAATTCCACTATGTTTAAAACCATTTTATGATTATTAGATCTTTTCATCCAGTCAGTATCTTATTTTTCACACGATTGAAACCTAGCTTTGAAGTGCTGTCTGAAGTGTTCTTATGTCTCATCCTGAGAATTCACCTCTTTATTGACACTTAGCTTTACCCATAAGTAGGACCGCTGTGCACTTCTTAGGACCTTCCACAGAGAGTGCTACTTCTGTTGTAAATTTGTGCAATATTGCTCTGATATGCAAAATACTTTACAAACTGCCACCTTGCAAAGTTCCCAGTCCCCACTTGTCAGTGATGGATGGTGATGCTTTAAGGGTTCATTTCAATAGAGGTATATTTTCCAGTAAAGACAAAGGAATGTTAATGGACTAATAGCTCCGTACTGTCATGACTGACTGACGTGATATTGCACAAGTTGAAGACAGTGGAGCTGGCATTTTGCTTGGCATTCACTGGGCACTTCAGCCCTTTAGTGCATCATCTCCCTTCATTCTCACAGCAGGTAGTTGATGGAACACATAGCATGTGATCGTGGGGCTAGATTTGAGCTCACACCATACACCGTCTGGTTGCAGATCTGTCCCTCTAAACTATCTTGCCAAGTGTCCAGTGTGCTTTAGGTGTCAGGTGCTTCACAGACTATGGAGGTAAATATTTTCCTACTATTTAGAAGCCATGTTTTCTCAGCACATAGGATTTTCTGAAGGTTTCTCTGAGCAAAAGAACTTGCTGCAGATGCCAACCAAGAATTCCTTCTCAGGGGTGCTTATCATATAGTAGTGCCAAAGAAACCAGTGCTATGCATTACCTTCTGCCTTATCTAGAGCCCTAGAGAGGTCATCTATCTGTCTGTGACTTAGATCGCTGGGCTTCACTTCCAGCTCTCTGATTTAAGGCTTCTGTTAGAGCAGCAGCTGTAGCAATTTGCTTTTTGAATAGGCTTATACATTTTACAAGCACTCTCACTTCAGCGGCCTTGAGGGATGGAGTAAACTGTCATATCAGCTTCATAGATGAGGCAACAGGAGCATCAGAGAAAAGCGACCTCTCAAAGCTACATGGGTCATAACTGGAAGAGCCAGGATACAAGCTCCTCTGCCTCTTTCGCCCATCACAACTCCAAAACTTGACCTCTCTCTGGGGCCATCTCCTCATTGGCTCATCGGCAGAATGAATGAATTGAACTCCAGCAGTGATTTTCAAACCTTGTTCCCTGGAGTATTAGGGGTTTCAAGGCTGATGGGGATTGAGATTTGGGGCTCTCCTTTAGCCAAAACCACTCTGCATTCATCTACCTTGCATACCAGTGTTCCACATTGTCTTTAAAGAGAGCTTCTGTGGTAAGAAAATACTTTGAAGATTACTGATCCTCAAAGGTTTTATTATATTTTAAACTTTAACCTTTAGGGGCCAGTGCCCCATTTAAAAATCAATGGAATTAATATAAACATGAGTAAATTGTCAATGGGAAAGTAGACTGGACTTGCAAAATTAATTTGTATCTTTCAAAAATGTTATCTGTTGGGTGAATCCAAGAGGCTTCCCCAGAAGTAAAACTCCCTAGGACCTCAACTCAATACTGGATACCTGGTTCCCACTTGACTGGCTTATAACAGGGGCCAAATAAATGTTGCTAAAATGAAATTAAAAGAAAAAATTTATTTCGATACTTGTTTTAAGTAATGCACAGAATATCAAAATGTATTTATTTTACATCTGTTGTAGTATGCTAGGATTATAGATATTCTACAATTAATTTTAAAGGACAATCACAATTTTAGTTTCTCCATTGAATCTTATTTTGCTTCATTCATACATATATTCAGTGAGTCTTCCCTCTTACCCGAGTCTCTCCATAAATGTCTTCATTATTTTACTGACTTGATGAATTCTCAGTTCCAAATGACGTTTCAAGTCGTATATCTAGTTTAGAACTCATGCAGTAAAATAACACTTCTAGACAGAATTGTGAATTCAACGAAATGTGTCTCTTTCTCTCTATAATACATTGTGTTATCTTCATTCTTGGAAGAGATTTGAGTAGAGGGATTGTATATGCTTCCTTTTATGGGATGCTATGAATATGAATACTTATTTAACAAACCACATTATATTTCTCTCATTCCCCAGACTTTAGAAAGGTTCATGATTTCAACTGATGGCACACACTAGAATTTTGTAGAAGTTACAAGGAAACGGAGCTGCCCTTGACAGTTGCACCTTCATCCTGGGTTCAGCAGTGTCCTTAGAGTGAAAAGAGGGTGGAGGAGTTCTAACTGCATTCCAAGACCAAGTAATATTTTGTCCAAAAACTATCAAGGACAGACTTCTCTGCTTTTAATACTAGCTTTTTGATCAGAGGGCTCATGGGGTGCAACATGCACACCAACTTGCTGCCTTGTAAACTTGAGCCCTTGTAAATCCGTGACATTTTTCCTTGTTACAACAGTTTTATATTCTCATATATATAAATACTGCCTTTGACAGGATAAGACACTAGTACCATGAATATTCCTTTAGCTGTGGTAAAAACTCTGCAATAAAGCTTTGACGTTTTAAGATGACAATCAAATGGTCCAACAAAGGGCAGAAGAAGCTAAAGTAAAAACCTTCACAGATGGGTGGTTTTATTTCACGTCAACTCTGTGGTCTTAATGCTGCCTATTGGAGGCATGTTTTTGCATCAGCCACATGAATTGGTGAACTTTAGTGTATATGGATCATAAAGTATTTCTTCACTTGAAGGTCATCTGTGGCTAAGCTGTAATTTCTGCAGTTCTGTGAAAATTAGCACTCTATCAACCTTGTCATTTGAATTGGGCATCTTTATGTAGATGTTTGATGCTTCTGTTTCACTGCTACTTTCCTTCTGCTGTAGTCCTTAAAACATGGTGTCTGAGATCCACTCTAATCTAGTTTCATGCTTCAATTTACTTGTGGATGCCTTAGTTTTGTGGGGTTTGCTTTCCACAAAAAGATGTGATAGAATCTGATCTCACAGGCATTACCTTCTACACCCAAGGACTTTTTCCCTCCCTCATCACCTTTTCCCTGTTAGCAGACATCATTTTACTTCGGCATTATTTGATTTGGTGTGATAAATGGATTAAGATCAAAATTAGCATCAAAATAATTATGGCAATTTGAAAAGACATTCATTGGGGGAACACTGTAAACACTCCAACTTAGTAATGATAGGATACAGAGATTTTGAGAAAAAGCTATTGTACAGAGGCACTGATGATAGGTTTTACTTCTGAGTTAGTTATTGTAAAAGCTCACATAGCTCTTATTTATTTTTGATCAGGAGATCATGTTTTAGAAGAAAGCATTACATGGAAGTAAAATGGCATCAAAACTATTGCTTACTTTGAAAACATTTTTGCCATTTAGCGTTTTCTAGAAAATTGTATCCTTTATACATATGTAGTATGATTTCTGTCCTTCTCATACATTAGCAGACTTTCTATTAACTACAGTTGGCCCTTGACTAACACAGGTTTGAACTGCTCAGGTCCACTTATATTTTCTTCTGCCTCTGCCACCCCTGAGACAACAAGACCAACCTCTCTTCCTCTTCCTCCTCCTCCTCTTCCTCAGCCCACTCAGAGTAAGACAATGAGAATGAAGACCTTTATGATAATCTACTTCCACTTAATGAATAGTAAATACATTTTCTCTTTTTTGCGGGGGTGAGCAGAGACAAAGTCTCTCTCTGTTGCCCAGGCTGGATTGTGGTGGCGTGATCACAGCTCACTGCAACCTCCTCCTCCCAGGTTCAAGCAGTTCTCCTGCTGGAGCCTCCCAAGTAGCTGAGACTACAAGTGCACGTCGCACGTCGCCATGCCTGGCTAATTTTTTTGTATTTCTAGTAGTGACAGGGTTTCACCGTGTTGCCCAGGCTGGTCTCAAACTCCTAAGCTCAGGCAATTTTGCCTGCCTCAGCCTCCCAAAGTGCTGGGATTACAGGCTCAATGAGCCACTGCGCCCAGCCTGGGATTTTCTTAATAACATTTTCTTGTCTCTAGCTTACTTTATGGTAAGACTAGAGTGTATCATACATCTAACATACAAAATTTGTGTTAATTGACTGTTTATGTTATCAGCAAGGCTTCCAGGCAACAGGAGGCTATTTGTAGTTAAAATTTTAGGGCAGTCAAAAGTTATACTCAGATTTTCAACTGCATGGGGTGGAGGGTCAGGGTCTTTCACCCCTGGCATTATTCAAGAGTCTATTGTAGTTTACTCAAAATAAAGGCTAAGGTATCTGTACACCCTTCAGATAATTCCTTTGAGCATCTCAGTGGTTTCATCTCATTATTTATAAAGATTGACTTGAGATTTTCCCCCAAAAGGCCTTTGAGCTCAGATTATATTGTGTTTTTTGTGGAAAGCGAAAACCATAAACTTAAGGCACCCGCAAGTAAATTACAATTTTTAATATGAGCAATACTAGTAACATTAACAGTAATAAATATAGCAGTTAACAGATGTGAGTTGCTTACTATGCACTTCACCCCCTTTTAAGCATTTACTTGGATTTCTCACTGAATTCTGACAAACCCTTGGTCCAGATGAGGCAGTGCATGGCAGGTGTAGCCATGCCTTTGCTCTCCTAAGCAAGGGCCCTTCTACTAAAGCATGCTCTTTAGTTAACCAAACAGTCTCTGTAGCGGGCCAAATGTTAATGCCTCTCCAAAGTTGAGGGCATTTTCATGCTCCTCTCTTCAGCTGGGATTGTTTGAAGCAAAGCAGAATGAAAACATTTCCCTTAAAGAAATAGGCTCAGTGAAGACTCCCTCATTCCAGGATGTGAGAGTGCCTGGTGTCAGGTTACCTAGCTTCCCTGTCTTTGTTTCCAGCTCCTCAGGGTAGCCTGTCCCTTACCCAAGCACAGGCAGATTCTGGTCATCACCAGGACATTTATCACAGCTCAGGTGTCCTGCTTGTGCTCATCAAGGCCCTGCTGGACGGCAGGCGCTGCTTGCAGCACAGCCCCACGAAGGGTTTTAGCTCAGCCCTCCTGTCTCTCAGGATTCTACGCCAGAATATTATAATCACGTCGGCTGTAGCTCACAGCATAATGATATCTGTGGATGACCTTATCACCACCAGGCTTCCATCAAAGCCCATGCCTGATGGTCACTGGCAGACTAAAGAAGAGAAAAAAATAAGCATAGGTAATTTTTACATATTCATGACAGATGCCCCCCATTCAGCATTCTCATAAAAATACAATCCTGCTGAAACTCATTTTTAATGGTGACCCTGAAAATCCAAAATGGGGATCTTGCTTCTCCCCTCCATGTGGTCGCTGGGTTACAAGGAACATGTGAGATGATCCCTGCATGGCAGAGCAGCCTGTTACCATGGAGACAGCTTACTACTTTCCCAGCCCTCTGGCTAGTTCCAGGAACGTTAACTCCATACCAGTTTTAAAGAAATGAATGGAAGTCTAAGGTTAATATCTAGCTTTTTAAAAGTTATAATTATTTAAAAAAAAGCACTCATATTAAGTTATAAACAGACTCTTCTCATCTGGAAAGGATTACATTTAATATTATTAATAACAATACTTCATGTAAGCAGAGTAACCACTGCTAAAAGACTCACATTCTATTGCTGTTAATTGAGCCTTCCTTTTTCATATTTTACTTTCAGGCTTAGTATTACACTCATCTGGAGGAAATAAAATAATTTTATTTATTCATAATTTGCTGTTTATCTATTATTTGTGTCTTTTAGATCTCAATATCCTCATGGAGATATGCTATATTTTTCTTCTTTTTTTTTTTTTTTTTTTTTTAATTATACTCTAAGTTCTGGGATACATGTGCAAAATGTACAGGTTTGTTACATAGGTATACATGTGCCATGGTGGTTTGCTGCACCCATCAACCCATCATCTACATTAGGTATTTCTCCTAATGCTACCCCTCCCTTAATCCCCCACCCCCCGACAGGCCATGGTGTGTGATGTTCCCCCCACTGTGTCCATGTGTTCTCATTGTTCAGCTCCCACTTATGAGTGAGAACATATGGTGTTTGGTTTTCTGTTTTTGTGTTAGTTTGCTGAGATTGATGGTTTCTAGCTTCATCCATGTCCCCGCAAAGGACATGAACTCATCCTTTTTTATGGCTACATGGTATTCCATAGTGTATATGTGCCACATTTTCTTTATCCAGTCTATCATTGATGGGCATTTGGGTTGGTTCAAGTCTTTGCTATTGTAAACAGTGTTGCAATACGCATAACGTGTGCATATGTCTTTATAGTAGAATGATTTATAATCTTTTGGGTATATACCCAGTAGTGGGATTGCTGGGTCAAATGGTATTTCTGGTTCTAGATCCTTGAGGAATCGCCACACTGTCTTCCACAGTGCTTGAACTAATTTACACTCCCACCAACAGTGTAGAAGTGTTCCTATTTCTCCACATCCTCTCCAGCATTTGTTGTTTCCTGACTTTTAAATGATTGCCATTCTAACTGGCATGGCATGGTATCTCATTATGGTTTTGATTTGCATTTCTCTAATGATGAGTGATGATGACCTTTCTTTCATATGTCTTTTGGCTGCATAAATGTCTTCTTTTGAGAATTGTCTGTTCATATGCTTTGCCCACTTTTTGATGGGGTTGTTTGTGGGGGGCTTTTGTGAATATGTTTAAGTTCTTTGTAAATTCTGGATATTAGCCCTTTGTCAGATGGATAAATTGCAAAAATTTTCTCCCATTCTGTAGGTTGCCTGTTTAATATGATGATAGTTTCTTTTGCTATGCAGAAGCTCTTTAGTTTAATTAGATCCCATTTGTCAATTTTGGCTTTTGTTACCGTTGCTTTTGGTGTTTTAGTCATGAAGTCTTTGCCCATGCCTATGTCCTGAATGGTATTGCCTAGGTTTTCTTCTAGGGTTTTTATGGTTTCAGGTCTTACATTTAACTCTTTAATCCATCTTGAGTTAATTTTTTATAAGGTGTAAGGAAGGGGTCGAGTTTCAGTTTTCTGCATATGGCTAGCCAGTTTTCCCAACACCATTTATTAAATAGGGAATCCTTTCCCCATTGCTTATTTTTGTCAGGTTTGTCAAAAATCCGATGGTTGTAGATGTGTGGTGTTATTTCTGAGGCCTGTGTTCTGTTCCATTGGTCTATATATCTGTTTTGGTACCAGTATCATGCTGTTTTGATTACTGTAGCCTTGTAGTATAGTTTGAAGTCAGGTAGCGTGATGTCTCCAGCTTTATTCTTTTTGTTTAGAATTGTCTTGGCTCTGCAGGCTCTTTTTTGGTTCCATATGAAGTTTACAGTAGTTTTTTCTAACTCTGTGAAGAAAGTCAGTGGTAGATTGATGGGGATAGCATTGAATCTATAAGTTGCTTTGAGCTTTATGGTCATTTTTCACAATATTGATTCATCCTCTCCGTGAGCATGGAATGTTTTTCCATTTGTGTCTTCTCTTATTTCCTTGAGCAGTGGTTTGTAGTTCTTGTTGACAGCCCCTGTAAGTTGTATTCCTAGGTATTTTATTCTCTTTATAGCGATTGTGAATAGGAGTTCAGTCATGATTTGGCTCTCTGTTTGTCTATTATTGGTGTATAGGAATGCTTATGATTTTTACACATTGATTTTGTCTTCTGAGACTTTGCTGAAGTGGCTTATCAGCTCAAGGTGATTTTGGGCTGAGATGAGGGGGTATTCTAAATATACAATCATGTCATCTGCAAACAGAGACAATTTGACTTCCTCTCTTCCTATTTGAATACGCTTTATTTCTTTCTCATGCCTGATTGCCTGGGCCAGAACTTCCAATACTGTGTTGAATAGGAGTGGTGAGAGAGGGCATCCTTGTCTTGTGCCGGCTTTCAAAGGGAATGCTTCTAGTTTTTGCCCGTTCAGTATGATATTGACTGTGAGTTTGTCACAAATAGCTCTTATCATTTTGAGATACGTTCCACCAGTACCTAGTTTATTGAGAGTTTTTAGCATGAAGGGCTGTTGAATTTTGTCAAAGGCCTTTTCTGCATCTATTGAGATAATCATATGGTTTTTGTCATTGGTTCTGTTTAGGTGATGGATTACATTTGTTGATTTGCATATGTGGAAGCAGCCTTGCATCCCAGGGATGAAGCCTACCTGATCATGATGGATAAGCTTTTTGATGTACTGCTAGATTCATTTTGCCAGTATTTTGTTGAGGCTTTTCACATCGATGTTCATCAGGGGTATTGGCCTGAAATTTTCTTTTGTGGTTGTGTCTCTGCCAGGTTTTGGTATGAGGATGATGCTGGCCTCATAAAATGAGTTAAGGAGGATTCCCTCTTTTTCTATTGTTTGGAATAGTTTCAGAAAAAATGGTACCAGCTCCTCTTTGTAGCTCTGATAGAATTCGGCTGTGAATCCATCTGGTCCTGGACTTTTTTTGGTTGGTAGGTTATTAATTAGTGCCTCAGTTTCAGAACTTGTTAATATTATATTCAGGGATTCGACTTCTTCATGGTTTAGACTTGGGAGGGTGTATGTGTCCAGGAATTTATCCATTTCTTCTAGATTTTCTTGTTTATTTGCATAGAGGTGTTTATAGTAATCTCTGATGGTAGTTTGTATTTTTGTGGGATTGGTGGTGATATCCCTGTTATCATTTTTGTATTGCTTCTATTTGATTCTTCTCTCCTTTATTAGTCTGGCTAGTGGTCTACCTATTTTGTTAATCTTTTCAAAAAAGCCCCTGGATTCACTGATTTTGTTGGAAGGGTTTTTTGTGCCTCTATCTCCTTCAGTTTTGTCTGATCTTAGTTATTTTTTGTCTTATGCTAGCTTTTGAATTTGTTTGCTCTTGCTTCTCTAGTTCTTTTAATTGTGATGTTAGGGTGTCAATTTTAGATCTTTCCTGCTTTTTCTTGTGGGCATTTATTGCTATAAGTTTCTCTCTAAACACTGCTTTAGCTGTGTCCCAGAGATTCTGGTACGTTGTGTCTTTGTTCTCATTGGTTTCAAAGAACATCTTTATTTCTGCCTTGACTTCGTTATTTATCCAGTAGTCATTCAGGAGCAGGTTGTTCAGTTGCCATGTAGTTGTGTGGTTTTGAGTGAGTTTCTGAATCCTAAGTTCTAAGTTGGTTGCACTGTGGTCTGAGAGACTGTTTGATATGATTTCCATTCTTTTGCATTTGCTGAGAAGTGTTTTACTTCCAATTATGTGGTCAATTTTGGAATAAGTGTGATGTGGTGCTGAGAAGGATGTATATTCTGTTGATTTGAGGTAGAGAGTTCTGCAGCTGTCTATTAGGTCTGCTTGGTCCAGAGCTGAGTTCAAGTCCTGAATATCCTTGTTAATTTTCTGTCTTGTTGATTTGTTTCACATTGACAGTGGGGTATTAAAGTCACCCACTATTATTGTGTGGGAGTCTAAGCCTCTTTGTAGGTCTCTAAGAACTTGCTTTATGAATCTGGGTGTTCCTATATTGGGTGCATATATATTTAGGATAGTTAGCTCTTCTTGTTGCGTTGATCCCTTTACCATTATGTAATGGCCTTCTTTGTCTCTTTTGATCTTTGTTGGTTTAAAGTCTGTTTTATGAGAGACTAGGATTGCAACTCCTGCTTTTATTTGCTTTCCATTTGCTTGGTAAATATTTCTCCTATCTCTTTATTTTGAGCCTATGTGTGCCTTTGAACATGACATGGGTCTCCTGAGTATAGCAGTCTTGACTTTTATTTTTATTTTTTATTTTTTTTTAGAGACGGAATTTTGCTCTTTCACCCAGGCTGGAGTGCAGTGGTGCAATATCTGCTCACTGCAACCTCCGCCTTCCGGTTTCAAGCAATTCTCCTGCCTCAGTCTCCCGAGTAGCTGGGATTACAGGCACCCGCCACCATACCCGGCTAATTTTTGTATTTTTAGTAAAGACAGCATTTCACCATGTGTTGGCCAGGCTGGTCTCGAACTCCTGATCTCATCATCCACCTGCCTCCGCCTCCCAAAGTGTTGGGATTATAGGTGTAAGCCATCGTGCCTGGCCAGGTCTTGGCTCTTTATCCAGTTTGCCAGTCTGTGTCTTTTAATTGGGGCATTTAGCCCATTTACATTTAAGGTTAATATTGTTATGTGTGAATTTGATCCTGTCGTTATGATACTAGCTGGTTATTTTGCCTGTTAGTTGATGCAGTTTCTTCATAGTGTTGACGGTCTTTACAACTCGGTATGTTTTTGCAGTTGCTGGTGCTGGTTGTTCCTTTCCATGTTTAGTGCTTCCTTCAGGAGCTCTTGTAAGGCAAGCCTGCTGGTGACAGAATCTCTCAGCATTTGCTTGTCTGTAAAGGATTTTATTTCTCCTTCACTTATGAAACTTAGTTTGCCTGGATATGAAATTCTGGGTTGAAAATTCTTTTCTCTAAGGATGTTGAATATTGGCCCCTAGTCTCTTCTGGCTTATAGGTTTTCTGCAGAGAGATCTGCTGTTAGTTTGATGGGCTTCCCTTTGTGGGTAACCCGACCTTTCTCTCTGGCTGCCCTTAACATTTTTTCCTTCATTTCAACCTTGCTGAATCTGATGATTATGTGTCTTGAGGTTGCTCTTCTTGAGGAGTATCTTTGTGGTGTTCTCTATTTCCTGAATTTGAATGTTGGCCTGTCCTGCTGAGTTGGGGAAGTT
Organism: Piliocolobus tephrosceles; assembly: GCF_002776525.5. Taxonomy (NCBI): domain Eukaryota; kingdom Metazoa; phylum Chordata; class Mammalia; order Primates; family Cercopithecidae; genus Piliocolobus; species Piliocolobus tephrosceles. The sequence goes on from NC_045440.1 coordinate 58,921,116, forward strand.
CTCGTGCGTAATATGTCTAAGAGTGTTTTCCAACTTGGCTCCTTTTTCCCCGTCCCTTTCAGGTACACCAATCAACCATAGGTTTCGTCTTTTCACATAGTCCCGTGTTTCTTGGAGGCTTTGTTCATTGCTTTTCATTCTTTTTTCTCTAATCTTGTCTTCACACTTTATTTCATTAAGTTAAACATCAGTATCTGATATCCTTTCTTCTGTTTGATTGATTTGGCTATTGATACTGGTGTATGCTTCACGAAGTTGTCGTGCTGTGTTTTTCAGCTCTATTGGGTCATTTATATTCTTCTCTAAGCTGTTTATTCTAGGTAGCAATTCGTCTAACCTTTTTTCAAGGTTCTTAGCTTCCTTGCATTGGGTTAGAACATGCTCCTTTGCCTTGGAGGAGTTTGTTATTACCCACCTTCTGAAGACTACTTCTGTCAGTTCATCAAACTGATTCTCTGTCCAGTTTTTGTTTCCTTGGTGGCAAGGAGTTGTGATGCTTTGGAGGAGAAGAGGCGTTCTGGTTTTTGGAATTTTCAGCCTCTTTCTGCTGGTTTCTCCCCATCTTCATGGATTTATCTACCTTTGGTCTTTGATGTTGGTGACCTTCGGATGGAGTTTTAGTATGGACGTCCTTTCTGTTGATGTTGATACTGTTCTTTTCTGTTTGTTAGTTTTCCTTCTAACAGTCAGGCCCCTCTGCTACGGGTCTGCTGGAGGTCCACTCCAGACCCTGTTTGCCTGGTTATCACCAGCAGAGGCTGCAGAACAGCAGAGATTGCTGCCTGTTCCTTCCTCTGGAAGCTTTGTCCCAGAGGGGCACCTGCCAGATGCCAGCTGGAGCTCTTCTGTATGAGGTGTCTGTCTCCCAGTCAGGAGGCACAACCCACTTGAGGGGGCAGTCTGTCCCTTAGCAGAGCTCGAACTCTGTGTGGGGAGATCCTCTGCTCTCTACAGAGCCGGCAGGCAGGAACGTTTAAGTCTGCTGAAGCTGTGCCCACAGCCACCCCTTCCCCCAGGTGTTCTGTCCCAGGGAGATGGGAGTTTTATCTGTAAGCCCCTGACTGGAGCTGCTGCCTTTCTTTCAGAGATGTCCTGCCCAGAGAGCAGAAATCTAGAGATGCAGTATGGCTACAGTAGTTTTCCCTAACTGTGGTGGGCTCTGCCCAGTTGGAACTTCCTGGCGGCTTTGTTTAAGCTGTGAGGGGAAAACTGCCTACTCAAGCCTCAGCAATGGCAGTGCCCCTCCCCCAACCACGCTTGAGTGTCCCAGGTGGACTTCAGACTGCTGTGCTGGCAGCAAGAATTTCAAGCCAGTGGATCTTAGCTTGCTGGGTTCCTTGGGGGTGGGACCCATTGAGGTAGACCACTTGGCTCCCTGGCTTCAGTCCCGGTTCCAGGGGAGTGAATGGTTCTGTCTTGCTGGCATTCCAGGGGCCACTGGGATATGAAAAGAAACCCCTGCAGCTAGCTCGATATCTACCCAAAAGGCTGCTCAGTTTTGTGCATGAAACCAGGGCCCTGGTGGTATAGGCACCAGAAGGAATCTCCTGTTCTGCGGGTTGTGAAGACCATGGGAAAAGTGTGGTATCTGGACCTGAATGCACAGCCCTTCACAGCTTCCCTTGGCTAGGGGAGGGAGTTCCCTGGCCCCTTGCACTTCCCAGATGAGGCGACGCCCCACCCTGCTTCTGCTCGCCCTCCATGGTCTGCACCCACTGTCCAACCAGTCCCAGTGAGATGAGCTGGGTACCTCACTTGGAAATGCAGAAATCACCCACCTTCTGCATTGATCTTGCTGGGAGCTGCAGACCGGAGCTGTTCCTATTCAGCCATCTTGCCAGCCCTCTGACTTGCTATATTTTTCATGCCAACTGTCCCTGTGCAGACAGGATACATTCTTGTTCACTCTTCCCTGTTGACAGTAGGTTTTGTAGGTTTTGTGTACAGTGTTTCTATTCCTGCTGACTTCTTAGTTGAAAACTGGTGTAATACCTTAGGGGATGTACAGAAATACTCAATGTTATTTTGTAATAAACTGTGATGTACTTAAATATTTAAATGTAGTTTTAAGAAAAATGAATGCAGGTTGAGCATCCCTAATCTGAAAATCTGAAATCTGAAATGTTTCAAAGTCTGAAACTTGTTGAGCACCCAAATGCCGCTCATTATAAGTATAATGAAACTATTCCAAAATTTTAAAAAAAGAAATAAAATCCAAAACACTTCTAGTCCCACACATTTCAGATAAGTGATACTCAACCTGTATTTAATTATTTAAACTGTATTAAGCTGTATTTATTATGGTTTAAAAATTAAACACGTTTAATTTCAGCATATACGTAATTTCAGTATATAAATACATTTTCGAAACTGAGAAAAGTAAACTTATCTATTCAGTCTGTTGGGGTCTTGCTTAATACGTACCTCAGTTTTGATCTCTCCTGTCCCATCTGGGCAGATTTAGTACTCTGGTGTAGCACATTAATTTGCAGATATTTATTGTTATTTCATATAAGTGTTAAGATTTTTAAATAGATATACAGATATGAATACTGTATATATATCGAAATGTGTTGTCATTCCTTTTAGAGTAGATCTTACCTATTTCTTTTTTAGTACTTTATCACAGTGTTTCTTAATGTGCATTTTCTACTATGTAGCCTATTGTATTGTATCTAAAGGGCTTTATGAAGGCTCGGTGTTTTATGTGCTTGAATTCATTTTAAAGATTTTCATTGATTTCTGTCACTCTCTTCAGTCTGTCCTTACCAACTTCTAGCTCAGCATCCAGAAACACCTTGCGTTTGTTCTAGAGTTCCCATATATTCTGTGAATTTGCCCACTCTTTCTGCCTCTTCCTAAACCATTTCTCAGTACTGTCTGGCCAAACCTCTCCCTGTCTAATTCCTCTCCCTGTCCCTTTCTTTTCTCTTGTAACTTAGATTCTGGGGAAATCTTTTGGAAATCAGAGACTGTAAATTCTGGTCTCCTGGTTCTGTGTAATACACAGTGTAAATATTAATACATTTCACCAACTATTAACACTGAAATGGCACTTCCCTAGAGTTAATCTGGTGCTTCCTCTAGATTTTGGGGAAAAAAAGGTCATGGACTCAGTTTAGGGTACTGGAGTTGTTCCCGTCAGATACATTCTGAAGCTAGGTGAGCTCCTTCAAAGAGCAAGGATGGTGTGTTTTGGTTTTTTTCTCAATTGACTATGTTTCCTATTGTATAAGTTTTCTAGGCTGCTCTAGCAAAATGTCACAGACTGGGTGATTGAAACAACAGAAATATATCATCTCACAGTGCTGGAGACTGGAAATGTGAGATAAAGGTGTCAGCAGGGCTGGTTCCTTCTGGGGGCCCTGAGGGAGAATCTGTCCATGCCTCTCCCAGCTTCTGGTGGTTTGCTGGCCATCTTCCGTGTTCCTTGGCTTATAAGAGTGTCATCTCCATCTCTGCCTTCATCTTCACATAGCATTATCCCTGTGTCTGTCCAAATTGCCCCTTTTTATAAGGACATCAGTCCTGTTGGATAAGGGGCCCAGCCTACTCCAGAATGACCTCCTGTTAACTCATTAAATCTGTAAAGACTCTATTTCCAAATGAAGAATATTATAGAATGAATTTTGGAAGACCCAATTAAACCCGTAACACATACCATTGCGATAAAATAGAGTCTTTATAGATTTAATGAATGCATTCTGAGGTGTTGGGGGTTAGGACTTACACGAATGAATTTTGGAAGACCCAATTAAACCTGTAACACATACCATTGCAATAAAACTGGTTTTCTGGCCAGGCATGGTGGCTCACGCCTGTAATCCCAGCACTTTGGGAGGCCGAGGCAAGCTGATCTCAAGGTCAGGAGATCTAGACCATCCTGGCTAACACAGTGAAACCCCGTCTCTACTAAAAATGCAAAAAAATAAAAAAATTAGCTGGGCGTGGTGGCAGGTGCCTGTAATCCCAGCTACTAGGTAGGCTGAGGCAGGAGAATGGTGTGAACCTAGGAGGCGGAGCTTGCAGTGAGCCAAGATCGTGCCACTGCACTCCAGCCTGGGTGACAGAGCGAGACTCTACCTCAAAAAAAAAAAAACTGTTTTAGATTCCAAGTCTATTCACTCATTTTACAATAAGCAGTGATTTTGTAAGTCTATGATTTTGATCTTGTGTTTGGATCAAAATATAGTACAAATCAAACACAATTGGTGTGAATGCATTTAACAAATGAAGTGTTGACCATTTGTATGTTGCCAGGCTCCAAAAAGCAGTCTGATCATTCATGTGCTTGCAGGGTCCATTATTTCTAATCAGGCTAGCTTAACTTCATTTAAAGAATAAATTAATTGTTTTTAAACTTATGCCAGCAGTTGTTATTCCCAGAGGCCAGGTGAAATCTCTAAACACTTTTGAAACCTTTTCATCAAATAGTAATTTCATTTTAACCCAAAAATTGCTTTTTGTTTTCTTTCTTAAAACATGACCATAATGCATAGTCAATCAAAATAAATCAAAGTATTTATTAATTAGAGCTGTATTGATTTCTACTCTAAACTGACTTCCTCCAAAATCTAATATGTTTCATGTTTCAAGAATTTATTTCTTGAAGGTACTCTGCTGCACTGTAATTTAGTCATGGTGGATTGAGTCACCAGCTATTAAGACAGTCGTGATTGTAAATGGCAGATGGCATCTAGTGGCTCACTATTGTTTGTACCTCTCAGTACCCATTTCTCTGAAGCTACAAGTATAGCCATGAGGCAGTGATAACTGTCTTAGTTGGAGTCTTAGAGCTTATGCTTCATTTATTCCCAAGGCAAGGCATTAAAAAGCCATAGCTGGAGCTGGAGCATTTGCCAACTTGTATTTCTGCCATTTACAAGATGCTCAGTTCCTACATCTAAAATTTGAAAAGAAAGGAAATCTTCCATATGAATGCCACTTTTCGTTATTTTCCAGACCATCACATCTTACTTTTCCTTTCATTCCACAATGATAACTTATTCGCCAACACTTTTCAAGAATGTGTTTACATGAAAGCAGAGCGAGCATGTAAAGAGACCCAGACTGCAAATAACTTTGGAACAGCTTCAGAGTAATTCAGAGTGAGTCATCCTGCCTCAGTTACAGAATGAGCAGCTCTGATTGACAGAACTTGGAAAAGCTAACACATAGCAGGAAAGGGTATTCCCCAAACCTTAATTTATTTCTGTTTGAGAGCAAAAATATTGGGAAATTATGCATCTACAACTTACCATTTTCTTATTGTGTAATTTGATTTTAATGCTAGAGGATTTACCGTTGTTTACATTATTTGATCTTCAATGAAATTACTTCCTATGTCCGACTTTTGGTTCAGGTTATATCTAAATTAAGAGATTAATAATCATTTTTAGATGTAGTGAACTAGCATAGATCAGATGGTATGATTCCTGACTACCAAAAGGAATTTATTTGGGCAAGAATTACTAGTATGTCTATTGCTTTTGTTGCGTAAATGAATTGATTTCCACCTAGGCCTTAACAGTATATCTCACACGCAACGTCTAAGCTGGAGTTGCAGGAACTTTCTTGTCTGCCACTGCCCTCAGCCTCCATTCTCCCTTCCTGGTGCCCCAGTACAGTCTCTGTTCTCCTTTTTCATAGTTTCCAGTGGGAGCATCTCCACTTCCCTTCTTTTTGAGGGGCCTGGTCATCTTCACCTCCACAGAGCCCACAAACTTCTCACTTGTACCTCTCCTGGTACAGTAGCCATGCCATTAACCAAGATGGATACTGATCAGTTACTCAGGCTAGAAACTTCAAAACCACGAAAACAGGTTCAAGAAGAGAGTAGTACAATTAGACTTACGCTTTAGAAAAGTCAGTCTTTTACCTGAGCGGTATTATATAGTGCAATGTTTGTTATACAAAAGAAAAAAAAAAAGCCAACTGAATTAAACACCTTTACAAGGCAGAACAAACTCCTATTTTGTTTAAAATTAGCTGAACTTTGTAAGGGGGTACCGGAAGGTTTATGCATTTGGGTCAGTGAATGCAATATATACAGAAGGGCATGTATTTCTATAAGCAAACATTCATGTCCCTTCCCAGACCTATCAGTCAACCTTGATAATAAACATCAATCATTTTTACGACTTTAACCCCCTCAAGGAGCTGTAAGGTATAATAATTATTCCTAATAGTTTTACATTTCCAGCACATCCTGTTTTCTAACCTGGCATTCCATACAGCATGTGTGAATATGAATAAGTATTCAAGTGAACCTCATGTCCCTCGGAATCTAATTCGGGCAACAACCATTTCTAGAAGGCCCCCTCTCCTCCTGCCTCCCATAGCCCCACACTGTTCGTTTAATGCCTTTTCTTGAAGTTCACATAGTGCTGTCTGCTAAATGTGACAGCTTGTTGATTACACTCTAACCTAATTGTCTGGGTTCCTTGCCCAGCTAGAGCACAGTCCCATAGTAGCTGGAACTCTGTTCATTCTTTCATTCACTTCTCATTGCCTTGAGAGTGGGGCTTACCTATTATGTATGTTATGTATTTGCCAAATGAGTGAATAAAAGACTGAGGAGATATTTTAACTCTTCATCCAGCACCTTATCTTTTGCTCCTCTGCATGCCCATATTTCATGCTTTGATTTTTCTGCAACTCTAGCCTTTAAAGATTTACCTGTCGGCTGGGCACGGTGGCTCAAGCCTGTAATCCCAGCACTTTGGGAGGCCGAGACGGGCGGATCACGAGGTCAGGAGATCGAGACCATCCTGGCTAACCCGGTGAAACCCCGTCTCTACTAAAAAGTACAAAAAACTAGCCGGGTGCGGTGGCAGGCGCCTGTAGTCCCAGCTACTCGGGAGGCTGAGGCAGGAGAATGGCGTGAACCCGGGAGGCAGAGCTTGCAGTGAGCTGAGATCCAGCCACTGCACTCCAGCCCGGGCGATAAAGCAAGACTCCGTCTCAAAAAAAAAAAAAAAAAAAAAAAAAAAA